>NW_027639406.1:0-80235 GCF_949152265.1 Phoxinus phoxinus | reverse complement strand
GTTCTGGGTGGTTGCTAGGTGGTTGCTAGGCGGTTGCTAGGGTGTTCTGGGTGGTTGCTAGGCGGTTGCTAGGTGGTTGCTAGGGTGTTCTGGGTGGTTGTTAGGCGGTTGCTAGGGTGTTCTGGGTGGTTGCTAGGCGGTAGCTAGGTGGTTGCTAGGCGGTTGCTAGGGTGTTCTGGATGGTTGCTAGGCGGTTGATAGGCGGTTGCTAGGTGGTTGCTAGGGTGTTCTGGGTGGTTGCTAGGCAGTTGCTATGGTATTCTGGGTAGTTGCTATGGTGTTACTAGGTGGTTGGAAGTTGTCACAGATGGTTACTATGGTGTTTGTAGCATTTTATTGGCATGATTTAGCACTTAACTAATCAATATTAGCATGTAGCTATTCACTGCTAGCATGTGTAGCATGTAGCAAGTCCTGTTTGCTAGCATGAGTCAAAAGAGCCAACCCCCATCTCTATACGATGTTCTGATGCAGAGATATACGCCATGCAAAACGGTTGCTAGGGTAATCTGTTTGGTTGCTAGGGAGTGTCTTGGCATTTGCCAATCATGAAGCTCCAAAGTCAGTGTGAATGTATAAACCAACCCCCATCTCTATACGATGTTTTGATGCAGAGATATAGGTCTTGCAAAATGGTTGCTAGGGTACTCTCTTTTGTTGCTAGGGAGTGGCTTGACAGCTGTCAATCATGAAACTCCAAAGGCTGCTTGTCAGTATGAATGATATAAACCAACTCCCACGTCTCTGTGACATTCAGAATGGAAGATATCCCTCTTTGGATTTTGGTTGCTAAGGTGCTCGACAATGGTTGCTAGGGAGGGGTTAGGATGTGTTGAGGTGATTGGGGATTGGCTGTTTTCTGCCCCGAGTCAAACGAGCCAACCCTCATGTTTCTATGACACTTCTATCCAGAGATATCCATTTGATGTCTTTCAATGGAAGTCTATGGATTTTGTTGCTAAGGTGCTCTAAATGGTTGCTAGGGCGTGGCTTGATAGCTTCACAGTGATCCTGAGAGACTGATTGGTCGTCTGAGTAAAATGAGCCCGCCCCCTTGTCTCTATGACACTGTGATCCAGAGTTATGTTCAATACAAATGCGGTTTCTATGGTGTAGGACAGCCCATTTCATGGGCTGTCCTACACCATAGTACTTCATTGGGGCAACTTTGGGCCCCTCCTGCCCCCCAGGGGTGCAACTTTTACCCCATTGTGTGGTATGTTGTTACAGAGCCTACCAGCCTCTTCAAATGTGATCCAGAGTTATGTTCAATAGAATATCGCTTACTATGGTGTAGGACAGCCCATTTCATGGGCTGTCCTACACCATAGTACTTCATTGGGGCAACTTTGGGCCCCTCCTGCCCCCCAGGGGTGCAACTTTTACCCCATTGTGTGGTATGTTCTTACAGAGCCTGCCAGTCTCTTTAAATGTGCCAAATTACACGTTTCTGCGACATCCTTGCTCTGAGCTATGAGTCTGTGAATTTTGGTTGCTAAGCTGCTCGACAATGGTTGCTAGGGCGTGGCTTGATAGCTTCACAATGATCCTGAGATGCTGATTGGTCTTCTGAGTAAAATGAGCCCGCCCCCTTGTCTCTATGACACTGTGATCCAGAGCTATGTTCAATACAAAATCCCTATGCAATTTACCATAGTAGGAAAAACGCATGCATTACAAAACGCATGCATTACATGGGCCGTCCTTCACCATAGTAAGTCAATGGGAAACTTTGGGCCGGTCCTGCCCCCCAGGGGTGCAACTTTTACCCCATTGTGAGGTATGTTCTTACAGAGCCTGCCAGCCTCTTCAAATGTGGTAAATTTCACATTTCTACGAAATCCTCGCTCTGAGCTATGACTCGTCAAAGTTTGACGCAATGTTAAGTCTATGGGATTTTTCGTCGACTTTTTCGCCCCTGGGGCGACCACCGCACCCCCGATCGCTTATAAAAGTCATAGCACACGATTCCCGAATAGGCCGCACGTTTTGACACCTCATTCAGGGGTGTGTGACAAACGGTCTAGGAGGAGTAGCGCGTCAAACTTTTGTGTGGAAGAATAAAAATAACTAGAATGTACATTTCCAGAAGAAAATGTGAATGGTGCTTGCCGTGGCAAAACTCGACACTCGGATGCTAGAGTGTGGTACATGATTGCATACGAGCCAACAACCATGTCTGTACGATGTTCTGCTGCTGAGATATGACTTATTCATGTTGTTCGGGTGGTTGCTAGGGTGTTCTGGGTGGTTGCTAGGGTGTTCTGGGTGGTTGCTAGGCAGTTGCTAGGGTGTTTTGGGTGGTTGCTAGGTGGTTGCTAGGCAGTTGCTAGGTGGTTGCTAGGGTATTCTGAATGGTTGCTAGGCGGTTACTATGGTCTTCTGGGTGGTTGCTAGGGTGTTGCTAGGCGGTTGCTAAGGTGTTCTGGGTGGTTGCTAAGCGGTTGCTAGGGTGTTCTGGGTGGTTGCTAGGCGGTTGCTAGGGTGTTCTGGGTGGTTGCTAGGCGGTTGCTAGGTGGTTGCTAGGCGGTTGCCAGGGTGTTCTGGGTGGTTGCTAGGCGGTTGCTAGGTGGTTGCTAGGGTGTTCTGGGTGGTTGCTAGGCGGTTGCTAGGTGGTTGCTAGGGTGTTCTGGGTGGTTGCTAGGGCGTTGCTATGCAGTTGCTAGGGTATTCTGGGTCGTTGCTATGGTGTTACTAGGTGTTTGGTAGTTGTCACAGACGGTTACTATGGAGTTTGTAGCATTTTCTTGGCATGATTTAGCACTTAGCTAATCAATATTAGCATGTAGCTATTCACTGCTAGCATGTGTAGCATGTAGCAAGTCCTGTTTGCTAGCATGAGTCAAAAGAGCCAAACCCCATCTCTATACGATGTTCTGATGCCGAGATATACGTCTTGCAAAACGGTTGCTAGGATAATCTGTTTGGTTGCTAGGGAGTGGCTTGGCAGCTGCCAATCATGAAGCTCCAAAGTCAGTGTGAATGTATAAACCAACCCCCAACTCTATACGATGTTTTAATGCAGAGATATAGATCTTGCAAAATGGTTGCTAGGGTACTCTCTTTTGTTGCTAGGGAGTGGCTTGGCAGCTGCCAATCATGAAACTCCAAAGGCTGCTTGTCAGTATGAATGATATAAACCAACTCCCACGTCTCTGTGACATTCAGAATGGAAGATATCCCTCTTTGGATTTTGGTTGCTAAGGTGCTCGACAATGGTTGCTAGGGAGGGGCTAGGATGTGTTGAGGTGATTGGGGATTGGCTGTTTGCTGCCCCGAGTCAAACAAGCCCACCCTCATGTTTCTATGACACTTATATCCTGAGATATCCCTTTGATGTCTTTCAATGGAAGTCAATGGAGCTTGTTGCTAAGGAGCTCTAAATGGTTGCTAGGGCGTGGCTTGAAAGCTTCACAATGATCCTGAGAGACTGATTGGTCGTCTGAGTAAAATGAGCCCGCCCCCTTGTCTCTATGACACTGTGATCCAGAGTTATGTTCAATAGAAATGCGGTTTCTATGGTGTAGGACAGCCCATTTCATGGGCTGTCCTACACCATAGTACGTGAATGGGGCAACTTTGGGCCGGTCCTGCCCCCCAGGGGTGCAACTTTTACCCCATTGTGTGGTATGTTGTTACAGAGCCTACCAGCCTCTTCAAATGTGATCCAGAGTTATGTTCAATAGAATATCGCTTACTATGGTGTAGGACAGCCCATTTCATGGGCTGTCCTACACCATAGTACTTCATTGGGGCAACTTTGGGCCCCTCCTGCCCCCCAGGGGTGCAACTTTTACCCCATTGTGTGCTATGTTGTTACAGAGCCTACCAGCCTCTTCAAATGTGATCCAGAGTTATGTTCAATAGAATATCGCTTACTATGGTGTAGGACAGCCCATTTCATGGGCTGTCCTACACCATAGTACTTCATTGGGGCAACTTTGGGCCCCTCCTGCCCCCCAGGGGTGCAACTTTTACCCCATTGTGTGGTATGTTCTTACAGAGCCTGCCAGTCTCTTTAAATGTGCCAAATTACACGTTTCTGCGACATCCTTGCTCTGAGCTATGAGTCTGTGAATTTTGGTTGCTAAGGTGCTCGACAATGGTTGCTAGGGAGGGGCTAGGAAGTGTTGATGTGATTCATGATTGGCTGCTTGCTGCCCCGAGTCAAACGAGACCACCCTCATGTTTCTATGACTCTTCTATCCAGAGATATCCATTTGATCTCTTTCAATGGAAGTCTATGGAACTTGTTGCTAAGGTGCTCTAAATGGTTGCTAGGGGCGTGGCCTGATAGCTTCACAATGATCCGGAGAGACTGATTGGTCGTCTGAGTAAAATGAGCCCGCCCCCTTGTCTCTATGACACTGTGATCCAGAGTTATGTTCAATACAAATGCGGTTTCTATGGTGTAGGACAGCCCATTTCATGGGCTGTCCTACACCATAGTACGTGAATGGGGCAACTTTGGGCCGGTCCTGCCCCCCAGGGGTGCAACTTTTACCCCATTGTGTGGTATGTTGTTACAGAGCCTACCAGCCTCTTCAAATGTGATCCAGAGTTATGTTCAATAGAATATCGCTTACTATGGTGTAGGACAGCCCATTTCATGGGCTGTCCTACACCATAGTACTTCATTGGGGCAACTTTGGGCCCCTCCTGCCCCCCAGGGGTGCAAATTTTACCCCATTGTGTGCTATGTTGTTACAGAGCCTACCAGCCTCTTCAAATGTGATCCAGAGTTATGTTCAATAGAATATCGCTTACTATGGTGTAGGACAGCCCATTTCATGGGCTGTCCTACACCATAGTACTTCATTGGGGCAACTTTGGGCCCCTCCTGCCCCCCAGGGGTGCAACTTTTACCCCATTGTGTGGTATGTTCTTACAGAGCCCGCCAGTCTCTTTAAATGTGCCAAATTACACGTTTCTGCGACATCCTTGCTCTGAGCTATGAGTCTGTGAATTTTGGTTGCTAAGGTGCTCGACAATGGTTGCTAGGGAGGGGCTAGGAAGTGTTGATGTGATTCATGATTGGCTGCTTGCTGCCCCGAGTCAAACGAGACCACCCTCATGTTTCTATGACTCTTCTATCCAGAGATATCCATTTGATCTCTTTCAATGGAAGTCTATGGAACTTGTTGCTAAGGTGCTCTAAATGGTTGCTAGGGGCGTGGCCTGATAGCTTCACAATGATCCGGAGAGACTGATTGGTCGTCTGAGTAAAATGAGCCCGCCCCCTTGTCTCTATGACACTGTGATCCAGAGTTATGTTCAATACAAAATCACTTACTCTCTCTCTCTCTCCATTTCATGGGACGTCCTACACCATGTTAAGTCAATAGGAAAAGTTTGGGCCGCTCCTGCCCCCCAGGGGTGCAACTTTTACCCCATTGTGAGGTATGTTCTTACAGAGCCTGCCAGCCTCTCCAAATGTGGTAAATTTCACATTTCTACGAAATCCCAACTCTGAGCTATGACTCGTCAAAGTTTGACGTAATGTTAAGTCTATGCGTTTTTTCGTCGACTTTTTCGCCCCTGGGGCGACCACCGCACCCCCGATCGCTTATAAAAGTCATAGCACACCATTCCCGAATAGGCCGCACGTTTTGACACCTCATTCAGGGGTCTGTGACAAAAGCTGCGGGAGGAGTAGCGCGTCAAAAAAGCGGCGGAATAAGAATAATAATAAGTATGACGGATAACACTAATGTTGCTTTGCCTATAGGCAAGCACCATTAATAAGTATGACGGATAACAATAATGATGCCTTGCTAAAGCAAGCACCATTAATAAGTATGAGCAATAACACTAATGTTGCTTTGCCTATGGCAAGCACCATTAACTAGAATGTACATTTCCAGAAGAAAATGTGAATGGTGCTTGCCGTGGCAAAAAACACCACCCGGTTGCACATGAGTATATTATATTCTTTTTATTGTTTTAAATGGCACAACTCACTCGTTTCTGTGGAGGACCCAGTAGAGTATACATGAGCAGTTACTTTACACTCAGGCACTTAACTCTGACACACGAGATCTGATGGATCGCGGTGCACATTAATACTTCAATGAAAATTAAATATAATTTAACAGTTGTTTTCAATTTCATTTGTAGTTAAAATAAATAAAAAAATAAGTGTATTTTAAAGTTTAGAATTAAGAAATGAGAAAATGTTAGAATACAATACTACACCATCTGGTCATAATTGTCATGAACTTGTTCAGCGATCGCTGGACTCCATTAATGGTCATCAGGTCGCAAAATTTATTTGAATACGAATTGATGATTGTCTAAATATATCAATATTCCTCCAATTATGCACACTTCTGAATTAAAATGCCAATTGGATGCTGTTCAGTGAAGCTGTGTGAAGACACGTCAACAGTTGTGTCTGAATATGAATGCGTGTTATTCTGTTCAAAGCATCAAACATTAATTGACCGTTGATACCCTGTACATGTAGCGGTCTTGATTTTATAAATGTTGAGTATATAAAGCTAATTTAAATGTAAGCTTTTAAATGACCCGACCACTTACCATCTTAAAGAACCATCTGTGAATATACCTGGATCTTCTCTGAAGTTCACAAGAAAATATTCATAATGTGACAATGATGACTAACTTTCAATAACATTCAATAAAGACAAAAACACAGTGTGTGTCAATTAACCAAATGTTTATTTAAAAGATTTTTTTAAATGCCTGTTGTGTCAAATTCCACCCAGCAAATGGATTAGATCAGGGATGGGCCACTTGGGTCCTGGAGGGCCACTGTCCTGCAGAGTTTATCTCCAACCCTAATTAAACACACCTGAAAAAGGCAATCGATGTTTTCAGGATTACTAGATAGATACAGGCAGGTGAGTTATCATCAGGGCTGAAGCTAAACTCTGCAGGACAGTGGCCCTCCAGGACCGGAGTTGCCCATCCCTGGATTAGATCCTAGTGTTGTACTAGTTATTAGATATACTTTGTATTAAAATTATCTTTAAAACATTACCCCTAAGATTATAAAAATATATATTTGTTATTTATTATGTACTAGTTTAGCCTATAGTGCTGAGAATTTTGTTGTGAATACATTTGTAAAAATGCTCTTTATTTGAAGGAGTGGGTAGCTCTGAAAAGAGCCGTTGTTGTCTTTAAAAAGACATTTGGTTTCAACTTTGGAGTTCCACCCGCAGACCGTCTCTCAGGTTTGCTCAGGAGAAGCTGGTTTCAATCTGCGCTCAGGTGAACTCAGTCTCTGGTGTTTCTATGCTGAATGGCACGCATCTGTCTCCCTGGATATCCTGAGGGCAGAGGAGATAAAACATATATGATAATGTTAGTGAATTTATTTGAATTGTTTACTTATTGAGCAGCATAGTTGATGGGTCAGATGTAAGCCTTTGGTTTTTACATCAAATCATACATCTTTGAACAAAACCCATGGTTTTTCCTGCATTTAACTTTTTTAGCATTTATTAATCTTTGTTAGTGATTTTTACATTTACTAATACGGTACATTGTTCAAATCAAAAGTTGTAAGTGTTAACATTAGTAAATGCAGTGAACTAACATGAATAAACATTGAACAGCAGTTTTTAAAATAAATAACTGTCAAAAAGTTCATACTGGAGTGATTAATATCATAAAGCACATAGCAAGTTGTTGTTAGCTAGCTGTTCATTTTATTCAATTGTTAGCTATATGTTAGAAAATTAAGACTATTAGTTAAAACAAACCTTTTGATTCTATTATTTTTATATGCAATATGATCATATAACAAAATTATGAAATCCAGTGGTAAAATCTGCTCTTTTTTTTAAATAAGAGAGCAAGATAGGACAACAGTGTCTGTTGGCCACCAACGAAGACATTTGACGCGGGAAAAACCCTGAAACCATTGTATAATAAAATGCACTGAAATACTACACCTTATCAGTAGTATTGACCTCAGTGTGCTTCTTCCTCTGCTTCTTCCTCTGCTTCTTCATTCTTCAGAGTTGTCCTCAATGCCATAGTTATTTGGACCTGTTCTCTGGGCAATGAAATTAACAAATGAACAATGGGATCACGAATACACCCATACTAATGAAAATTAAAAAACAAACTCAGAAATAAAACTTACGGAAAGAAATTGACACATAATCTGGTATCCAGCTCGTCGTCGTCATTGATGTAGCACACGTGATCTTCTCAGACAATCTCACTTCATTTGGCTGGTTCATGAAAAACATAAAAATCAAAATTAGAGATTCAAATATAACATTTCCATTCAAACGCGGTTATGCAAAGCAGTAGTACACAGCTAAAGCAAAAAAATTTAACACTTAGCTTTAGAAGGTAAATTGCACACTCATATACAGACAGGACTGCTATGGTCTCCCAATTCTTCCTGCAACTTTACAGAAGGGCACATATCAATCATAGAATAGCAGGGGACTGCATATCCCGCACAGATTGTCACAAATTTTGTAGATTGAACATCAATTCAAGTTAAAATGTATGTTATAAGGTCAAAATCAAACATTACAATGGTGTCTTGCTACTTCTCTCTTTCCCTTGTCTTTTATAACTTACTGCCACTGTTGCACTGACTGTCTGTGTCCTCCCTGGAGCTGTCACGCTAGTCCTCTGTCCTTCCTGCTGCTGCTGCTGCTGACGTTGCTCCTTCCTCGTAGCTCAGTGGTATAAACCCTTAAAATGACCTAACCACAATCTCCTAACCACAATCTCTAACGCCACAATCTAACCGCAACACGACCATACGCGCCAACCCGTTTGATGAAGGCTGTCGAAGTCCCGTTGATGTCATGAATCCAGGTCCATTGGCAACGGTTCCGTATGGCATAACAACCCAACCATACGCGCCCAACCGTTTGTATAAGGCCGCGGAAGCCCCACTGTAGTCATTAGTAGCGGATGCAGTGGCAAACGGTTCCGTATGGCATACTAGCTACCGCAACATACAACAATACCGGTCCATCACAAAAACTCATTTACGCAAAATACAGTACACGGGATTGTGATAACTATGATAACTATGCAAGACACCTGACTGAAGGCACAAATCCGGATGAGAGATGTATATATGATCCAGTAGAGTGTTCTTTTTGGTTGTTGCTGTGGTGATCAGTTGCGTGTATCCTTTAGACTGGAACAATTCCAGAACAGTTTTATTCCCTGCGCTGAGGTGATCCTCATTAAAATCTCCACAGATTAGTACTGGATGTTCGTCCACGATGTCCAAATAATCCAGCAGACTCTTCAAGTTTTTCGAGAACTCTTCAAATCCGTAGTGTGGCGGCCTGTACACAGCAGCGATCGTTGCTTTGATCGGGCTATCCACTTTGATGACGACATACTCCAGATCGGTCACATCTTGTATAAACTGCCTAGGCTGAGCAGAAATATGCTCTTTGCAATATATTGCGACTCCACCACCAGCTTTCTGTGCAATTTCTTGGTGTGTCGAGTAGGAGACATGTCTGTTGCGCATAAATGCGTTGTACCCTTCCAGTTGGACGTGGGGTGTCATGAGTGACCCGGTCAGGTGAGTTTCCGTCATGCAAAGAATATCCGACAGAAGCAGTTCGTGATGGCATCGGATATCTTCGATGTGTGATGACAGTCCTTCTGTGTTGTGATGGATTATTTTCAGCGTTTGATCCAAGTTGGTTTCCCTCACCTGCTGTAAAAGCGGCATGATTCCTTCGAATGATGCTCTCGTCATGTTTTCCAACGATGCTGTGACTGTAGCATCGGCATAGATCTTCTTTTCGCTGAAGTCCGTGATGTGTAGTCCACGAAGCGAGGTCGTTCTGCTGAGGGCAACGTAGGCCATTCCCGGCTCGAATATCTTCTTCAGTGAAACCACGGCATTCTCCAACGTCATGCCTTGGACTTTGTGAGCTGTGCAGGCGTAGGCCAACTTGATGGGGAATTGTCGACGAACGGCTCCTTTCCTCAGACTTTCTTCGGATCTCTCGATGTACACACAGTCGTCGTCTTCACCTTGCACCCTTTTGCGGTTTTTCTTCCCTGCATGTGGATTGTCGAGCTGAAGCCCTAGCATGTGTACGGTGTCGATTCCATCTTTTGTCTTATTGACAATACGAGAAATCTTCCCAAAGCACCCATTGCATAGACCGTCCTCGACATCCAAATTCCTAGTCACCATTATGCGTACTCCCAACGCAATTTGTATGGTGTCAGGCAAGTCGTCCTTTTTACCGGTGACGGGCCTCGCTTGTCTCTTCATCCCTCCCGTTCTTGGGTCTTTCCTGTAGTCTTCGGCATCGATGGTAATGATGTCAGTGTGAAGAGCATGGATTGTTTCAGTGTTGTGTCTGTGGACTTCCTTGTTGGTGGCAAATACGTGCAGTGCATCACACGGGCAGTCTTTGGGGTCCTTCACAGCCTGGAGCAACAAAGCTCGATCTTCTTCGGCAAGGTCGTCGGTCTTCTGCTTCACCCGTATGCGGTTTAAAAGTTGGGCAAAAGCCAAGTCTTCTTTCTGACGCATGATCTCGGAGAGAGTAACCATTTGGAAATGGTCTTTCCAGAAGTCCAGGACATCCTCTTCGTACACACAGAGGGGTTTGGCTTTACCCAGAGGTGGCAGTTGATAAAAGTCGCCCACGGCGAGGACAGAGATTCCCCCGAAAGGTTTCTTGCTGCCTTTGATCTGCTGACATCTCCAGTTGATGTAGGCAAAAAGATCCTTCGAAATCATGGACACTTCATCGATGATAAGAATCTCCACGTCGCGTAGTTTTGCTCGTAGTTCGTCTAGGGCATTTCCAAGTCCTTGATACGGTGGCTTCAGATTCCTTGGAAGTTTCAAAATGGAATGGAGTGTTTTACCGGAAATGTTGAATGCGGCCGTTCCAGTAAACGCACTCAAGAGCACCGTAGGCACGGAGAGATCCCCTTCCTCCCGTAGTCGAGGCAGTTGTCGCAGAATCTTGGTGGCTTCCGTGTGTATGCACTTGATGACGTGCGATTTGCCACAACCAGCACCACCTGACACGAAGTAGAAAAACTGTTCTGGATTATGACCCCACACACGCTTCTGACACCACTGGCAGACCGTGTAGAATATGGCTGCCTGCGTCTCATTGAGACTTCTGAACAACTTCCTGACAAATTCAACACTCATCTGCGGTGCCTCTATTCGTGGCACGACCCCGTCTCCATGTTCAAGAACCTGGAATTCTGGGATATCATCTTGTACGTCCTCATCATCCGGAATGATGTCTTGTCGTTCGGCGACGCACTCCAAGCGATCCACTTCTACTTCAGGTGCAAAAGCGTTCCATGCGTTCTCAGGCGGTCCTTGCCGTTCCAGCTGATCGAATGCCTTGTCCAACTCGTCACTGTGTTTTTCAAACTTCTCCTTGTTCGCTTGAACTATGGCACAGACAGGAAACAGCAAACCAGGGTGAGAAGGTAGTTCCACAGATGCACCTTTGTAAAACGTCTCGTAGGTTGGAAATCTTGGAGGTTTTAGCTGTTCGTTGGTCCGATGCGGCATATAAAGCTTTAGTAATCTACAGTAAAACTTTTCGGGTTGTTTTTTCTCCGAATAACGTGCAAACCTAATGACTGCAGCCTTCCCAGACGTTCTTTTCTGAAAAAAACCCATGCCGTTGAGCAGCCGGTGAACATTTTTGCCTTCCGTTTGCTGACCATACACGATGCGGCACTCCGAAGCAAAATCTGCCAGGCACATCTTTTCAAAATCACGCGTTTGAGGCCTTGCCCTGTATTTATCGATCATCCCCGACATCCAGACGTCCTCTGAATCTGGATTTTTATTTTGTAGGACACTAAGGGGAAGACTCATCTTTAGCGCGTCATCATCCGTCGGTAGAAACACAACACTTCGTGAACACTTCTTCAACGGTAAGCTGCATGTTCGTGCCACAGACTCCTGAGCGCTAACTTGCCTGTGTTTGGAGTAGGCTTGCATTATCTGCTTCATCTCATCTTCCTCGCTAACGTTCGTCTCGCGCACACTCTTGATTACGTTTTTAAGTAAATCGCCCATTTCATTCTCCGGCTTGGAAATGTACGAAAGCATGTACATAACGCAGCTAAAAGCGTCAAGAACGAACTGAATGTCCATATTGGCGTTCCATGCCCTTAATAAATCAGGATTGTATCCATTCACCCAAGACTCCTTTGGATCACGCTTCAGCAGAATCACGTTGGCATTGGACAATGCTTTGACGTTCTCATTGTAATCCTCGATGGACATCTTACTCTCTGTCAGTAGCTCTGACAAGCTGTCAAAGGAGGCTTGGGGGTCATTCAACAGATCCCACACCGGCTTGAGTTTGGTCCTGGCTTCGCTCATTGCCTTTCGAGCAGCTTCCTGTCTCAACTTCCTTCTGTCCGCTTGCTTTTTCTCGTGCTCTTCTTCAGGACGCTGTGGTTGTGTGGTTTTAGACGCAAACATGCAGCTTCCGGATGGAGAAGTGTCCGTGTCATCCTCTTCTTCAGGACGCTGTGGTCGCGGACGAGTGATCTTGGTGCTAGACACCGGTAGTTTGGGGAACCCAAATCGACACAATACATTTCCCTTCTTACAGGACTTTGAATGGTTCCTGCTGTGAAGCTGGACCTCTGTGACGATCCGGTGAAGCTCAGGATCAGCCGAGGAATCGGGCAACCGGCAGGTTATGTTGCGGTCGATAAAGTTACAAACATCCTCATCAGAGTCCTGTTCAAACTCGGGTGCGTCCTTTATCCAAACAAGAAGATGGATATGTGGGCTTCCTCTAGCTTGGAACTCCACTCGGTAAAAGTAGTCCTCAACTTCACCAATGGGTTGGGCTGGCGACAAAAGCAGATGAGTCATTAGCGCATCCACCCGTTTCTCAAACATACGCATGACAGTGACTGGGTTGCTTCGGAGGATTTCACACTTCGTCGTCCAGTCAAGCTCGGAAAAGTCGACGTGTTCACCTTGTTGGGCCTTGATTGCGGTTATTACTTCAGGCCATCTCATTTCGGCTGCGCTGAACGTGCAAAAAAACGTAGGGGCTCCTAACTGTCTTATCATAGCCTGTAGATCTCGCAAAGTTTTCTCCCAATACGATGGAGTGCCTCTCAGTGGTTGCATGAACCGTGTGGCGTCTCTGTTGTGTAGCAATCTTTCAACCTCCCGGTTGTCTTGAAGCAGTCTGTTGGAAATTCTCCGGCCATCTCTTGTAATAGGTTTGCCTTTTCGCAACTGGATAGACATGCTGTTTCTAGCCAGGTGCGTTTCCGTTACAAACTGTGCAAAGAAAAGATAACTCTGATCTTTTGCAAAACGCGTGTCCACGCTGAACAATCTCGCGTTGAAATACATACTGGGAGATATTGAAATTTGTCTTTCCTCGTCAATGGAATTCTGTCCAGTGGGGAATTGAACAGGGAACGCCATGGCTTCCAGCTTTGGGATTTTGAAAAATCCAACAGGCTTATGTCCTTGTGCAGGTGCGATACTAAATATTCCCTCACCGTACGACAAGATCTCCTGTCCGATGTCGGGCGGCTGCATGCACGTGTCTAATGTGAGGCCGGGTCGAAGCTCATCCTTTTCCTCAACGCTAACTTGTTGCTCATCCTGCTCAGCAACATCGACTTGTTGCTTCCCAGAGACATCAACTTCTTCGTCTAGGTGACTTTCAGTGACATCAGCTTCCTCGTCTAGGTGACTTTCAGAGACATCAGCTTCCTCGTCTAGGGGACTTTCAAATACAGCAGTTTCTCTTATGGAGATATCCCTGTATTCTGAATGCATTACTTTCAGCTTTGATAAAGCTGCAAGCACGTTATGCATATTCACAGTCTGGAACTGCTGGTATCCTTTAAACTTAACGTGTCTCTTCAGCTTCACCTGCAGCAGCTGGGCCTCACTTCTTGGTCTTGGCAGAGAGTTGACAGTCTTCTCCATCTCAGAGGGCACACACACGACGGCACCACGTACTGCTCTCTGCTGTCCTTTGGGTAATGAAACTATTTTTGCAAATGGTAAAATTTTTGCAATGAGTTGACGCTCAAGGACATTTAATTCATCCAATTCCGCAGGGATTGGTGGCAACTCCAGTTTGTTAGCTGCTGCAATTGAAGACATCTGTCCTCTCTTAAGATGGTTGTCACAAGTGTGGCAAATCCATTCCTGTCTTCTCTCTTCCGGTACTACGCAGGAACCTGAGCAGGCACTATCACAAGCGTGAACATACTTCCCGGTTAGGCAAGACGCTGCAACATGAACGTTTTTGTCATATCTCGTTCTATTACAGACCTTGACTTGATTAGGAAACAGGGCTCTGTGGCAGACTGTGCAGACATGTGTAGGGCCATGCTGAATCTTACACCGGAATGCATGTATGGCACTTTCCATCGCTTTGTTAACCAAAGGCTGGGGTGTTTCCTGGCTGGAACGGATGTAAGGTCTATATTTCCTTTTTATCCTGAGTGCGCATTGCAATCGATGAAAAACACGATATGTAGCATCGGCAGCACATTTCTGGGTCTTGTGCAGGGTACATCGCAGGATGTGATGTGCTCTGAACTCTGGGTCGCCTGCATATCTCTTTACCATGTAGGCTTTCATTTTCCTCTGGAATAGAGTATCGGTGCTGTACCTCCTAACCATATTGTCTTTCATCTTCTTCTGGAAGAGAGCATCTGTGCTGTATCTCTTCTTATTATACTCTTTCATCTTCTTCTGGAAGAGAGCATCTGTGCTGTATCTCTTCTTATTATACTCTTTCATCTTCTTCTGGAAGAAAGCATCTGTGCTGTATCTCTTCTTCATGTAGTCTTTCATCTTTTTCTGGAAGAGAGCGTCTGTGCTGTATTTCTTCTTCATGTAGTCTTTCATCTTCTTCTGGAAGAGAGAGTCTGTGCTGTATTTCTTCTTCATGTAGTCTTTCATCTTCTTCTGGAAGAGAGCATCTGTGCTGTATCTCTTCTTCATGTAATCTTTCATCTTCTTCTGGAAGAGAGTATCTGTCCGGTATCTCCTCTGTATATAGTCTTTCTTTTTGTTTCTGAAAAGAGGATCCTGATGATACTTTTGCTTAATGACTTCTTTTTTCTTTGTTTGGAATTGCAAACAGCTGACATACTTCTCTTTGTCATAATCCCTTTTTGCATTTCTAGATGCAGTTGTGCCCTCAAGTTTTCCACGTTGTTTTGAAAATGTTAATGTTTTACGCATTTCTTTTCTTCTCCTGTGCTTATTTGCTTTATATATCACATCTGGGTTTTTAGCTCCTGAGCCAACCAGATTTACATTGGCTCCAACATTTGTTATTGGTTCTGGTAGAGCTGAAATAATTTGTGATACCTGTTCACAGACAGATGTTGAAGGCATCTGGACAGACTGTTGCTCTGTTTCAAAAGATACAGGCATGAATTCATAGCTGGTCTCATCACCACGATCCTGGAAGATCTGTAGAAGTATGTCTGTCATGTCACTCAGGTGGGTGAAAGTCAACATGACAGCAGTTCCATGGCCAGTAGGATGGGGCAAGCCTGCAGCAGTCCTCGAGTGAGAATCAAAGTATCCGTACCGTCCAGATCCGTCTCTGAACACAGCAATACACTCAGGAGCAACAATGAGCAAAGCATGCCTGACATCTGTGGAGAGACACTGCAGTCTTTCAGTGAGTGGAATGCACCACTCTTCAGTGCCAGGGATCCCTGTGGCTCTGAGGTATCCGATCATCACTCCTGACTTCAGCACATTGTGTGTCCGGTTAAATGATGCAACACTCAACGGTATTTCCTCCATCGTCAGAAGGTTGCGATTAAACTGTCTTTCAGCAATAAGCTGCAATTTAATGCTGACATATAACGCATCTCCCTCCTCTAGAATTCTATCAAGGTCAGGCATCTTGAACGCAATCCCTTCACTCTGGTTGGCCAAAAATGTCAACGCTACACAGGTGCACTGATGATTTCTTGAGAAACTGTCATACCTATAATCACCCTGACAATGAGATGCCTGCACAGACAAAACCCTGGGTGCAATATCACCACCTTCTGCATGCATTCTACCCGAAAACTGAGCTACAGCTGCACTGGTGCTTGCCTGTTCAACCTGTAAATAATCATTCATGAAATTAGGCTGCTGGTCAAAATTAGTGCTCTATGTTAAATTTTAAATCACAATTCATAGTGTTTGACATAAAGACATTTTTGAAAAGTTATAAAGAAACTAAAAAAAGGCAAAAAATGTGTTTGTAAATTATGATACACTTATTAGCTCAATGTTTTTTGAGCATCAAATCCGCATATATTCATATTAGAATGATTTCTAATGAGCTGAGAGACAGCTGATGCGAGCTTGACTAAAGTGACCAGCTAGAACTAACGCTAGGCTGGATTTAATCATAAGGTGTAAATTGCAATCAAGGTTGTTCTTTTTTTTTTTTTTTTACAAATCAAGCACTCAAATTTAATCGACGAATCATAACAGTCCTAGTCCCAAACATTAAGGTGCCCTGAAATTAGCATGTTGAAATCCAAGACACAGATATCAATAGTACCCGGTTATTCCTGGAGGCTCTGGTCTGTTCATCCTCAAGGTCCTCCTTTCGCCGACGCACTTGTTGAGCCTGAGATCTCTTTCCTTTCCGCGGCATCCTTTAAAATATGAAGAGATAAAAAGAATAATTGTTGACAAATTTATCTAACTAGGTAACTTCTAAAAGTAGAGATTTTACTTTCAATACTCAAAACATCAAAATTAACCATGAATTTATTTTTAATCCTCAAAAGTAATGCATAATAAAATACACTTATTTGTTAGTCAAATTCATTTTGACAGGACATTCTCCCTTTGATAGGCACATACTTTGAAACGTCTCCCGATGTAACTGCTGTTGAGCCTGAAAAGATAACAACTGTAGTACTCTCAGGAAGAAAAAACAAAACAGTTAAACAACAATGAAAGAGACACTGTGTAAACTTGTAAAATAAATTTTTTTTTTTTTTTTTGTGGGGAGCGGGGGTGAGAAATTAAATGCTCTCTGCAGAAAACGCCAAAACACAAGGAACCTGTAAAGACACAGAACAGAAAGACGTATTAGAGCACAGGGACTACAATTATGGTGATGTGATGAAAATGTCATAGTACAGCTTAAGAAACCATATTAATACTAACCAAGGAGAAAAGTGCAGCAGAAGATGCAGGTTGTGCTCTGATCAGTCAGTCTGAAAAAAATAACAATAACAACAATGAAAAATGACTAAACTCGAGTTAACTATCCATAACTTATTCAATATTAATTATATATTTATCTCAAGAATCTTTTTTTATCTCAAGAAGAGTCTTTTTCTTGAAGTACATTCTTTTCAAGAAGCAAAGTTATGTCAAATATGCGTCCTAAAACCTCTGATGGACTGGCCATCCAAAGTGGTTTGGAGAATGGATGGGTAATTAATAGTTTCTTGCATAAACAAAACAGTTTTTATTTTAATAGCTTTTTTTTTATCCTGATAATTTTTTAACTATAACTATTTTCTAATCAAGAAGCCAAATCTGAAGCATTTTGTATTTGTGGCCATGTCTGTAATTAAACCTTTACCTTTAAAATGCAGTAAGGATTCGTGAAAACAGTATTCTGAAACAGAGAAACAAGAGTGTCATAAAATTCAACACCACACTAACAACCCATGTAACTTGAACTTTCATTGCAAATAATGCTAACACTGGGGGAAAAAGCTGAAAATTTTCACCTCACTCCACTGTAATTTTCTACAAAAATCTACACATTGTCATAAATAACCTGAAAATACTTTAGTTTATTAAGGTTAAATCTTGCTAACCACTCTTAAAATAAATGGGGAAAGTACTTACTTTAGGAGGTGTTCTGAGTAATTTATTTGTATGTAACACTTTATAATATGGTTTGATTTGTTAACATTAGTTAATGTATAACAAACCATGAGCAACACATGTGTTACTGTATTTATTCACCTTTCTTAACATTAGTTAATAAATATACAGCTGTTCATTGTTTGTTCATGTTATTTCACAGTGCATAACTAATGTTAACAAATACAACTTTTGATTTCAATAATGTAGCTATATAAATGGTGAAATTAATATTAACAAAGATTTATAAATGCTGTAGAAGTGCAGTTTATTAATAGTTAATGTTAACTAATGAAGTTAGAAGTTAAACTAGTGTTTAATAAATATAACCTTATTGTAAAGTGTTATCGATTGGTTTCAGACGTCTCGTGAATTTAGTTCAAAGTGAATCGGTTCAAAGGAGTCATAGTTCGCGAATCGGACGTGTAACGTTACTATCCCAGTAGTTAGGACATCGCATAAGATTGTGTCAACACAGAAAACATTTCATCACTGGGTAAGTTAGTTTTTTCTCGTTTATTTAAAGTGTAGTTTATGTCAGCTGAATGTGCGGAACGCTTTTCAGAGAAGATAAGGCTAATTGTTTTTCAGCACAATTCACACCCAGCGATAATTCAGGAAAAAAATCGTGAAACTTTGTTGTTCCGAACTTTTACCATCGTGTCATTTGAATTTGATTAATTGAGCGAGGGAGAGACAGATTTGCAGTGCTTTAAAGACGGTGAGGGCGCGCGCGCGCGGTTCGAGCTGGGGCGCGCTCTCTCTCTCTGCTCGTTCTTTCAGTGCGCGCCTTGTCAAAAGCGCAGCAGTAATCTATCACTCACCGATCAAATCAAGCTTTGGTTGATTCGCTTTGGAGGCAGCCAAAACATTTTTCAATGCAGGATAAACCCTGAAAAAAAGCAGTCTACTCTGTGCAAAATTGTTTTCTTAAACATTATATTTGCACTTTGTGGTTTATGATTAGAAAATTGTGTCAGTGAGCGTCTATGGTGAGCGTGCACTGAAATCTGCTATCAACGGATTTCTTCACCGGTGACTAATCTAACCGCCTTCGATTGGATGTTGCATTTTTAAACTCAGCAGAAACGCGTCTGATTGGCTGTACTGCTCAACGCTGCCTTTGATTGACGTGAAGCGACCTGCATGTGACACTTCATTCTAACATCCATCCATATGCATGAATGTAAAATAAATCAAACACACAAAATATAATTTTACGTTTTCACACAAAGATATAAGTGTGGCTAGCCTGTAAGCCTTACTTTTCATACATTACCATCTTTACAGAGAAAAGGGTAGCTTCAGTGTAAACACAACTGATATAAACTAACGTTACACCTCATACTAATACCAATAACATTGCCTACATTATATTAGCACTTTATTGTTTATGATAACTGTCAGTGTGCGCGCACTGGAATCCGTTCTCACCGGAGACTATAACTTTGATTGGGCGTTAAATGTTTTACCTCAGCAGAAACGTTAAAATAAGCGCCAAAATGAATACACTCCTCACACAGCGAGTAACGTTAACGTTAAGCTATAGCTACACAAACATCAAAAACCAAAGGACGCAATACAGCCATCAAACACACATATCATTTTACGTTTTTACACAAAGACGCTGTAACGTCAGACATTATCATACATTACAATTTTGACAGAGAAAAAAAAAAGTTCTAGTGTTAGCAAAAACGATAAAAACCACATCTCATATTGTAATACAGATAATATTGCCTATATTTAATTAAAAAAAAAGAGCTGCGTTTGACATTACAAGGCTTTATAAAACAGCATATTTGACAACAACCATCTGAACTCACCTCAAGAGAATAATGCGGGAAGTTTGCAGTTCTCCTCCGGTGAAGTCGATCTCTCAGCCAATCAGCAGCGAGCTTTGATTGTACGACCAATAGAATCACACCTTCTAGTGATGAGTCGGTCATGAACGATTCGTTCATCGTGAACAAATCTTTAATATGACTCGGAAGCGAATTGTCTCGAAGCTGTGTCCGAAACCGCTTACTCCTTCACTCATTCACTAACCCCCATAGCACTATATGTAATGAAGTGAGTGAATTCGGACGCTGACGTGCGTCGGAGAGATTAAGCTGTTGCAGGCTTCATCACACATAGTGATTTAACTACTTTATATCCACTTCTCTGCTGGCCCTGTCAAAATCAAAAATATTTGTTTTCATAATTAAATTAAAGTGTGTCTAAATTCAATTACTGTCTATTTCAGCATATTACGATTATATTTCCATAAATAATGGTTATTTTGTTTTGAGGCTGAGCATTTTCACGTGAATAAATGCATAGATCCGAGAAGTTTTGACTGTGTACTACAATGGTCTAGAGTCAGAACTTTTGACAAGCCTGTCTGAGGTTCTAGGTTCTAATCTTTTTTTTTTTTTTTTACTCATCCAAACCGAATATGCTCATCAGTGGTTGTGTATCAAGCAGGGACATACCGTGTGCATTTCGTTTTGTGATTTCACCGGAAGCTCAGCACAGATGCACAAGAGGTTGATGTGATGTTCGTTACCACGACAACCGCCTGCGCGTCCATGCACGTGCTTCTTGTGTATCCTTCTGTTAGCAAATTAAAATATCATGCATCTCAAGCTATAATTTAATACTGAGCAACAGTGGGTAGTATGTATGTAATGCTCTTGTCAATCATCAGTAATGGAGCAAACATATATGAGAAGCTGTGTTTTATCCCTGCTAATAAACTATTTTATACCCTTGCACAAAAATATATTTGGGAAGGAAGCTCCGCCCAACCTGGCAAAACGAATGCTGGTTACCCTAGTTACTGTTTCATTCCTATGGATAAAATAAGATATCTAAATAATTTTAATTAAAAAAAAAATTGTTTTTATGTGCCACAGATAAAGTTTTTTTAAGGAATAAAAGAAAAATCACTGAAACTACAAGTAATTTTGTAATTAAAGTAATTCATGTTGTTACACGTTTATACCGAACAGCATGTTTGGACTATCAACTAGTCTTTGAATATCATCTCATAAACTGTATGAGTCAAAAAAAGCCGAACTCCATGTTTCTACAATTTTCTACAATTTTCTGGAGCTGATATATGGCTTGTATATGTTTTATGGTTGCTAGGGGGCCCTAAGTGGTTGCCAGGGCGTGGCTATGAAATTATTAAAATATTTAGTAACGAGTGCCTTTAGTATGGCACGAGGCCTGCAGCCTCGTGCCTATGACCTATCACAGCCGTGCTGATATCATTTAACATTTAGTTAGTCATTGTGGGTGGTTGCTAGGGTGCTCTTAGTGTATATCTGCATCTCCTGGGGTTAGGGTTAAGGTTAGGCACGAGGCCGTAGGTGCCTACAAGTGAGTTTTGCTAGGCGGTTGCTAGGCGGTTGCTAGAGTGTTCTGGGTGGTTGCTAGGCGGTTGCTAGGTGGTTGCTAGGGTGTTCTGGGTGGTTGCTAGGCGTTTGCTAGGCAGTTGCTAGGGTGTTCTGGGTGGTTGCTAGGGTGTTCTGGGTGGTTGCTAGGCAGTTGCTAGGGTGTTCTGGGTGGTTGCTACAGATGGTTACTATGGGGTTAGGGCTAAGGTTAGGCACGAGGCCGCCTACGAGTGAGTTTTTATAGAGTATTTAAAATCTCTATTAAACGAGTGCATTATAATGAGTGCACGAGGCCTGCGGCCTCGTGCCTATAGCTTATGGTTGCTAGGGTGTTCTGGGTGGTTGCTAGGGCACCACAGATGGTTACAATGGGGTTAGGGCTAAGGTTAGGCACGAGTGAGTTTTTATAGAGTATTTAAAATCTCTATTAAACGAGTGCATTATAATGAGTGCACGAGGCCTGCGGCCTCGTGCCTATAGCTTATGGTTGCTAGGGTGTTCTGGGTGGTTGCTAGGGCACCACAGATGGTTACTATGGGGTTAGGGCTAAGGTTAGGCACGAGGCCGCCTACGAGTGAGTTTTTATAGAGTATTTAAAATCTCTATTAAACGAGTGCATTATAATGAATGCACGAGGCCTGCGGCCTCGTGCCTATAGCCTATGGTTGCTAGGGTGCTGTACTGGTTGCTATGGTGTGGCTATGAAGATTTTAGGCCATTACTTATTGGCTGCTGGATAATATAAATCCTCTGAGGGAGAGAGAGGGGGAGACATGCAGGGGTGTCAGGCCCTTTGTGTCTGTGTGTGTGAAAAATGACAGTTGGGATTTGAATTTCTGAAAATTCCGCAATGTTAAGTCAATGGGACTTTTTTGGCCGCTTTTTCGTCCGCTGTGCAAACATCGTACACCCGATCGCTTAGAAAAGATATAGCACACCTCTCCTCAATGAGCCGGTCGTTTTGACACCTCACTCAGGGGTCTGTGACAAACGGTGCGGGGCGAGTTACGCGCCGAACTTTGTGTGGAAGAATAATAATAATAAAAAAAAAAATAATAAGTATGAGCAATAACACTAATGTTGCTTTGCCTATAGGCAAGCACCATTAATAAGTATGAGCAATAACACTAATGTTGCTTTGCCTATAGGCAAGCACCATTAATAATAAGTTTAAATAGGATTTCAGTAAATTGGCTTTCACAAGCCAACTTAATAAGTTTAAATAGGATTTCAGTAAATTGGCTTTCACAAGCCAACTTAATAATGGGATAACGTCCTTATTTGCATATTTACTGTGTCAGTGTCACTGATTGAACGAACACAGCACACAATATGTTAACATAAATGCTCAAGCATTGCTCATCCTCATATTACATATAGCCAACTTCACTATCAAGTTGATGGACTTTTCAGACTATAGAATTAAATGGACTCTTCTTCACTGCAATTCTGCAGTTTTCTGACAGTGTTTGATGAACGCTGAATTAACCATTTTATATAGAATGCACAGTGTTTCAGTGACTGTCCAAAGCAAGTAAATATACAAGCGTGAAATGCTACTTTACGCGGGGTTAAAAGCGGTGTTTAGAAGGACAATAACTCAGGGTTGAGCTCAGTGTGAAAAGCGCTATGAAGTGCTTGCCTTTGATTTCTGTATACATTTTTTACTGATTGATTATGATTGATCAATTTGATTTGTGACAGGGTTTTATTTATGTCTCAAAACTTTATTAAACATGCTACATCCTGACTACAACACTAGGGGTGCTTCTCAATTCTTATTTGTGCATCCTCGTTTCCTTTCCTCGCTTCCTTTCCTCGCGTCTCAGCTCCGCCCCCTGGAGGACGCGGGGGAAGGCTGCAAGGAAAGGAAATGAGGACGGAGGAATCGAATGAAAGCTTTTTTATACATTGGAATACTTGATTACTCGAGCGTCACTTTACAGCGTCATCAGCAGCGCTAAAAAGATCTGCCCTTATGTTGTTGAAGTTTGGTTGTTTAAGAAATTCATAATAAATAATAATAAAGCAAGATTCCCTGTTGAAATATGTGACATGTGTGGTTTATATAAACTGCAATAAAATGATATAGCTATAAAATTATTGTGACTGATGTGAAGGGGGAGGAGAATTTTCACGTGCGTCACGTTAAGTCAATGAAACACTTCCGCATAGGATACACTTGTGTATCCTCGCTCATAGCTCCTCTGGAAGCCTCCTCACTCCTCGATCCTCGCCTCCTCACAGTGAAATTAGAGAATTGAGATGTCCTTCAAGATGGCTGAGCTCGATCGGTTTCCGGGTCATAGGATGGAGGACGGAGGAGCGAGGAGACGAGGAGGGATATTGAGAAGCACCCTAGGTATTGTTAAAGACACCTCTGTGCTGCAGTTGGATGGCTGCAGAACAACCAGCATTTCAATTAGATCATTTTGATAAAATGCTTGACATTGACCTGGTTTTAAACTTTGAAACACTCCAAATGGAGCAATGATTACGAAGATAAATTTGCTCTGCCAACTTCTGGCATGAGACTGCTAGCGTGGCGTTGTTGTCCTCAGACTGTTGTGACACATGTATAGTTCTGCAATTAAACCCATCTACGCTGGTGACCCCTGCTGGTCAGAACAGTGGAAATGCAACAAAAACTCAGGCCAAACACACATAAAAGCACCTTTTACAAACACCTTGCAAATGTTTTAAAGTGCAATTATCAAATGCAATTAACTAATCATCTAATACTACTAAATATCAAGTGTTTGTGTAATATGTGTTCTTTTATCAATTTGTCAGAGCTTGTTTTGTTTGTTCCATGGATTGCTCAGCTAAACAGGCCAATAAGAAACAAGTAAAGGCAAATTAGGCTTTTTTTTTTTTTAGCTTAATTTAACTGAAGTTAACCATTAACTTCCATTAACCATTAACCAACTAAGTCATTGGAATGGTTAAATTACTTTTTTCGGGTTGAATGGTGGCCATCTAGCTTCCCCCTGCATGGTGCCTGTGAGCGGAAAAAAACACCCTTGCAACTTTGGTCCAGCGGGCCTCAGCGTTAGGAAGTATCGCGTGATAGATCTCGCGATGTAACGAATTGCTTTATGGCACCGCACACATACACGCCCCGTCAACATTATAAAAGAATGCAACGTAAAGTTTAATTTTGATACTGCCTAATCTAAGTCTATAATTGAGAGACTAAGCTTAAAAAAATAAAATAAAAATAAGCAAAAAAATGTCTTAGTCTCTTGTTTTTCGCCATATTATTAAGGATTACGTTTGATAACACAATACAAATATACACCATCTCAACATTTATATGCTAGCCTTCTGTGTATCATACCTCAGTGGACATGACTCCGTGCGTTCGCTGGCTTCTTTGAAAACAAATGCACATGACCAGAGGGAGAAGATGGGAGGGGGGGGGGGGGGGGGGGGAGTCGCCGCTAACGAGTTTTTACGACAGTGTTGTCAAATATCTATTCCGAAGCTGTAGGGGGAGCTCTATAGAGAAACCTGCGAGCAAAATGTGAAAATACAGCAAAGAAATTACCAAAACTGCTTAGCACCGCTTTAAGAAATTATTTATTTTAATTATATTAATGTCTAATTAAAACGTGTACAAATTTATAAAACTGATCAGAGATCTGGTAAAACCCATTTGCTCAATGGTTCGCTGCTGGGAGGGCGATCTCAGTGAATCCGCATGATTCATGGGTTCACTGAGATCATCACCCTCCAGTGGCAAACCATTGAAATTTCTAAAAGTTTCAAAAAGGTTATGACGTAACGATTCCAGGAAACCAGGCAGATGATAAAAATAATAACACGGGAAACCAAAGAGTAATTTCTCAGAATTGCAGTGTGACACAAACAATGATTGAAACCATAGTGTAGCAGTATGAGTTTAACTCATAACCACTCTGCGTTCTTTTGGCCAATCAGTGCCATAGCCCTTCCCATAAATACAGGTAGTAGTCTTTCTGCCTGCCCTCTCGCTCGCTGGTGACGGAAGTGCATCATACTTCCGGGTCACTCACTCTGTGTTTTGCTGCTGCGCGTCCACAGGTAAAGTAGCGACTCTGCTGTCTCTGAACCGATTTCACTGTTATGGGCTGCCGTTATGTTTACTATCCATTGAACGATCGTAGATCTCCGGTTGGCGGGCCAGTCCTTTCCTCTGTTGTGACATTCAACACAAGTGGATGTTAGCACTGAAAGCTGCCTGTACTGTTTGTACCCGTTGAGCGGTTTCCTTCTGGGTGATCTAAAACGCTGCTGGATCGGTATGTAGGATACATGATGTTGGATTTATTTGTTTGATTTGGGGTTAATTCATTTTTTATAAACAACAGGAACGGGGCTGGTTCATCGGGAGATTGACGTCAGTTGCAGAGCTTTATTCACTAGCTGCTGTTTTGCCTGGATTGCTGCTTGTTAAACGTGCATCTTTTTTTTTGAACATTGTATGTATCCATAACTGTAATCTAATCTGACTTATGCACGCCGTCCTGGAGTGTTGCTGGCCTAACGCGCAGAATTGTCATCAATTTCACTTGATCGTTACACGTCTGAGTCGCACTCATCTAACGTGCATGTTTTGAACATTTTTGCACGGAACGTTGCCGATCGCTGTCCAACCGTTCTGCCTTCACGGCCTTTGGGCAATCACGGCCATACGGCTGAATGTGCGAGCCTCTAGCTCGACGTGGGCTAGTATTTTAACTGTTTGAATGCAGCTGAAGGGGTTGGCTCTTTTCCGCTATAATTTGTGTCAAGTATCTATATTTCTTTTCTATTATTTTGCTTTCAGTTTAGTTCATTTGTATTTCTAGTTTGTTTCTTTATCAGTGAGATTGCTAATACATTTAAATATTGTTTTCTGTTTTATTATTGGATTTGTTTTCCTTGGCCAAGGTTTCATTGTACTTTACCCTGTTTATTTTGTGTTCTTTTCTTTGTTTACTGAGAAGTGTCTAAGAATTTACATCTATACTTCTAGTGAACTGCCTCTTGGAACCATTGCTGGTTCTGGCCGTTTGGTTATTTTGTATTTAAGATTTTCAATTAGTTTTCTTCATTTAAAGATTACATTGATGCTTTCTTTTGTTTGAGTGAATCCCCTGTTGATCGTGTGTTTGCGTCTGTTTCAGTTGCTGAGAGCCGAAGTGGGTGGTGTTGGTGTCCGGGTGGTGGTATCCCCTTCCTGCGTGCTGTGTTGTCTACCCCGTTTTCTTTGGCTGTGTTCACTTGTGTTTTTCAGTGTTTGTGTGTGTGTTCACGTGGTAGCCTTTCCTGGGATTCCTTTGTGCCTCTGTGACTCCTTCCTCCCCCACGGGTAAGCCTCAGCAGCAAGTATGAATGTGGTCTGAATTGTTTTAATTAGTGAATAAAATTTGATCTCTTTTTTATAAATTGAACTTCGTCTCTGGCTGGTTTGTTTACTTACCTGTGTCCTTAAGTGAATCAATAGTAGTGCAATTAGGAACTAAAGAAAATCATTCTCTGGGCGAAACTCCTAGGGTGGCGTAGTCGGTGTTTTTGGGGCAGGTTTCACCTAGATTATAACCTCCTCAGTACTGTTTTGCTCTCTGTATTGCCACATTTGGCGTATAGTCGGCAGGGTCTTTACAAATTAAAGCCGAGACGTGTTCAATCCTGTTGCATGTGTTATTTTTTGTTTGTTTAGTTTTTTTTATTTATCTTTATTACGTTTTTTTTCTCTTCTCTTTCTTGTTTGCTACTTTGTGGCTCATGGTGCATTTTGTTTTTGTGTATGAGTGTTCACATTTCTTTTGTTCTGTGTCATAGGCAAAACAGCAGCTGGTGTTCTCTCTCCGCCTCCCTATCTCCTAACGGTAGAGTTTCCCTTTATTGGGTAGGGTAAGTATGGAGGGAGAGTTACAGGAGTTGAGGGATTTAGTTGAGCAGTTAAGAGCAGATAATGAGAGGCTGCGCCTGGAACAGGCTGCGGCCGTGCCTGGACCTAGTTCCGCACCCCCAAACGTGTTACCTATTGCTCCACCCATGGCTAGAGCCCCTGCGACTGAGAGATTAGTTTTTGTGCCCCGGGACCGAAAATGTCCTATGTTTAGGGGAAGATCAGGCATAGGGTTAACCGAATGGATTGAGGAAGTGCAAGCTTGTATGAGGGCGCGTCATTTGTCAACATCCGATCAGGCATTCTTTTTGTTCGATCACCTAGAAGGGGAAGCCCGCGATGAAGTAAAGTTTCGTCCCATTGCCGAACGTGAGGATCCAGCTAAGATAATTTCCGTTTTACAGGAGCTTTACGGTTGTTGTGAGTCTTATGTAGCCTTGCAGGAAGCGTTTTTCTCCCGCCGGCAGCAGGAGGGGGAGAACTTGCAAGAGTTCTCCCTCGCGTTAATGAGCCTTATGGCGTCGGTAAAGCAGCGTGCTCCTGGTGAAATACCAAATGCTGAAGTTTTGCTACGCGATCAATTTGTTGAGCATGTACTTGACGGCGCTCTCCGTCGCGAATTGAAACAGTGTGTGCGTAGACAGCCAGTCGCTACTTTGCTGGAGGTGAGGGCAGAGGCAATTCGGTGGGAGCGAGAGGGTTTGCCAGGGGGCGCTAGGGGCCGGAGTCACTCTGTTCCTTCAGCCCTTGGTCTCCAGTTTGGCGTTCAGAGTGATTCTCGGTCGGTTGTTAACTCACCCCAAGTATCTGAGCTGAGTGAAATGCGAGAGATGCTAAAGCTGCAGCAAGGGCAGCTCAACCAGCTTACTCAAAGCATTGCCCGCATGCAGAGCTCTAACCAGCGCGGTCGTTCCTCTCACAATGGCCCCATAATATGTAGGCGGTGCCAGCAGCCTGGCCATTTTGCTAGGGAGTGTGAAGGAGAACGTGTCCCTGCTCGTGCACACTTTCCTTCACCTGCCCCTCCACCCTTTAACAGGCAGTTTCGCCCTGCTCCGGCGTCGGAAAACTAGCACCCGCCGAATTGCAGAGCCACAATTCGGAGGGGGCAGATACTGGTTCATTTGCGTTTGGTTGTTTGGCGGAAACTTCAAAACTGATGTCATCTTGTCCACATTTAGATGTGTGTATGGGTGGGGTTGAGGTTCCTTGCCTGGTAGACACCGGTTCAATGGTTTCTACCATCACTGAGAGTTTCTTTCTCCAGCAATTCGAGCCATGGAGTCAAGAGAGGCTCCAGTCTTGTCACTGGCTGCAGCTCAGGGCAGCCAATGGGTTGGCCATTCCCTATCTGGGCTACTTGGAGCTTGACATTAAGCTTTGTGGTAAATTATTGCAGCGGTGTGGGTTGCTGGTAGTTAAGGATCCCCCTGGTGGTGTGTCTTCTCAGGTCCCTGGTATTTTGGGGATGAACGTGATTCGCAGATGCTACCGAGAGCTTTTTAGTCGGCATGGCTTGGCCATGTTTGACTTACCCGTGGTTGCCAACAGTCCAGAATCTGTTGTGAAGGCGTTGCAAGGGTGCCAGCAGGCCAGCACTTATTCCCTTGAGGATACAGCTGGTAATGTAAGAGTGCGAGGCAGGAAGGCTTGCCGGATTCCTGGGGGTGTGATGAAAATAGTCACTACCACCTGCTCAGCGCAATACTCTGAAAATACTGTGTTGTTCGAACCCCTTAGCTCTGGCCTACCAGCTGGACTTCTCGCGTCTCCTGCCTTGGTTCGGGTGGTAAGGGGTACTGCTTATATCCCAGTGGTGAATGTAGGTACTATTGATGTGCTGCTTTATCCACGTACTGTTGTAGGTACCTTGAACAATGTTTGTGTTGTTAGCCTGCCTGCAGGAATCACCGAGGTACCTTCAGGGGTGGCCACAGTGGCATCTCAGATTGCTGCTCCTACGGTGCAGGATCAGATAGCGGTCATGGACCTTTCATCATTGTCTGCTGAAGAACAGGGTTCGGTAAAGTCCCTCCTTGGGAGATACAACTCTGTCTTTTCTGCTCATGATGGAGACCTTGGTTGTTCTAACCTGATTAGCCATGACATTCCTTTGTTAGACAATGTTCCTGTCAGGCAACGCTATCGGCGCATTCCTCCGTCTGACTACGAGCTGGTTAAGGAGCACATTCACCAACTCCTTGAGGCACAGGTGATCAGGGAGAGTAGCAGTCCTTATGCCAGTCCTATTGTCCTTGTTAAGAAAAAGGATGGAAGCCTAAGAATGTGTGTCGATTATAGGCAGCTTAACTGTAAAACTCGGAAAGACGCTTTTCCTCTTCCTCGCATCGAGGAATCCTTGGATGCACTTACGGGTGCTTGCTGGTTTTCTACCTTGGACCTGGCCAGTGGGTATAACCAGGTCCCGGTTACTGAGGCAGATCGGCCCAAGACTGCGTTTTGCACGCCCTTTGGGCTTTTCGAATGGAATCGCATGCCCTTTGGGCTTTGTAACGCCCCCGGCACCTTTCAAAGATTGATGCAACGGCTGTTTGGTGACCAACAAAATCAGTCCTTGTTACTTTACCTTGACGACATTGTGGTTTTCTCCTCCACAATCCAGCAGCACTTGGAGAGGTTGGAAGTGGTGCTGGGTCGTCTGCAACGGGAAAATCTAAAGGCAAAGCTCACCAAATGTGCCTTTTTCCAGAAAGAGGTGCGGTATCTGGGGCATGTGATCTCCAGTAAGGGTGTTGGCACAGATCCAAGCAAGGTAGAGGTGGTATCCAACTGGCAGTCTCCTGCTACTGTTTCAGAGCTGCGGTCGTTCCTTGGGTTCGCCAGTTATTACCGCCGCTTTGTGGAGGGTTTTGCGAAGCTGGCGGCCCCTTTACACAAGCTTGTGGCACATCTGGGTGCCACCCAGTCGAAGAGAAGGGCAGAGCGATCTGTCATTGAAGACTGGACAGAAGAGTGCCATAGCAGCTTTGAAGCCCTGAAAGCCAGGCTCACCAGTGCTCCGGTGCTTGCGTATGCCGACTTCTCACTTCCATTTATTTTGGAGGTAGATGCAAGTCATGGTGGCCTTGGGGCTGTGTTATCACAAGAGCAACATGGTAAGGTTAGGCCCGTAGCTTACGCTAGCCGGGGTTTAAGGCCCACTGAGCGCAACATGGTGAACTACAGCTCTATGAAATTGGAATTTGTTGCGCTCAAGTGGGCCATGACGGAGAAATTTCGTGAGTATCTGCTGGGCCATAAATGTTTGGTCTTTACTGACAATAATCCGCTTAGCCATTTGTCATCGGCTAAACTTGGTGCAACTGAACAACGCTGGGCAGCCCAGCTTGCGTCATTTGATTTCGAGATAAAGTATCGCTCAGGTAGAAACAACAAGAATGCGGATGCTCTATCCCGCCAGTATCCTCCGGCCCCAGCAGATATGGAAGTTATGCTTCCGGGTACATCACTCCCCAAGCCTCTACGGCAGGCTCTTCAGGGACCTGAAGCAATTCAATCTGCTGTCATGGTCCTTCCTCATCTCACCACTTTTGATATCTGTACCCTCCAGCAGGCTGATCCGGTTATTCAGGAGGTCTTAGTGTTTTGGAGACGTGAGCAGCGCCCCAACTTTGAAGAGCGTCAAAGGGCGTCCCAGCCTGCATTGGCGTTACTTCGACAGTGGGACAGGCTGGTTGAGAGGAGTGATGTCCTGTATCGCCAGGTGTTTCGCCCTGACGGTGCGGAAGTAGTCTGGCAGGTGGTGGTGCCTGCTTCCCTAAAGGAAGAGGTGCTTACTAAGGTCCATCAGGAGCATGGCCATCAGGGCATAGAAAGGACTTTGGAGCTCCTACGCCGGCGCTGTTATTGGCCGGGTATGACTGCAGACGTGTCCAAGTGGTGTCAGGCCTGTGAGAGGTGCCAAGTTGGTAAGGACTCTCAACATCCTAGTTCTAGTTTTATGGGGCACCTGTTGGCCTCACGGCCTAATGAGATTGTAGCCATTGACTATACAGTGTTAGAACCCACCCAGAGTGGTTTAGAAAATGTACTGGTTATGACTGATGTTTTTAGCAAATACACACTTGCTGTTCCCACCTCTGACCAACGTGCCCCCACTGTGGCCCAAGCTCTAGTGGTAGAGTGGTTCTCCAAGTTTGGTGTCCCTGCCCGTATTCACTCTGATCAGGGCCGCAACTTTGAGAGCTCCCTTATTCAACAGCTGTGTCGCCTTTATGGCATTGAAAAGTCTCGCACCACGCCATACCATCCGGCCGGGAATGGCCAATGCGAAAGGTTTAATAGGACACTCCATAACTTGTTGCGCACTCTGCCAGTGTCTCGGAAGAGGGACTGGAGTTCCTGCTTGCCACAGGTCCTGTTCTCTTATAACACCACCCCCCATCAGTCGACTGGGGAGTCTCCATTCCTTTTAATGTTCGGACAAGAGCCTAGACTACCAGTCGACTTCCTGTTGGGTAGAGTTCAGGATCCCGTGGGTGGAAACATCCATGAGTGGATTCAGGAGCACCAGACCCGCTTGCAGTTGGCTTTCGAAGGTGCTACAGAGAGGTTGCGGGTTGCTGCCGAACGTCGTAAGAATCACCATGATCGCCGTGTGAGAGCTTTACCCTTTAAATTGGGCCAGCTAGTGTGGTTTCGTGATTTTACTGCACGGGGGCGTCATAAGCTCCGTGACCTTTACGGTCCTGTACAGTACAGAATCCTCAAAGTGCCCAGAGAGGGAGGGTCTGTGTACACAATTGCACCAGTGGACGAGCCGACCAAAGCCAGGCAGGTCAACCGTGCACTGTTGAAGGCTGTGATTGAGGCTCATCCAAGTGATGCTGCCTCACCTTGTTCACCTCTTGCTGACCTGCCTCAGTCGGAAGACGAGTTGTCAGGGGATGATCTGGTGGTGTTGAGGCACGAGGCTCCTTTGGTAATCCCCACTCAAGTATCTGTTACTCAAACCACCCCTCGGTTGCAGCTTCCACCAGCTTCTGTGCCACCTACTGGGCAAACCCCCTTAGTGCCTATTGCTATCAGAGCACCAGAAGGACCTACTTCCTCTTTACCCTCTTTGCCTCGCTTTGTTCCAGCAGTTAGTGAAGTGGCCATACGTCGGACAGCACGGTCAACGGCGGGCCAGCATTCCAATGTCTATCACCTGCCAAGACCGGTAGTGGCAGCGGACAATGCTGCTGATCCTCCTGACCCTGTGTCCAACGTAGTAATGGCGCTGTTTCGGCCTTGGAGCTAGTATATGGTATTAATTCTACTTATTCATCGTCGGGGCGACAATCCAAAAGGTGGGGTAGATTGTAGCAGTATGAGTTTAACTCATAACCACTCTGCGTTCTTTTGGCCAATCAGTGCCATAGCCCTTCCCATAAATACAGGTAGTAGTCTTTCTGCCTGCCCTCTCGCTCGCTGGTGACGGAAGTGCATCATACTTCCGGGTCACTCACTCTGTGTTTTGCTGCTGCGCGTCCACAGGTAAAGTAGCGACTCTGCTGTCTCTGAACCGATTTCACTGTTATGGGCTGCCGTTATGTTTACTATCCATTGAACGATCGTAGATCTCCGGTTGGCGGGCCAGTCCTTTCCTCTGTTGTGACATTCAACACAAGTGGATGTTAGCACTGAAAGCTGCCTGTACTGTTTGTACCCGTTGAGCGGTTTCCTTCTGGGTGATCTAAAACGCTGCTGGATCGGTATGTAGGATACATGATGTTGGATTTATTTGTTTGATTTGGGGTTAATTCATTTTTTATAAACAACAGGAACGGGGCTGGTTCATCGGGAGATTGACGTCAGTTGCAGAGCTTTATTCACTAGCTGCTGTTTTGCCTGGATTGCTGCTTGTTAAACGTGCATCTTTTTTTTTGAACATTGTATGTATCCATAACTGTAATCTAATCTGACTTATGCACGCCGTCCTGGAGTGTTGCTGGCCTAACGCGCAGAATTGTCATCAATTTCACTTGATCGTTACACGTCTGAGTCGCACTCATCTAACGTGCATGTTTTGAACATTTTTGCACGGAACGTTGCCGATCGCTGTCCAACCGTTCTGCCTTCACGGCCTTTGGGCAATCACGGCCATACGGCTGAATGTGCGAGCCTCTAGCTCGACGTGGGCTAGTATTTTAACTGTTTGAATGCAGCTGAAGGGGTTGGCTCTTTTCCGCTATAATTTGTGTCAAGTATCTATATTTCTTTTCTATTATTTTGCTTTCAGTTTAGTTCATTTGTATTTCTAGTTTGTTTCTTTATCAGTGAGATTGCTAATACATTTAAATATTGTTTTCTGTTTTATTATTGGATTTGTTTTCCTTGGCCAAGGTTTCATTGTACTTTACCCTGTTTATTTTGTGTTCTTTTCTTTGTTTACTGAGAAGTGTCTAAGAATTTACATCTATACTTCTAGTGAACTGCCTCTTGGAACCATTGCTGGTTCTGGCCGTTTGGTTATTTTGTATTTAAGATTTTCAATTAGTTTTCTTCATTTAAAGATTACATTGATGCTTTCTTTTGTTTGAGTGAATCCCCTGTTGATCGTGTGTTTGCGTCTGTTTCAGTTGCTGAGAGCCGAAGTGGGTGGTGTTGGTGTCCGGGTGGTGGTATCCCCTTCCTGCGTGCTGTGTTGTCTACCCCGTTTTCTTTGGCTGTGTTCACTTGTGTTTTTCAGTGTTTGTGTGTGTGTTCACGTGGTAGCCTTTCCTGGGATTCCTTTGTGCCTCTGTGACTCCTTCCTCCCCCACGGGTAAGCCTCAGCAGCAAGTATGAATGTGGTCTGAATTGTTTTAATTAGTGAATAAAATTTGATCTCTTTTTTATAAATTGAACTTCGTCTCTGGCTGGTTTGTTTACTTACCTGTGTCCTTAAGTGAATCAATAGTAGTGCAATTAGGAACTAAAGAAAATCATTCTCTGGGCGAAACTCCTAGGGTGGCGTAGTCGGTGTTTTTGGGGCAGGTTTCACCTAGATTATAACCTCCTCAGTACTGTTTTGCTCTCTGTATTGCCACAATAGGGCTTATAAAGGCAGAGATAATAAGGCAATGAGACACAGCTGAAAGTAATGAGAAATGAGTCCAGGCAATGGATTATGGGAAATGCAGTTTGTTATACGATAATGGACTAGAGAGGAGTGCCCTCTGGTGGAGATAAAGGGCACTCCAGCTGGTGGACGTGACAGTTAACACATGATATAGCTAAAATTGACTCTTCTGATTTGTCTGATTTTCTCATTATGGTTTAAAACATGAGAAATCATCTTCATACCTGCAGGAGAAAATGGCAAGCAGTCATTAACTATGTATTTAGGACTTTTTAAATTGAATACACAATTTTAAATAAAACGATAATTAGCATTTTAAATAAAACGATAATTAGCATTATAGTCGACATGAATTGACTGTTCGCAAAGACCCGCCCCAATTAGTTACTGTCGCTATGTCCGACAAGCTACGCCGCTCTCACGCCACACCATGTTCTCACGCATTGAAAAATACATCGCGGAGCAGAGAGGACAACGACAGGCAGGACAGACCAGGTAACTTTTCAGTTACTTTTGATAAACATATTAAACAAAGTCTCACCTTTCAAATTTGGTCATTTTTTTAAAGAAATTTAAACAATAAATACTGTTTTGTGGCTCTTTAATGTGTCTGACAGATCGCTGTAGAGCCTCAGTTAAAGCTGCTCGTGAACCGATCATCTCTTCCTTCTAGTTTATTTATAGCATCAAATAAACATGTATGAACATAAGAAGGAATGTTGTTTTAACCGCGGAAGGCGTCAGTACACTCCGCTTTTTAAGTTCAAATCCTCCCATGTTAATCTACTAACTCTCCTGACTGCTTTGTCGGACAAAATGACGGATGGCGAAGTCTGATTGGTAAGATCACCTGTCAATCAAGCTCCTTGCGAAGGGTCAATTGGAAGTTGCGATGGTCTTTTCTTTCTAGTGTGTGTCAAGCCCTCGCGCCAGTATACACGTCATCAGAGAAGAGATTAAAGATTACGAGGGCACATGAATTTAAAAACAAAAAATTATTATGTGCACGGATAAATAATTTACAATAAATATTGCAAGCAAGAATTTTTCAATTTTGCTTTCATGGTGCAATACATATTTAAAAAAATGTTTGAATCTCTTGTTTCTCTCTTCTGCTTTAATGATGACAGCAGCACAAGAGCTGCATGAACTACAAGTGTGTGTAAATCAGCTGCTTTGTAGTATTTTTAGGTCTGTCCTCTATGGGTAATGTCATTTAGGTAATGTCATTCTGACATCCCAGCCCAGTGCTCCATGTATATAACAGTCCAGAAGAGGACACATCACACAAAGCCATCATTACACAAAGTCAAAAGTACTTGGAAAAAAGGTATGTAGGTTTTAGCATTACATTTAACTCATATTTTTTAATGGATTCAATTTAATTTGTGGTTACTTTTATTCAAAGTGACTTACAAATGTGAAAAAACCTATCTAAAATATCCTACGTTGTTTTACAAAAAAAATATATGTTTATGTACAGTATCTAAACCAGGACAAAGGGTAGACTGTGGCTAGTTGTCAGTAACTATAAGCTTTTGAGTCAAAACTCCAATTACACAAATGCTTCTTCTGTGTTTTTATAACTGTTTTACCATTTAAATTTGAATAAGTTATTTAATGGGAGGTTCCATTGTAACTTACCTCATATAGGGTGACAACAATGCAATAACAGTTCGATGTTCAACAGATTGTCTGACCTTCAAAAATAAACCCACCCTGAGAAATATTCACGGGAGTAAAATGTGCAGCAACTAGCTCCAACCTCTATAACATAAATAATATAGAAATCATCAGAATTCGTCAGCCACCAGTATTTCTCAAGGATGTTTCACCTCATGCTTCGGGTTTAGTTGCATTAAAGAACACGGGTGGTAGGGTGACTTTGACTTCTGAACTTGCACCAGCTTTAAATGTGCATGTCTCTTATTTGAAACAATTAATTACGAATGTATCTATCCTCGGAAACAGATATTAGATTGTTTTGCAGTAGTAGCTAAAATCAATTTCTGTGGCTTTAAATACCTGAAAGATATCAAATTATGGGTGTGAGGCTTTACAGAGATCTATTTTGCTAGGCCAGTAATGGCCATACCTGTAAGGAGTGCATTTAATCATTATGCACAGAGTTAGATGGAGTTTCTGTGATTACCACAGTGTGTGTAAGTAAGTTGTGTGTATATACATAGGGACAAGAACATGGTTTGGCACAGTAATGCGCTTAGGGATTTCTTCTATGTGGCATTCACTCTAAGGCTTTTTGTAATTACACTGGATATAATTTCATATATGTGTAACCCTTATTTCTTGATGCCGTATCTGCGTTTACTCCAGTCTCTTCATCGTGGGTAACATAAATGAAACACGGGTTACAATGGTGATAATGCATGTTTCTTCTTTAATCAGAAGCATCGGCATAAAAGCATGAACCGCCGCCTAACTCGCATAACTCACTTCACTTCTCCCCCCCCCCCCCCCCCCCCCCCCCCCCAATGCGCTCTGCCTTAAAGGGGCAGGAGCACAAAATAACATCTACACAAATATATATAAAACTTTGTATTAGACAAATAAAAATTTATGTTCAATAGATTATTACTGTTTAACATCTGTTTCTTGTGAAATGAAATAAAATAATGAACTAAGGTTACATAGGCAATATATATATATATATTTATATATATAGGCTAAACCAGATTTTTGTTCCAGATCTTTGTCTGAAGAAAATATTTGTGAATGCTTGCCTATTCAGAAATCACACCTGCGAACTCTAAAATGTTTGGGGGCGGATTTTTTATTTATTTTAATCAGAAGTTGAAATCATTTCTGAAAGTTCTGATATTAGAATTGAACTACATTTTGTTTAGGTAGCAACATTTTGTTGGTGGTTGAAACACCAATATGGTAAGAGATGACCATAAAAATTACTATTAAACAACTTTACAGTTTTAATTATATGAATTGATAATATGGATTGACAAAAACAAAAAGTTTTATCTTATATATAAACCTCAAACCTCACATTTCACCCTAATAAATTATTACGTATGAATAAAAACAAATACATTTTCAATTTGTGAGTAAAATAAAATCTGAGGTAAACATAACTTGACGATACTTTGATATTTTGCTCTACATGTACACTGCACATACAGTACTCGCACCCAAAGCTGTCTTATTTAATATTTAAAAACATGTTTTCAAAAATGAACATAACTGCTTCAAGATTCACGTTTTTGATGTTGGTATGTGTAATTCACATTGTACAACAAAGCGTCAAACTATGGTCAAGTTATGTTCCCCGCAGACCTTATTTTACACATAAATAATAATAAAAAAACATTATAAAACCACATAGGAAAATCTCGAAGGAACCAGTGGCGAATTAGTCTTCTGGGTTCTGCTGTCATATACCTGAAGAACTCTATCATTATTTTATTAGGCACCATATCATACAGTATACGGTTTTCTGAGTAAGTTTTAGTGCATTGCTATGCAGTTTCTATGGTGTTCATACGTGGTTGCTATAGGTGGTTACTTACTGGCCCAAGTCAAAAGAGCCCTCCGTTATATTCTTAAGTTATGGTTCAGTCACTCTTTCAGTGCAAGCTTATATGATTTATTTCTCCCCCTGCACAAACAGTGAAGGACGGGAAGAGAAGAGGTTACTGGCATCTTGCACGTGTCTGGTGCTGAAAGGCTTTAATAACCTCTACACCTTTACCAGTGACCTCCACAACTACAAAATGAACAATAGCAACTCTGAGGCATCAGGGGAAGCCCCTGTTTACACTCTGACCTCATGGCTGACCCTAGGATATGAGCAACAGAGCAAACACGATTGCAAGGAATTCGCTGCAAAGATGACTCAATCCAAACAAGGACGGATGGAAGATATCCCAAAGGAAGACGCTATCAGTGTAGTTCTGCATAAAGAGTGGAAGTTAAAGATTGGTGGGTCATCAATCATTGATGGAAAAACATGTAGAATGACAGCAGGACCTCAATCAGTCAATACAAAAGAGCCAATCAAGAGCTCTGTGTTTGAAAAGGAGGCAATGATGGATAGAGATGAACAGAGGTCACTGGCTAAACGCCAACTGTTTGAAAAAAGGAAAAAAAATATTGTATCCTAGATTAATGAAGAACACAATGAAGAAAGAGGAAGAGTCATGGAAGACGTCAACCACTGCCTCAGGAAAACAAACATTAAATGGGCCCAGGTCCAGAAGAAAACTTCAAAAGGACCTAATCCCGAGCCCTGAGGTCTTCCACAAGGATGACACACACACACAATCAAAAATGGAAGAGAGGTGAAAGAGATCTGATGTCTTACTTGTTGGTGTTTTTGGATGAGTAAGTAGTTTGATATGTGTTTATTTGGATTTGTAATTTGCAGCTCTGAATCAAGCAGATTTTTTCGGTGCAAGCAATCATCCAGACAATCACACAGGGGGCGAGTGGTGATTTAGACAAACTGCTTGCCATCTGGATCTGGCTTTGCCACAACATTGGTCAGTTTCGGTCTTTCTCTCAAACACACATACTCAAGGGTATCTTCCACAGCTTTTCTTTTTTACTTTTTACTGATTTAATTATGTCATTTTCCTCTGTACAATAAAATCTTGGTATAACTTGAGCTGTGATGCTGCTACACAATAGCAGGATTTAATTAATTATTATCTGGATTTGAATTATTGGACACAATATCAGACATACCGTAGGCCTCTGTACATGATGTCCTATATTCTGGAAAGCATTATGGCTTGTCTTATAAGAATCACCTGCCTGATAATAATCATGAATCATTATTGCAATAAAGAAACCAACCGTAAGACATGTGTTGGAACTGTCATTGGCTGATGCATAAAAAAACTAAATCTGAATGGTTAGTGGTAAAACTTGAATAATTAATGGAAACTAGGCAAACATCTGCTCAGATGACTAACATATTAACAGATACTGGTTTTGTCTGTTACCTGTAGAGTATGATGTGAAGGGATATCTGAGCCTCACTGAAAAGGTTTGCTTACCTGAGCTGGTCATTTTGGTGCTTTGGTTACTCCAGCGTCTGTTTACAGATGTCCAGGTAAGCAATTTAGAATTATATAGATGGGGGCATATACAGTTTGGACACTACACTTAAGTTATGTAATTGTGTTGGATAAATTATCAAACCAAATCGCAAGACAGACAGTACATTCCTCCAGCAAATTATTTCACAAATAAAATTTCTTTAGATTTTTATACTATATAAAACAAGACATATACTGTCTATAATGGACCGTTCATATTATGTGATGAATTACACACATGTGGTTACTCTGATGGACACCTGTGTGAACTTGAGGGGACTAACTTTAACTGTACAGTATCCAATAAAAATCACTGACACTGACATTACATACATATTATGTGATGTATACACACCTGTGGTTTCTCTGATGGACACCTGTGTGAGAGGACTAACTTTAACTGTACTGTACAATAATGTACATTATTGTCTTATATTCTACTTATTGGGGTATTTTGGGCAATTATTATATTTAGAGTTCTGTTGGAACAAATGTTTGTCTAACTGACAGTTATTAATGTTTATGTAAATATACAGACAGCTAAATAAAGTTCTGCTCTTATCAATAGAAGTAAAGTAGATGCTTCCACTTTGGGCAGTCGTTATTATGACTTCTCACACATTTAAGTCAGAAAGAAAATGTGATATAAATGATAATTGATTCAAGGTATTTAACAAATAGTTTATTTGCATGAAGCACATCATAAAGGGTGAGTTAGCTCTCTTCTTAACAAATCAATTAACTACATTCATGCTGGCACACCCTGTGCGTTTCCCATTAGTAAATACGACTTTGCGTGATCATTCATGTGTGTTTGACCCATAATTCGATTTTTTTTTTTTGGTGTATAGTCACCCGAGCCATAAATGTCATGTTATTACTTACAATGTAGCTGTTTTTTTCACCCAAACCACACTAAAACCACCTATACCTAATCCCTGCACCTATCCCAAACCAGAAGAAGAAGAAGAAGAAAAATCTGCAAAGGCATGAAAGTGAATGATTGACAGGATTTAGTTATATGTTATAAGCTGGATGAGAGGTTTTCTCACAGCAACAGAGCCGTTATAATGTTATCCATGCAAAACACACAGTTTGGCTCTTTCATTTGCTGCCAGCAGGCAATGATAAAGAAAATCACTGATCAAAGTAACTTTGCTGTTGTTTGTGCTGTTACAGTACATCCAAAATCTGTCTTGCTCTTTTACCTGCAATGAGTTATTTAATTATATCAGATATCATCATATTTGTTCTGCGATGTATCATTAGATCATGCAGATTAAAAAATATATGAAACTAAAGAGAAACTTTCAAGGCAGACCTTCATGTTCCTTCCTGATCTCCACGCTGAAGTGGATAAGAAGTGGAAGAAGCCATATTCGAACTACACGAAGGATTAGCCGTGCGGGGATATGTGAAGATGCCCCCTGTGGAGGAGACGCTTGCGAGCTATCTCTCCCAAAGTCAGTCATCTTCTTTGAAGGCTCCTGCCCTGCTTATACCCATTATGTTTTTGCATATTTTCACCTAGTGAGGCAGGCATCACTGTGGCATGTGGAGTGGCTATTTCATCCCCCCCTAGCATCCGACCGGAGATGCAATGCGAGTTCACATTAGAAAGGGACTGTCTCAGGTTATGACTGTAACCATGGGTTCCCTGAGAAGCTTAACGAAATACTACGTCTCTTTCCTATTTTATTGGGTCTGCATGTCTCCTTGAGACAAAGAAGTTGATGACGTGTACTGTGGGCACCCTCTTACTTCTGGGCGCTCCGCTAGTGACGTCACGGGCTGTCGCCATTCAATTTGATGGGAAGTGTTTTCACATATGCACCAGACACCCTTAGGGCGTCCCACAGCATCCGACCAGAGATGCAGTGTCTCAATGTTGAATATAACTTATATTATATTATATTTATAAGTTACATTAAACATTACCTGAGAATTAAGTGGTGCGGCACACATACATACCGAACTGAAAGACCCGTACTAAAAAATCTACAAATACGTTTACCTTTACACCCCTAATATAAAGTCAAAACTCAGCAACCTTTCTGCAGCTCTGAGGAGCATTACTCTTTTCTAACTGCCCCCGGCTTCAATCCAGACAGAAAATGTGTGGTCAACAGTTGCAGGAAGGGCAGCACAGGAAGGAAATTGAAAAGCTGAAACCCAAGAGGTCATTTATCTCCCTCTACACCCCTGTGATCCAGACTATCAAATGATATGAGAACGTAATCTCTCCTGAGACCCGGACAGGCTGTTTATTTATCAGTCTGCTGAGACTCTGCTCTCACTACATCGAATTAAAAGCACCAGATTTAAACCTCAAGACTAAAAAAAAAACTCATGCAAATCTAATTCAAGCAAATAACCCAAACCATTATTGCCTCATGCTGAGTTTGCCATTTCATGTGCCAAAAAAAAAGAGACACTTTTGGGACAGATCATCACTGTAAACAGGGGCAGTTTTACATTGTCAGCCCTAGACCAGAGATTACACTAACAGTCTATCTATCTATCTATCTATCTATCTATCTATCTATCTATCTATCTATCTATCTATCTATCTATCTATCTATCTATCTATCTGAGAAATCTGATGTTTGTGGCCTTCAAATGTTTTCTCAAATGTATCAGAATTAGTTGAGTTTATGCCTAAAACAAGAAAAATACCTGCCAAAAGGATTAGAAAAATAAACTTGTTTCCCGTTTGAATTAAGTTTATTTTTATTTTCCTATTGGCAGATTTTTGTTTTCTTGTTTTAAGCCACTCACTTATTTTTTTTATAAATATTTCAGAAAACTAAATGTGTCATTTTGCTTCTCAAGTAAATGTATCTTGATTTAAAATTGTTAAGATATTTGTTTTGGAAAACCAGAAGAATATAAAAATATATAGTAAAAATTCAGGAATAATACTGTAATTGTCAGGGTTTGAAACACGGAGAGAGATGACGTAAGTTGTAAACACACTTTTATTGAACAATGCAGTTGCGGACACACAGTGGAATGGTAAGTGAGACAGTCTATGGCAAATATGGAGAGTCTTAGCTGAATGATTGATTCCGTGATGTGTATTCAGGTGCGGATCCAGGAGAGGGAGTTGAAGAGAAGGAGCCTTGGGGACTGGACTGAGACGAGACGATGGGATCCGAGGAGGAATGCAGGTAAGCTCGGGTAAGTAGCGGGTTAGCATAGGAGAGTGTTCACGGTGGGTCTGTGGTCAGGAAATGACGAGATCAGACAACGGAGGTGAGGTGAATGCTGGGTTAAAAAGGGAACTGGTGATGAGTCACAGGTGATGGGAATCAGTAATCAGGGGACTGTGAACGGGTGATTGAAGGAGTGGGAGGAGTCAGTGATGATCTGGGAGGTAATGGAGAGTGATGTGAAGGAGGAATCCTGACAGTACCCCCCCCTCCCGAAGCGGCTCTTGACGCCTGTGAAGGATGCTGTCGGCGGCGAGGTCTACCCCGACCTCTGGGTGCTGGTCGATTGGGATGTTCCTCGTGAAACTGGGAAAGGAGAGTGGGATCCATTACGTCGTCGCGCAGCACCCAAGAACGTTCCTCCGGCCCGTAATCCTCCCAGTCAATGAGGTACTCGAGACGGGGGCCTCGCCGCCTGGAGTCCAAGATGGAACGGATCCTATAGATGGGCTCATCCTCCACAGGCACCGGAGGAGGAGGAGGTACGTCAATGGCAGGTGTATCTGAAGGAAGAGGAAGGACAGGGTCAACGTAAGGTTTTAACAATGACACATGGAAGGATGGAGAGATGCGATACTGCCTTGGGAGTGTAAGTCAGTAGGTGACCTCGTTCAACTGCCTCTCAATGGGGAAAGGTCCAATGAATCGAGGACTCAGCTTACGACATGGCAACTTGAGACGAATGTCCCTGGTGGACAACCACACCTTCTGCCCAGGCTGATAAGAGGGAGTTGGTAGTCTTCGACGATCAGCCTGGGTCTTGTGTCTCCTTATTGCCTGTTGGAGATGAACGTGAGCTGAGTCCCATACCCCCTCGCTCTGCTGGAACCAGAAGTCGACAGCTGGAACCTCAGATAACTCCCCAGACCAGGGGAACAGAGGAGGTTGGTAACCGAGAATGCATTGGAAGGGAGTAAGACCAGTGGTGCTTTGTCGGAGAGAGTTTTGAGCATACTCAGCCCAGGGAAGGTAACGGTTCCAGCTGTCCTGGTACTGGTGGCAGTAGGTCCTTAGAAAGCGACCGATTTCCTGGATCTTGCGCTCAGTCTGGCCATTGGTCTGAGGATGGTATCCGGAAGAGAGACTGACAGTGACCCCGAGGAGCTGAAAGAAGGCACGCCAAACTCTGGAGATGAATTGGGGACCTCTATCAGAGACGATGTCCTCCGGGATTCCGAAGTTGCGAAAGACTCCCTGGAAGAGGGCTTCGGCGGTTTCCAGAGCAGTCGGCAGTCCTGGTAGAGGGATTAATTTACAGCCCTTAGAGAAACGATCAACGACTACAAGTACCGTGGTGAAACCATCAGATGGAGGAAGGTCGGTCATGAAGTCGATACCGATATGGGACCAAGGACGCTGAGGAATCGGAAGGGGCACCAATTTACCCTCTGGCAGTCTCCTCGGGGTGTTGACAATGGCGCAGACTGAACAACCCTTGACGAACCTTGTTACATCCTCAGAGATGGTTGGCCACCAGTACCGTTGACTGAGAAGCGAGAGGGTACGCTTGCTACCCGGATGTCCAGAGCCCGGTACGGAGTGAGCTGAGTCCAGAAGAGAAGTTCTTAGATGTTCCGGTACAAAGATACTCCCTTCTGGACCTCCCGGCGGAGCAGGATGGAGACGGTTTTCTTGGTGGATCCGATTGTCAATGTCCCACACAATCGGACTGAGAAATAAGGCTGGAGGGAGGATAGGCACAGGTTCACTATCTTCGTGAGGGACTTGATGAATTCTGGAAAGAGCATCAGCTCTACAATTCTTGCTGCCTGGACGATATGACACCTTGAAGTCGAATCGAGTGAAGAAGAGGGCCCAACGGGCTTGTCTCGGATTTAGTCTACGAGCTTCTCGTAGATACTCCAGGTTTCGATGATCCGTGATGACCTCAAACGGATGGTTAGCTCCCTCCAGCCAGTGTCTCCATTCCTCCAGGGCTAACTTAATAGCCAGTAGCTCACGATTCCCGATATCGTAGTTTAACTCCGCCGGGGCAAGCTTTTTGGAGAAGAAGGCACATGGATGAAGTACGGAGAGATCCCCCTGCCGCTGAGACAAAACGGCCCCCACTCCTGAGGATGAAGCATCGACTTCCACGATGAATGGCAGATCAGGATTAGGGTGAGTGAGTATTGGAGCAGAAGAGAAGGCTTCCTTGAGCGACTGAAAGGCCTGTAGAGCCGCAGATGATAAGGACAGAGACTTGGGCCGACCCTTCAGAGCAGTGGTAAGTGGAGAGCTGAGTTGACTGTAATCTTGAATGAAACGTCGATAGAAGTTGGCGAATCCTAGGAAGCGCTGGAGTTCCTTTACAGTAGATGGTAAGGGCCAGTTTAAAATGGTCTCCACCTTCCTCTGGTCCATCTGGATTCCATCTTGGCTGATGATATAGCCGAGGAATTGAACAGTAGTGATGTTAAACTCGCACTTCTCCAGTTTGAGGAAAAGCTGATGCTCGCGTAGTTTCTGGAGCACTTGAACGACATGATGATGATGTTCAGCCTGGGAAGATGAGTATATAAGTATATCGTCGATGTAGACGATCACGAAGCGATTGAGGAAGGGGCGAAGGATCTCATTCATATACCCCTGGAAAACTGCTGGAGCATTTGACAGTCCGAAGGGCATCACCTGATATTCATAGTGACCGGAGGGAGTCACGAAGGCGGTCTTCCATTCATCGCCGTGGCGGATACGGATGAGGTTATAGGCGCTTCGAAGGTCTAACTTGGAAAAGATTTGGGCGCCTCGGAGCTGTTCCAGAGCAGCCGGGACCAGAGGAAGAGGATACCGAAACTTCACTGTCTGAGAGTTAAGCTGACGGTAATCGATGCACGGCCGCAAGCCTCCGTCCTTCTTGGCCACGAAGAAGAAGCTCGAAGCGGCAGGGGAGATGGATGGTCGAATGAACTCTTGCTGTAATGCCTCTTCTACGTACTCCTCCATGGCCTTCTGTTCCGGGATGGACAAAGGATAGATACGGCCCTTAGGTAGAGTTGGACCGGGTAGCAAGTCGATTGCGCAGTCCCATGGTCGATGTGGTGGTAATTTGGTGGCCAGCGCCTTACTAAATACGTCCTGGAACGCCCGGTACTCCACTGGAATTTCATACTGACGTTGAGTCTCAGGGCTCTCCACCGAAGTGGAATGCAGTGACACTTCGGAGACATCAGACGAGGATGGAGGGATAATATCCGAAGAAACTTCTGAGGAAGGACTCTCTATTTCAGCGGATGACGGAGAAGGGGTAATCTTGGTGATAGTGACTAGACAGGCAGAATGACAGTCCGAACCCCATTGGAGTATTTCACCGGTCTTCCAGTGGAGATGGGGTTGATGTTGTATTAACCACGGGCGTCCCAGGATGATTTCGGCTGTAGACTCCTCCAGCACCATAAAAGAGATCTCCTCAGTGTGTAAGCATCCAATCTGCAGAGTTAACATGGGAGAACTGTAACGGATTCGACCCCTTCCTAGCGGTTTACCTTGGATGGTATGAATAGCGAGATCGTACTCAAGTCGTTTCTTTTTCAGATTCATCTTCTGGAGACATTGGGAGGAGATGAAGTTTCCTGCGGAACCGGAGTCAATGAGGGCTTGTACTGGGAAACAGAATTTAGGGGTTATTAGATGGACTTGAGTTTTGATAAGATGTTCAACGCTAGGAGGATGGTAGATTGAGCTTACCGCAAGGCGCGGAGGTCGAATGGGGCAGCTGTTGAGTAGATGTTTGTCAGAAGCACAATATAGACAGAGATGGGCTTGTATTCTTCGTTGTCGTTCAGAACGGGTTAGTCGAGAAGAATCAATTTCCATAGGAATAGGTGCTGGAGGAGTAAGATGAGAAGGTTGGGACGCCGGGGGCGAAGGATGTGCAGTGGGTATATTGACGTCACAGGCAGTTAGTAGTTGAGAGACTCTGATAGTTTTCTGAATGAGCGCTTCTATGCCCATGACGTCATCGTAAACCACGACCAGCTGACGGATCTTCGGAGTTAATCCTTGACGATATGCAGTAATTAAAGCGGGTTCGTTCCACCCACTAGCAGCAGCGAGGGTTCTGAATCGAAGGGAATATTCAGTCACCGAAGAACGGCCTTGTTTTAGATGGAACAGCTGATCGTGGATAGAGAGGGAAGCCACGGACTGTCCAAACACATCCCTAAAGTGTTGAATAAAATCCTTGCAAACATGAATGGTCGGAGAATTGGAATTCCAAAGAGATTGAGCCCACTGGAGGGCGGAACCGGTGAGTAATGAGATGATGAAAGCCACGCGGGCGGCGTCATTATGGAATTGTTGTTCATTCATAGTGAAATATAACGATACCTGGAGGAGGAACCCACTGCAATCCTCCGCCTCGCCGGAGTAAGGCGCTGGTTTGGCCATGGGACTGGAAGAGGCAGTGAACGAAGCAGCGGGTGAATGCGGAAGTGGATCCGGGGATGGACTGGTTGAAGCAGACGCTGATGCGGTGGGCACTGGGTGAGGAACAGCGTCTCGTGTATCCGATTGCATGTTGTTGGTCTGATCTTCTGTCAGGGTTTGAAACACGGAGAGAGATGACGTAAGTTGTAAACACACTTTTATTGAACAATGCAGTTGCGGACACACAGTGGAATGGTAAGTGAGACAGTCTATGGCAAATATGGAGAGTCTTAGCTGAATGATTGATTCCGTGATGTGTATTCAGGTGCGGATCCAGGAGAGGGAGTTGAAGAGAAGGAGCCTTGGGGACTGGACTGAGACGAGACGATGGGATCCGAGGAGGAATGCAGGTAAGCTCGGGTAAGTAGCGGGTTAGCATAGGAGAGTGTTCACGGTGGGTCTGTGGTCAGGAAATGACGAGATCAGACAACGGAGGTGAGGTGAATGCTGGGTTAAAAAGGGAACTGGTGATGAGTCACAGGTGATGGGAATCAGTAATCAGGGGACTGTGAACGGGTGATTGAAGGAGTGGGAGGAGTCAGTGATGATCTGGGAGGTAATGGAGAGTGATGTGAAGGAGGAATCCTGACAGTAATACTATAATACCATTCATATATATATTTTCCTTCTACTTTTTAAACTTTATTTGTGAAAAGTTGTTTGGGATTCATTGCAGAGAAGCAACAAAGTTAACTTTAAAATGATGACAGCAGTGACTATCAGCTCTAGGACTTGGCTTTGTTTCATTATCATTAGCCTCACGGCAAGGAATGATTAGAGCCGTGAGGTTTGCCAATATTGCCTCTCCACTGGCTGCTCAGTCTGACCGGGAGTACAAGATGTACTGTGCCGAACACTAACCTGCCACAAGTGGCCTAAGTGGAATATTGTTCATAATCAATTTATAAAATGTCAATCTGACTCGCTTAGTATAGAAAACATACACTGCTGGACATTTGTTGATATATCTTTAAAAAATATCTTGGGTCTTTTCAGAGGTTGTGGACGGAATGTGCCCAATTCATTAAAAAAAAAAGTTTTTTAAAAAGATATTAAAATGCTATTATAAGTGCTGACGCACACAAAAACATAATGGCGATGATTAATACATTGAGACTGCAGGTTGAGATGTACTGATATCAAATGAACAGCAGGTTTGACATTACCCTTTACTAAAAACAAAATGTTTTGTTGATTAGTTGTAGAGGAGCAAAGTTACTCTTGTTATTATTCATTTGGATCTAATGTAGTCCAGCTGAGCTGCAGGGCCTAACACTTTGTGAGAAACTTCTCATAAGTGACATATGTGAGTTTCAGCCCTGAGCTCTGCACAGGGGCAGACTGGGACACAATTTCAGGCCGGGATATCTCACACTCATCCAGGCCATCCCATATACACCCACAAAAAATTTTAAAACCATGGACAACCCTATTTTTTGTATGGCCATCACCAGGGTTTGAAATTAACACCCACCATCCTGCCAAATGCGGGTAAAAATCAACTGTGGCGGGTAACAATGTCAAATCACTAGCCAGTTTGGCGAGTTACTTATGTTTACTCACTTTGGTGGGGAACTTCGTGTAAGCCAAATCTGCGCAGATTTAGCGCAAATACTCAACTCTGGAGTCATCATGATATATTAAATAAGCACATTGCGCAAAATCTGGCTTACTTGAACATGCACATCACTACACAACAAACTGTGCACTTGTTTATTTGCATTGGAGCAATAGAAAAGATTAAAAAGCATTTGGTTAACAGAAAATATATTGTTATTTTCCAACATCCTAATTAAAAAAAAATGATGTTCTGTGTACTTACTGATCTGTCCATCTAAAACACATTTTTGGTGAAAAGGTTGAGGATGAAAGAGGAAGGGAGGAGATGGTTGGATGACAGGATTGTGTTTGAATAATAAATAATGTATGAAATCCAAATGTTATAATATAAGCTGTGACATAGTTAATCTGGTTTATTTCCTTCTCTCTTTTTTAGGCTAGTAGAAGTTCTGAATGGCTGGTAACTTAAAAATTTAGTAGCCCAATTGGCCGGTGAGTAAAAAGTTAATTTCAAACCCTGGCCATCACCATCACATAAAAAAGGTTTAAATCCTTGCTAACGTTAAACCCGATTTGTCTCTGACTCATTTCCGCAAATCGGTTCATGCGAACAGTTTGTTTTAAAGAACTGGTTCAAACACAAATTCAGCTGTTATATTTTTTCATTACGTTTTACTTAGTGTTCAACGCATTGTCTGTGACAGTAACAATATGCATCATGTATCCCAGTTCGTTTTAGCCGTGATTCTGATAATAAACAAAGTCATTTAGAAACGTATTTATACTGTAAAACGTACTCGGTTACTAACGTAACCTCGGTTCTCTCTAGGAGAGGGAACGAGTACTGCGTCGAAAGAACGCTACGGGAAAGATATTTCTTTGTCGAGATTGAAGCCTAAAATTAATCCTTAATTTTGTAATATTGTAAAACGCTTTTCTGAAGCATACAACCTAGGCGGAGCAATACAGCTCACCCATTGGCTGCTCTGCCAGAAAAGCACAGCCTATGCGAGGCCAGAGACGCTGACCAATGAGGACGCTTCGCGCCCTTCTGCGTCACCTCCCGCCCAAACAGGCGTGGCCTAGGCCTATAAATACGAGCATAGCTGTCTAACACGCCGATTTTCGTCAATGAAGCGACGCAGCGTGGGCACGCACGGCCATGAGACGCAGTACTCGTTCCCTCTCCTAGAGAGAACCGAGGTTACGTTAGTAACCGAGTACGTTCTCTTACGTAGAGTTCTCTCGTACTGCGTCGAAAGAACGCTACGGGAACCCTATGCAAACCGCCGTGCGTGCTCTTGGATCGACACAGACACCTAAGGGCGCGCGCGCCCTGGTATACAAGTGCCTACCCCAAGAAGTATAGGGAGAGCGGCTAAAATAGCATCATCCCTTATAGTAGTGCCTCTTAAGGCATAATAGCATATATATGTAAATATAGATATATATGAGGGGTAATAGCATGCTCATGGGACACATTGTCAGTGAGTGATGCTTAAACATTGAAGTGACCTGGGCCACAGCGCGGGGCAGGAACACTTATACATATTAACATTGAAGTGACCTGGGCCGCAGCGCGGGGCAGGAACACTTATACATATTAAACATTGAAGTGACCTGGGCCGCAGCGCGGGGCAGGAACACTTATACATATTAACATTGAAGTGACCTGGGCCGCAGCGCGGGGCAGGAACACTTATACATAGTCTCCTAGACCGAGAGCAGTTTAGCCTGCAACGCAGGAACCTCTAGGTTATAGAACCTAATAAATGTAGACGGGGAGGCCCAGCCTGCCGCCATACAGATATCTTGTAACGAGATTCCGCTATACCAAGCCCATGAAGAGGCCATGCCTCTCGTGGAATGTGCTCTGATGCCCAAAGGGCATTCCAAGCCTCTAGATGCGTAGGCTAGCGCAATGGCGTCCACTACCCATCGAGACAGACTCTGTTTCGTTGCGGCTCGTCCCTTGGAGCGCCCGCTGAACGAAACAAAGAGCTGCTCCGTCTGTCGAAAAACAGCGGAGCGGGACACGTAGGCTCTTAATGCCCTGACCGGGCAAAGGGAGCTATTTCCGTCCTCTGAGGCCGGCAGAGCCGACAGGGAGATGACCTGAGCCCTGAACGGTGTGTTGAGGGACTTAGGCACGTACCCATGCTTCGGTTTCAATACGACTACAGAGTCGTTTGGCCCAAACTCCATACAAGAAGCTCTCACTGAGAGCGCTTGCAAGTCTCCCACACGCTTCACTGAAGCGAGAGCCAAAAGAAACACGGTCTTGAGAGACAGGTGTTTCATGTCAACTGAGTGAATAGGCTCGAAAGGGGCCCCTTTCATAGCGTTCAACACTGTAGAAAGGTCCCAAACGGGGACTGAAGGAGGCCTTGGAGGGTTTAACCTCCTGGCGCCTCTCAGGAAGCGGACCACCAGGTCGTTCCTGCCTAGTGAACGGCCAAGCGTTGGATTAACGAACGCTGATATGGCAGCCACATAGACTTTGAGCGTGGATGGGGTTCTTCCCTTATCCAATAGCTCTTGCAAGAAGGAGAGAATCTCCGGTTCTCCACACTGAAGTGGTGACAGACCTTGATCTGAACACCATCCAGAGAACACCGACCATTTGGAAGCGTAGAGCCGTCTAGTAGACGGAGCCCTAGCTTGTTCGATCGTGTCTAACACTCCTCTTGGGAGGTTAGTGGGTACCCGTTTATGGCCCATACGTGTAGGGACCAAAGCTCGGGGTGAGGATGCAGAATCGAGCCCTTGGCCTGTGAGAGGAGGTCTCTCCTCACTGGAATCGGCCACGGGGCAGTACTTTTCAGTCGCATCAAAGCTGGGAACCAGGTCTGATTCGTCCAGAATGGAGCAACTAGCAGTACTGAGCATCCGCTCTCCTTGATACGCTCCAGCACTTGAGGCAGGAGTGAGACAGGAGGAAAAGCATAGAGCGGGCGGCGGGGCCAGACTCTGGCCAGCGCGTTCGCGCTCTTCGAAAAGAATTCTGGGCAGTGAGCGTTTTCCTGGTTTGCAAACAGGTCTATTTCCGCTCTGCCGAACGTTTTCCACAGCAGACGCACTGTCTGTGTGTGTAGGGACCACTCTCCCGTAGGAACGTTGTTCCGTGAGAGTCTGTCCGGGCCTACGTTCAAGTGGCCTGGCACGTGCATTGCTCTTAACGAGCGCAGGTTGTGCTGGGCCCACACCAGTATGCGTTCCGCTAACCTGAATAGGTTCCGGGATCTCACGCCACCCTGGCGGTTTATGTAGGCTACTACCGACATGTTGTCCGAGCGGACCAGGACGTGGTGTCCTTTTATCCGGGGACAGAAGCGCCTCAGCGCAAAGTCCACTGCCATCATTTCCAGGCAGTTTATGTGCGGTAGTTTGGCTCGCTCTGCCCACTGGCCAAAGAGCGGTCTGCCGTCGAGCAGTGCTCCCCAGCCTGAGGTGGACGCGTCCGTGGACACCACCTTCAGGCTCGAGGAAGTCCCCAGGCTTACACCTGACCGGTACCAGTCTGACGCTCTCCATGGTGTCAGGGCTGAAATGCATTCCTGAGTGACTTTGAGGCGATAACGACCGTGTAACCATGCTCGGCGCGGTACGCGCGCTCTCAACCAGAACTGTAGTGGGCGCATGCGCAGCAGGCCCAACTGCAGCACTGTTGAGGCTGAGGCCATGAGGCCCAGCATTTTCTGAAATCTCCTGAGTGGCACTATGTGGCCGCTGCGGAAGGATTTCGCCATTTGCAGGGTATTTCGCCTGCGCTGTGATGACAGCTGTGCTGTCATAGACAGTGAGTTCAGATCCAGTCCTAAAAAGGAGATCCTTTGACTGGGAAACAGTGAACTTTTCTCCCAATTGACTCTCAGACCTAAGCACTCGAGGTGATCGAGTATTAGTGTCTTGTGGTGAGCGAGTTCTGACGGCGATTGAGCCAGAATTAGCCAATCGTCCAAATAGTTCAGAATTCGAACGCCCCGGAGTCTCAGGGGTGCCAGCGCCGCGTCCATGCACACTGTAAATGTACGAGGTGCTAGAGACAGGCCGAATGGCAGGACTGTGTACTGATATGCCCGGCCCTCGAAAGGCGAATCTCAAAAATCGCCTGTGACGTGACGCAATTTGTATGTGAAAATACGCGTCTTTCAGATCTATTGCCATAAACCAGTCTCCTCGGCGAATTTGCGCGAGGATACTTCTGGTCGTGAGCATTCTGAACTTCCGCTTTGTTAGCGTTTTGTTCAGACGCCTTAGATCTAAAATGGGTCTGAGACCCCCGTCTTTCTTCGGTACCAGGAAATATCTGCTGTACAGACCCCCTTCGCTCTGAGCTTGAGATAAAGGCTCTATGGCCCCTTTGCTCAATAGCTTCGCTATTTCGGCTCGAAGTAGATGTGCTACTTCTGTTTTTACCGTGGTTTCGACTTTTCCCGTGAAACGGGGAGGGCGTCGATGAAACTGTAGCGAATAGCCTCTTTTTATAGTCTCTAGCACCCATTCTGAGACCCCGGGTAGTCCTTCCCATGCATCTGCACGTGTGACTAGGGGTTGAATGTAATCTGGGCTCTGGTCGCGAAATGGCGGCGACACAAGAGCAACCGTGTGCTGTAACATGGACGCCGTGGCGTCTGAGGCGGGGGACATGTTTAACACAGTATGCGTCCCGCGCGCGCTCGACTCTCTGAGTTGAGAGAGAGCACGCGGGGCGAGCCCTACGGGGCTCGTTATGTTTGTGAATAAACGTGGGCGCTTGGTAGCGGGCACATTTATAACACCGGGGACACTGTGTTTGTGTACTGACTGACCGTTCGTTAGTTTCGTTTTTACAGAAAAACCGCGGAACGTGCAGTGTGTAGTGGTTGTGGGCACTTGGCAGTGGGTCACGCTCACTACATGTAAAACACAATCGGCATGAGCCGATTTTATGTGTGCAGACCCTGTGTTGTTCAGGGCTGTGCTTGCACGGGTTGAAAAACCGGGCTCTGGTCGCGAAATGGCGGCGACACGAGAGCAGTCGTGTGCTGTAACATGGGCGCCATTGCAGCGTGATGCGGGGGCGCGCTTAATCGAGCGGGCAGCCCGCGCGCGCTCTCAGCTCTCTCAGCTGAAAGAGAGAGCGCGCGGTGCGAGCCCCGTACGGCTCGGCATGTTTGAGAATAAATGTGGGTGCGTGAACGCGGGTACATTTATAGCACTGGGAAGTACTGTCTATTAGAACTGACTGACCGTGCATTGGTTTCGTTTCATAGAAACCGTGTGACATGTAGCTTGTAGTGATTGTGGGCGCTTGAAAACGGGCACGCTCACTACATATAATGCACAATCGAAATGAGTCGATTTATGTGTGCAAGCCCTGTATGTGTAGGGCTGTGCTTGTGTGTACGAATGGGCACTAGGTCGTGGGCATTACGGATACACACATTACATCATCGGCTGTGGCCGGGACACCGTGTAGCACAGAGAGTACTGTCTATCAGAACCGACTGACCGTACATTCGTTTCGTTTTTACAGAAACCACGGGACATGCAGTGTATAGTGATTGTGGGCACTGAAAAGCGGGCACGTTCACTAACTTACATGTGAAGCACAACCGACATGAGTCGATTTTATGTGTGCAAGCCCTGTATTGTGTAGGGCTGTGCTTGTGTGTACGAATGGGCACTAGGTCGTGGGCATTACGGATACACACATTACACCATCGGCCGTGGCCGGGACACCAGTAAATACATTTTCAGATTTACCTGGGGCGTCGTGAAAACGGCGTCTGTGTGCAGGCAAACGGGCATTGATGCCGATTTGGTGACTGCAAAATACACTGGCACGGTCGCGAATGTTGGGACTGTGCGAGCGAGACATTTTAGTGAAATCCGGCCGCGGCGGGATTTTAACACTGTAGCTTTCCTCGAAGCAGAAATGCGCATCCTGGCTGAAAACGGGGCTTTCCGGGACTCCGCGATTTCTTCGTGAAATCAGGAAGAAAAAGGCGCGGGTCGTGAGGACGGTAACGTACGTTCCTCTGCAGAAAAGCAGCCATCCAGCCGGTAAGCGCATCGATGCTGGTCTTTCTCCGTCGACGCTCACGAGCGGCGGGGGAGGGGAGATCCTCGGAGCTCGCCCATCCCTCGCTACCCGAAGCGAGGAGAGAACAGCAGTCGTCCTCCACAGACACGGCTTCGTCTTCCTCGTCCATGACGGACGCGGCGGCACACAGCGGCCCTTGTCCGTCGGTCAGAGAGTCGAGCGAAGCGGGCGGAGAAGCTAGCGGCAGCAGCGGCGAGCACCTCGTGGTGAAGGGAGGTTCCGGGCTCCGCTGAGCACGGCGCTTTTCACGGCGCGGCACTACAGCGGGCGGAAAAGATGCAGCTTCAGTAAATGAACGCCAGGCGAGTCCGCAGAGTCACCGTAGGCATCAAATTACAGTGATGGCAGCCGCCATCGACGAGAGCTGAAGCTGCGTGATACTCACAGGCAGGAAACACAAGCACGTGGTCCCTGTCGCTGAGCGGGGCTCTACACGAGCCACAGGAGGTGCGAGGCATCTTGAAAAAGACGCTCGGCTCTTTTAGTGGTGGAAAAACTGTGTGTCGCGACGGCGAACACACACACAAAACACACACACATAATGTAAAGGATATTCCACGCCGGAGAAGCGCAGCAGGGAACGGCGGCTGAAGGCGGCGATGACCAGCGGCTTCAGGTAAGAGGCGCGTCCTGCTGAGGTGCTTGTTCCAAACGGCTGTGGCGGCTCGAATCCAATCCAACGATGCGTGTAGCCTCGTGAATTTTAGAAAATCGGCGTGTTAGACAGCTATGCTCGTATTTATAGGCCTAGGCCACGCCTGTTTGGGCGGGAGGTGACGCAGAAGGGCGCGAAGCGTCCTCATTGGTCAGCGTCTCTGGCCTCGCATAGGCTGTGCTTTTCTGGCAGAGCAGCCAATGGGTGAGCTGTATTGCTCCGCCTAGGTTGTATGCTTCAGAAAAGCGTTTTACAATATTACAAAATTAAGGATTAATTTTAGGCTTCAATCTCGACAAAGAAATATCTTTCCCGTAGCGTTCTTTCGACGCAGTACGAGAGAACTCTACGTAAGAGAACGTTTTTTTTTTTTGCACAGACAGAACCCAGCCTAATCCGCGGTTCACTCCAGCTGCTCGGTTCATTATCGAACGTCGTTCACGAATTGGACAGCTAGTGTCGCCTGATTTGAGCGTCATCAGCTGCTGGCATACATCAAATGCTGGGGCCGTGCAAAATAGTTAAAGGTTCTTTCTTGAACTTCACTTCCATTTTCCCATCTCTCTGTCTCTCACTTGTGTGTGTTTACTTTTTGCACACATTTCCTTGAATGTCTCACCTTGTTGCAAAAGAACCAACACATTGTAATTTGTTTGCACATAATAATTAAATATATATAAGTTTTTTTTTTCTATGGGTAGAGTAGCAAACACATTATTAATTTGTGGTTACCAAGGTTTATAACTCTATTAACCATGGTTTTTGATTTTATTCGTAGTAAAACAGTTAGTAACAGTGGTTAGTTTTCATAAGGGTTGTGAAGATGTGGTCAGCCCTAGCTATAATATGTTTTATAAACCTATTATGAAACGATGTGAATATGTGTCTGTTAAATTACTACTTTACAAGTTAATGATGTCCTTTAGCATAGGCTACATTATTTTGAGTGATGCTAGTAATGGGGTGCTAAAAGTTGCTAGCAGTTTAATGCTTAACTAAGTAACCAAAGACAAAATTACAATAACCTATTTTACAATTACCGATGAAACTGACCTGCACATGAAGTCCTGAACAGGTCAGGAGTTTTGCCTCTTTGCTCCATCTTAGTGCTTCCACTCCCTGATCGAAACCATCCGTTTGGCGGAGGCGAGGAGCGCGGGCGCAAGCTGAACTTGCCAGTCTAGACTAACCAATGCATGCTTTATTAGAGATGTATTATTGAATGGCGAAATAATAATTTTAATACATTCGGAGGGCAATAATATATAACAACAACAAAAACAATAATAATAATAAAAATTAATAATAATAATAATTAATTAATTAATTTTAAAAAAGGCAGTTATGAAACCAAAACCCCGCCCTCGAACGGTCCTCGTCCAATCCTAACTCAGCAACTGTAACTAAGGAGAAGGACCCCCGTCAAACATTGCGATTTCAGCAAGAGGGTGAAACGATGCGCCTATGGCACCTGCAAGTCTGATACCAGGTACCCCAAAAGTTTAGAGAGAGGGGTCGTTTTTTTCGCCTTTCCAAAGCCCAAGACCCAAGCGGAAAGATGCTGACAATGGATTAAGCAGTGTGGGAGACCTCACTCACTCACAGCTAACTGTCTCGAAGATTAATAAGCATAAGTTACATATGTCTGCTCTAAGGTAAGTAAAGCTAGCGAGCTAACTTAGCATATCAATGATCAATAAGTAGTTTAAGTTAAGTACATACAATCTGTAAAACTGGACTTAAGTTAACAGTTGTGGTTCTATATAGCATTATTATCGAAAGTAACAGTTAGTAAAGTTAGAACATTAGATACTTTATTATTCCGTAGGAAATTCAGGCAGCCTGTACGGTAACGTTAGCTGTTATAGCCTGGAAAATATTTAAAATTTAAAACGTAGGCTACTTACCCCGGCAGTGCAGGAATATGACTGGTCCATAAGGCTGTGCTGGTTACATTGCAAGAACAGGTCGTGAGGTTTCTCATTCTTGGACTGAGACCGGTAACGTTACACCTTTGCCTCGATTGTTGTAATATTCCCGTCTTTGCTTATTTTAACATTTTTAACATATCCCTCCAATGCATATTGCAGCCCTTTTTGTCGTACCCTGGAGGATATGGCTGCTGGATTACTCCAAAACCAATCACTTATACCAATAGGTATGGAGCTCAACCCATGGCTATGTGTCTGGTTCTCAATTGTTTGACGGGCGTAGTAACAATAACTAGGGGGCGTGGCTTTTGCGAACGGTCAATTCTCAAATTCCAATTTCATTACCACAGCTAAAACTACTGGCCTAACTAATGTAAATTTAAAACATTATTACATAAAGACACGAAACAGTAATTTCCAGGTAGAGTCACTGAATAAAGTAATAAAATGTAAAATAAGAGTGGATATTCTTCACAGCATAAATTAAACATAGATTAATCCTAAAAGTTACAAAAGTTATTAATTGATTAAAGAGCAGTGAGTGTTTTTTTTTTCTTTGTCCTTTGATGTTTGATTAACATTAAAGCCAAAGGGATACTTCACCGATTAGCATTACCCGGTAGTATTTTCGAATGACCGTGCTTCCATCCCTCATGTCCTCGTGAGACGAGAGATTTATGTATTTTTTTGTCTGGAAAAAATCATCATTTTTGCTTCATCGGAGGCTTTCCTGACTAGAGGCTAAAAACTATATAAGCCTGGTTTGATATAGTGCAATATATTATATTTTCAATTGTACACTTCTGAAAAGATACAACAGCTTTGTGTGACGAACAGGACAAAATTTAAGCCGCTTTTTATTGAACATTTCGACTTCTACTGCAGTTCTCGAATGCTCTTTTATGTTCTTATATGGAAAAGAGAGGCATGAACATCATTCAAAATGTATCCTCCTGTTCTAGTTCCGCATGTTTTCAACCCGCCCATAGAGGGTGGGATCTCAGGCCCCATCCACACTACTGCGTTTTCGTTTAGAAACGGAGACCTTTTGCTACGTTTGCACCTCCCGTCCAGTCTACAACGGCAAAAACGAAGACCTAAAACAGAGAATTTTAGAAACGCTCCGACCCCGTTTTGAATCTTCGGAAGGCGTTTTAGTGAAGACGGTCAAAACGGAGGACATTACAAACGATGACGCAGAAGCTCACACTCGGCTCTATGATTGGGTGTCATCAGTCATGGCGTATCCTTCCCTGATTCGTCAGACACCCATCACATGACCCGTCCCTGGGAAGAAAACATGCAAAAACAGCCTGGACTACGTAACGTTAGTGACTGCAACATGGATAACGAATTACAAGCGTTACTGACGTTGATGTCTTTGCTAGCAGCTGTTATGCAAGTAAATTCTGCATTTTACAATGCTACAACTGCCTAAATGCGCCTGTTTACACTGGCACGCGCATGCCCAGTGTTGCTGAATGGTCATGTGATCCACGTTTTCAGTCGTTTTAATGTGGATGGAGATTAATTCTAATACGCAGCTAAAACGCTGGTGTGGACGGAGATTGTATTCGCTTTAATTCTCCATTTCTAAACTAAAACGCAGTAGGGTGGATGAGGCCTCACTCACAGAATGTACAAACAATGTCAGCCATCTTTTTTTTTTAAGTTAAGCTAACAGGCTCTTGTTCTGTGGAGAAAGCTGAGTTGTAGGGGTGACCATACGTCCTCTTTTTCCCGGACATGTCCGGCCGCCTCCTGCTCCCCCATCATCCAGGTAGCACTTAGACCTTGAGATCGCCCAAAATGTCTGGGACTCAGATCCTGCTTTCCACAGTCGCCATTCACTACGCTTACTTTACATTATTTGACACTGACACGTATGTGCCAGCTTTGCAGGTCATGCATTCTGCTTCACACGCATCCCGACCGAGACAAAAACACAGGAATTTTCTTATCAATGCAATGCAAATGTTACCGGCCATGGCCATTGACAACGTTTCATATATTCGCTAACGCCGATTTTTCTTTGCATTTGGCGCTTGGCGAATGTCAATTTTAGGCCCTGTGTGTAGATGAGAGACAACACATTTGAGGTCCATCCTGCTGAGCTGTATCTCTCTGCTTGTGTGTGAACTCTGTGACTCAAGCCAGCGCAGCCTGTCAATCATGCTTCAGAGTTCGCTTTGACCCAAGACACACTTTTATTTTAACTTATCTATTGGTGTGTATTTATCTGAATTCTATGGAAGCTTGTTTCTGCCACAGAATAAAATAAATAAATAAAGGTAATTGCTAGTTTTTATGTCACAGCCCTAACGTTTACTTTATATCATACTCTGATTTTATTTCTTAGAATTGTGAGACAAACTCAGAATTTAGAGGGGGGGGGGGGGGAAGTCAGAATAGTGAGATATAAATTATATAACTTTTAAATGATATAATTATATTATACTTTTTTTATATATACTTTTTTTACTCACAACTGCAAGTTTCATATCTCACAATTCTGATAAAAAATGTACAAGCGGGGAATAAACGGAAACAAGGAAGTTCCGCAGTAACCTTTTAAAATTAAAAAATAAAATACTGAAATGTTCATACACAAATGCACCATGAGGAATGAGAATGATAAAGAAAATGAGACTTTATTGACTTTAAATTCAGCCTTTAGAGAACCAAGAAAATCCTCAAGCACCACCAGGTGTCATATAATCATATGTTGCAATCAAAATATGTACCATCACCTGAGGAACACACACATAAACACACATAGAGAATCTCAAAACCCATGACCAGAAAGCAAAGCAAATAACTCATTGAGTTGGTGAATAAGATGGGCGCCATTGCAGCGTGATGCGGGGGCGCGCTTAATCGAGCGGGCAGCCCGCGCGCGCTCTCAGCTCTCTCAGCTGAAAGAGAGAGCGCGCGGTGCGAGCCCCGTACGGCTCGGCATGTTTGAGAATAAATGTGGGTGCGTGAACGCGGGTACATTTATAGCACTGGGAAGTACTGTCTATTAGAACTGACTGACCGTGCATTGGTTTCGTTTCATAGAAACCGTGTGACATGTAGCTTGTAGTGATTGTGGGCGCTTGAAAACGGGCACGCTCACTACATATAATGCACAATCGAAATGAGTCGATTTATGTGTGCAAGCCCTGTATGTGTAGGGCTGTGCTTGTGTGTACGAATGGGCACTAGGTCGTGGGCATTACGGATACACACATTACATCATCGGCTGTGGCCGGGACACCGTGTAGCACAGAGAGTACTGTCTATCAGAACCGACTGACCGTACATTCGTTTCGTTTTTACAGAAACCACGGGACATGCAGTGTATAGTGATTGTGGGCACTGAAAAGCGGGCACGTTCACTAACTTACATGTGAAGCACAACCGACATGAGTCGATTTTATGTGTGCAAGCCCTGTATTGTGTAGGGCTGTGCTTGTGTGTACGAATGGGCACTAGGTCGTGGGCATTACGGATACACACATTACACCATCGGCCGTGGCCGGGACACCAGTAAATACATTTTCAGATTTACCTGGGGCGTCGTGAAAACGGCGTCTGTGTGCAGGCAAACGGGCATTGATGCCGATTTGGTGACTGCAAAATACACTGGCACGGTCGCGAATGTTGGGACTGTGCGAGCGAGACATTTTAGTGAAATCCGGCCGCGGCGGGATTTTAACACTGTAGCTTTCCTCGAAGCAGAAATGCGCATCCTGGCTGAAAACGGGGCTTTCCGGGACTCCGCGATTTCTTCGTGAAATCAGGAAGAAAAAGGCGCGGGTCGTGAGGACGGTAACGTACGTTCCTCTGCAGAAAAGCAGCCATCCAGCCGGTAAGCGCATCGATGCTGGTCTTTCTCCGTCGACGCTCACGAGCGGCGGGGGAGGGGAGATCCTCGGAGCTCGCCCATCCCTCGCTACCCGAAGCGAGGAGAGAACAGCAGTCGTCCTCCACAGACACGGCTTCGTCTTCCTCGTCCATGACGGACGCGGCGGCACACAGCGGCCCTTGTCCGTCGGTCAGAGAGTCGAGCGAAGCGGGCGGAGAAGCTAGCGGCAGCAGCGGCGAGCACCTCGTGGTGAAGGGAGGTTCCGGGCTCCGCTGAGCACGGCGCTTTTCACGGCGCGGCACTACAGCGGGCGGAAAAGATGCAGCTTCAGTAAATGAACGCCAGGCGAGTCCGCAGAGTCACCGTAGGCATCAAATTACAGTGATGGCAGCCGCCATCGACGAGAGCTGAAGCTGCGTGATACTCACAGGCAGGAAACACAAGCACGTGGTCCCTGTCGCTGAGCGGGGCTCTACACGAGCCACAGGAGGTGCGAGGCATCTTGAAAAAGACGCTCGGCTCTTTTAGTGGTGGAAAAACTGTGTGTCGCGACGGCGAACACACACACAAAACACACACACATAATGTAAAGGATATTCCACGCCGGAGAAGCGCAGCAGGGAACGGCGGCTGAAGGCGGCGATGACCAGCGGCTTCAGGTAAGAGGCGCGTCCTGCTGAGGTGCTTGTTCCAAACGGCTGTGGCGGCTCGAATCCAATCCAACGATGCGTGTAGCCTCGTGAATTTTAGAAAATCGGCGTGTTAGACAGCTATGCTCGTATTTATAGGCCTAGGCCACGCCTGTTTGGGCGGGAGGTGACGCAGAAGGGCGCGAAGCGTCCTCATTGGTCAGCGTCTCTGGCCTCGCATAGGCTGTGCTTTTCTGGCAGAGCAGCCAATGGGTGAGCTGTATTGCTCCGCCTAGGTTGTATGCTTCAGAAAAGCGTTTTACAATATTACAAAATTAAGGATTAATTTTAGGCTTCAATCTCGACAAAGAAATATCTTTCCCGTAGCGTTCTTTCGACGCAGTACGAGAGAACTCTACGTAAGAGAACGTTTTTTTTTTTTGCACAGACAGAACCCAGCCTAATCCGCGGTTCACTCCAGCTGCTCGGTTCATTATCGAACGTCGTTCACGAATTGGACAGCTAGTGTCGCCTGATTTGAGCGTCATCAGCTGCTGGCATACATCAAATGCTGGGGCCGTGCAAAATAGTTAAAGGTTCTTTCTTGAACTTCACTTCCATTTTCCCATCTCTCTGTCTCTCACTTGTGTGTGTTTACTTTTTGCACACATTTCCTTGAATGTCTCACCTTGTTGCAAAAGAACCAACACATTGTAATTTGTTTGCACATAATAATTAAATATATATAAGTTTTTTTTTTCTATGGGTAGAGTAGCAAACACATTATTAATTTGTGGTTACCAAGGTTTATAACTCTATTAACCATGGTTTTTGATTTTATTCGTAGTAAAACAGTTAGTAACAGTGGTTAGTTTTCATAAGGGTTGTGAAGATGTGGTCAGCCCTAGCTATAATATGTTTTATAAACCTATTATGAAACGATGTGAATATGTGTCTGTTAAATTACTACTTTACAAGTTAATGATGTCCTTTAGCATAGGCTACATTATTTTGAGTGATGCTAGTAATGGGGTGCTAAAAGTTGCTAGCAGTTTAATGCTTAACTAAGTAACCAAAGACAAAATTACAATAACCTATTTTACAATTACCGATGAAACTGACCTGCACATGAAGTCCTGAACAGGTCAGGAGTTTTGCCTCTTTGCTCCATCTTAGTGCTTCCACTCCCTGATCGAAACCATCCGTTTGGCGGAGGCGAGGAGCGCGGGCGCAAGCTGAACTTGCCAGTCTAGACTAACCAATGCATGCTTTATTAGAGATGTATTATTGAATGGCGAAATAATAATTTTAATACATTCGGAGGGCAATAATATATAACAACAACAAAAACAATAATAATAATAAAAATTAATAATAATAATAATTAATTAATTAATTTTAAAAAAGGCAGTTATGAAACCAAAACCCCGCCCTCGAACGGTCCTCGTCCAATCCTAACTCAGCAACTGTAACTAAGGAGAAGGACCCCCGTCAAACATTGCGATTTCAGCAAGAGGGTGAAACGATGCGCCTATGGCACCTGCAAGTCTGATACCAGGTACCCCAAAAGTTTAGAGAGAGGGGTCGTTTTTTTCGCCTTTCCAAAGCCCAAGACCCAAGCGGAAAGATGCTGACAATGGATTAAGCAGTGTGGGAGACCTCACTCACTCACAGCTAACTGTCTCGAAGATTAATAAGCATAAGTTACATATGTCTGCTCTAAGGTAAGTAAAGCTAGCGAGCTAACTTAGCATATCAATGATCAATAAGTAGTTTAAGTTAAGTACATACAATCTGTAAAACTGGACTTAAGTTAACAGTTGTGGTTCTATATAGCATTATTATCGAAAGTAACAGTTAGTAAAGTTAGAACATTAGATACTTTATTATTCCGTAGGAAATTCAGGCAGCCTGTACGGTAACGTTAGCTGTTATAGCCTGGAAAATATTTAAAATTTAAAACGTAGGCTACTTACCCCGGCAGTGCAGGAATATGACTGGTCCATAAGGCTGTGCTGGTTACATTGCAAGAACAGGTCGTGAGGTTTCTCATTCTTGGACTGAGACCGGTAACGTTACACCTTTGCCTCGATTGTTGTAATATTCCCGTCTTTGCTTATTTTAACATTTTTAACATATCCCTCCAATGCATATTGCAGCCCTTTTTGTCGTACCCTGGAGGATATGGCTGCTGGATTACTCCAAAACCAATCACTTATACCAATAGGTATGGAGCTCAACCCATGGCTATGTGTCTGGTTCTCAATTGTTTGACGGGCGTAGTAACAATAACTAGGGGGCGTGGCTTTTGCGAACGGTCAATTCTCAAATTCCAATTTCATTACCACAGCTAAAACTACTGGCCTAACTAATGTAAATTTAAAACATTATTACATAAAGACACGAAACAGTAATTTCCAGGTAGAGTCACTGAATAAAGTAATAAAATGTAAAATAAGAGTGGATATTCTTCACAGCATAAATTAAACATAGATTAATCCTAAAAGTTACAAAAGTTATTAATTGATTAAAGAGCAGTGAGTGTTTTTTTTTTCTTTGTCCTTTGATGTTTGATTAACATTAAAGCCAAAGGGATACTTCACCGATTAGCATTACCCGGTAGTATTTTCGAATGACCGTGCTTCCATCCCTCATGTCCTCGTGAGACGAGAGATTTATGTATTTTTTTGTCTGGAAAAAATCATCATTTTTGCTTCATCGGAGGCTTTCCTGACTAGAGGCTAAAAACTATATAAGCCTGGTTTGATATAGTGCAATATATTATATTTTCAATTGTACACTTCTGAAAAGATACAACAGCTTTGTGTGACGAACAGGACAAAATTTAAGCCGCTTTTTATTGAACATTTCGACTTCTACTGCAGTTCTCGAATGCTCTTTTATGTTCTTATATGGAAAAGAGAGGCATGAACATCATTCAAAATGTATCCTCCTGTTCTAGTTCCGCATGTTTTCAACCCGCCCATAGAGGGTGGGATCTCAGGCCCCATCCACACTACTGCGTTTTCGTTTAGAAACGGAGACCTTTTGCTACGTTTGCACCTCCCGTCCAGTCTACAACGGCAAAAACGAAGACCTAAAACAGAGAATTTTAGAAACGCTCCGACCCCGTTTTGAATCTTCGGAAGGCGTTTTAGTGAAGACGGTCAAAACGGAGGACATTACAAACGATGACGCAGAAGCTCACACTCGGCTCTATGATTGGGTGTCATCAGTCATGGCGTATCCTTCCCTGATTCGTCAGACACCCATCACATGACCCGTCCCTGGGAAGAAAACATGCAAAAACAGCCTGGACTACGTAACGTTAGTGACTGCAACATGGATAACGAATTACAAGCGTTACTGACGTTGATGTCTTTGCTAGCAGCTGTTATGCAAGTAAATTCTGCATTTTACAATGCTACAACTGCCTAAATGCGCCTGTTTACACTGGCACGCGCATGCCCAGTGTTGCTGAATGGTCATGTGATCCACGTTTTCAGTCGTTTTAATGTGGATGGAGATTAATTCTAATACGCAGCTAAAACGCTGGTGTGGACGGAGATTGTATTCGCTTTAATTCTCCATTTCTAAACTAAAACGCAGTAGGGTGGATGAGGCCTCACTCACAGAATGTACAAACAATGTCAGCCATCTTTTTTTTTTAAGTTAAGCTAACAGGCTCTTGTTCTGTGGAGAAAGCTGAGTTGTAGGGGTGACCATACGTCCTCTTTTTCCCGGACATGTCCGGCCGCCTCCTGCTCCCCCATCATCCAGGTAGCACTTAGACCTTGAGATCGCCCAAAATGTCTGGGACTCAGATCCTGCTTTCCACAGTCGCCATTCACTACGCTTACTTTACATTATTTGACACTGACACGTATGTGCCAGCTTTGCAGGTCATGCATTCTGCTTCACACGCATCCCGACCGAGACAAAAACACAGGAATTTTCTTATCAATGCAATGCAAATGTTACCGGCCATGGCCATTGACAACGTTTCATATATTCGCTAACGCCGATTTTTCTTTGCATTTGGCGCTTGGCGAATGTCAATTTTAGGCCCTGTGTGTAGATGAGAGACAACACATTTGAGGTCCATCCTGCTGAGCTGTATCTCTCTGCTTGTGTGTGAACTCTGTGACTCAAGCCAGCGCAGCCTGTCAATCATGCTTCAGAGTTCGCTTTGACCCAAGACACACTTTTATTTTAACTTATCTATTGGTGTGTATTTATCTGAATTCTATGGAAGCTTGTTTCTGCCACAGAATAAAATAAATAAATAAAGGTAATTGCTAGTTTTTATGTCACAGCCCTAACGTTTACTTTATATCATACTCTGATTTTATTTCTTAGAATTGTGAGACAAACTCAGAATTTAGAGGGGGGGGGGGGGGAAGTCAGAATAGTGAGATATAAATTATATAACTTTTAAATGATATAATTATATTATACTTTTTTTATATATACTTTTTTTACTCACAACTGCAAGTTTCATATCTCACAATTCTGATAAAAAATGTACAAGCGGGGAATAAACGGAAACAAGGAAGTTCCGCAGTAACCTTTTAAAATTAAAAAATAAAATACTGAAATGTTCATACACAAATGCACCATGAGGAATGAGAATGATAAAGAAAATGAGACTTTATTGACTTTAAATTCAGCCTTTAGAGAACCAAGAAAATCCTCAAGCACCACCAGGTGTCATATAATCATATGTTGCAATCAAAATATGTACCATCACCTGAGGAACACACACATAAACACACATAGAGAATCTCAAAACCCATGACCAGAAAGCAAAGCAATAACTCATTGAGTTGGTGAATAAGAGCTGTGTTGACATGCAGCAGGATTATAGGTGTACTGACAGATTGTTGCATGGTTTCCAAAAGCACTTTATTTCACAAACCATGTGATAAGCTGGAGAGGCTAAAGTGGTCGTTGAATGCGAATTCAAATCAAAAACATATGTGATGTGTCTGATGGGCAGCAGGGGGCAGTAACTCAATAACCCAGAAGAGCTTGCAAAGTGTCTTTGCACTTTGAGAAGCATAAACTTTCTGGTTTTCTGTTTATAAATGCCTGCCAAATGCACTTTCCTTTTCTTGTTATTTAGGTGAATCATCATGAGAAGCACACATGCTCCTGCCACCCTCATCATCACCTCGTTTATTTATTTAGCAAATGGAAGGCCGAACACCTCTTTTTAGCATGCTGGACAGTGTCCATATTCAGCCTGGCTGGAAAAATCGACATATGCGCAGCTCAGAAATAATCCTGCTTCACAGTACTTCTAAAAGTAATTGCATAGAGAGTATCTAGATTGCACTGTAATGGCTTGAGAAGGATCTGTACTGTTACCTACGTGGGTCTTACAGGACTTAAGAATACTTATTAGCACCTTAATGACTAACATCTCTGCCTGATTGTGTTTGAAGCACCTGTCTGATTGCATTTGGACAAGGTCTGATTGCAGCCCACTCCGTAAGGTTTACATTTTGCAATAAGTTCGCTGTGTTGGGCAAAAAAAAGGAGTGATGCTGAAATATTTATCCAACGCCTTTGGAGATCAGCATCTGTGGAAATATTCAACAAGCACAAGCAGATCAAAAAAGATTGTATTGCATTTGCAGTTGGTGGTGTTTAAAATTTTGTCTACGGAGAAGGATCTGCCTCATTGCAGGGAGGTCAAGCGAGTTTGCATTGCTCGTTATTTTTTTCCTGACAGAAGTGCCTCTTGCTGTAAGCTGAGGGAAAGTTTAGAGGGAGGTGTGCGCTTGGAATCCATCAGGCAAAGCCAGGCTTCTCTGAGTATATGCCCGAGGCCTGACTGGAAAGCCTGGGCCGCATGTGATAGACAGCTTACAGACTGACATACGGCCAGACCACGTGCACTGGACGAGGATGGCTATGCATGGTGAGGAGGGAGAGAAAGAACTGAGATTGAATTCTTGAGATGACAGATTGAAATCAAAGGACAGGCAAATAAAAAAAAGGCACGAAATCAGAGAAATCAGCTATGTGGCACGTGGCAGGATATCTACATCCTATTCTGCGCTTTATTCAAGTCATATTCCAGGCCTCAGACCGCACAAACAAAGACCAACTGTTCATTTATGGGTCAATGGCATCACAAATTTTTTGTCCTATTTATTAATTTATTCAAAAATACATATTAAATGCAATTTACACAAAGAATACAGCACTCTGATGAGCATGTTTTTAATTAAATAAAGGTCAGGGCAAACTGTCTTAATGTAGTAGTTTTGTAGTTTTGAATAACATGTTATTATTTCTTTTCAATTTTAAAATAACTGTTTATTAAATTTTCAAAATATAATTTGGTCTGTTTCAAGGTCAATAAGTCGCTTATAGCTACATAATATCTATATATCAGATAATTCAAATGTTTCAAGTGGTTTCCCCAAATTCAACTGAAAATGCAACTTTTAATGACTTCTGCAGTCTCAAAATTATTCAACCCCTTCATGGCAAGCATCTTTAGTACTTAGTAGAACACCTTTTTGCTGTCATGACCTGCTGCAAACGAGATGTATAACCAGACAGCAGCTTCTGACAGTGTTTCTGGGGAATATTAGCCCATTTCTCGTGAGCAATGGCCTCCACTACAGTAATATTCTTGGGTTTGCGCGCTCCAACCGCTGCCTTCAAATCCCACCAGAGATTTTCTATGGGGTTCAAGTCAGGTGACTGTGATGGCCACCGTAGAGTCTTCCAGGACTTCTTCTGCAACCAAGCCTTGGTGGAATTTGAGGTATGCTTGGGATCATTGGCCTGTTGTGAATATAGCCCCATGTCCCAAAAAGCATCTTTTCCCATTCACAGCCATTTAAAGTGAAATGAAAAAAAATGCTAAATTAATAGACCATCCAAGATGTCAGATTTCCAGACTGCATACTTCTGTTGGGGTGCAACTGAGCAACTGCCATTGAGAATGCTAACGGTTAGCTGGTCTTTCCGGAATAACCTGTTGCTCTAATAATGTTTTCATCTGAAATTCAGACACATTAACATCAATTATCCACATTAGAGAGTTAGACATGGAGCAGGAATCTTTTTAGAGACCAAAGTGTCGTCTGTATGCAACCAAAATAGACCGCCTTAATTGCCTGCGGATCTTTCTGTGAGCGATCAGAATAGCGCCGCTCATCTTGACTATCAATCTATGGACGGTTTTAATCACAAAGGGTTCCTGCATTTATTGGCTGCATGGACCTCTTTTAGTTATCAAGAGCGCTGTTAACATCTCTCATCCCTGTTTGTCTGTTCAAGTCTGTGCCAGAGTGCATTCCAATTAGCAGTTATATAATGAGAGAGAAGTACTTCAACACAATCATCAAATAAAGCACTGTTCCCTCCTCTCGAAGAACAGAAACCATTTGTGCATTTTCTGCTGAAATATTCTTAACTCACCCTCTGTTTTTTAATTTGGTCCATAGCTAGCCTTAAAGCATACAGACGAATACTAAACACCACAAAACTTAAATGTTGACTTCATGTGGTCTTGTAACATGCAAAATCAAGAAGACCTAGGTCCTGTTTGCCCCTGGTATCAACTTTCATATTCTGTCATCTTTCACAAGTTGAAAGGTGAGCTAGATCATCATTTAAACCTGTTAGTTGCATAAGTCACAAATGTGTCTGCCGTGACCACTTGTGATTGAATTTTGAGGGGAGGGTCTCTGATTTCGGGACTACGTTGAGTACATCACTCACTGCACTGTAAAAAAATATTTTCATGATTTATCACAACTTTTTATCTTTTGTCAAATCAACTTCGATAACTAATGTGGTGAAGATAACATACTATTTTGAGTTTCTGTTTATTAAAACATTCTTCTTCATTGTATTAACTCAAATTGTTAATTACAACGAACTCAAAATTTTAAGGCAACAAGGTAACTTGCAGTTAAACCAACATTTTTTTTACAGTGTGTTATGCATGGTGAAAAAGCTAAAAAAAAAAACAGAATTCTAATTGATATTTTAAGTCAAGTCACATTTATTTATATAGCACTTTTTTTATAACACAGATTGTTTCAAAGCAGCAGCACTGTAACATGATGCTTCAAAATTAGTCCATTGTGAAACTAATTCAATTTCAGTTATAAAGTAGCTTTACAGAAGAAGTGTCGTTATTCAGCTCAATTCAGTTCAATGTTGATTCAATTCAGTTACGAAACAAACTCAATTCAACCTAAGCATCTCTACAGAACAGAAGACAATAGTGTCATTATTCAGCTCAAGTCAGTTCAATGAAGATTTAATTCAGTTCAATAACTCTGTTGATGTTCCAAAGTTCATCAATTCTGAAAATAATTCGATTCAGCTATGCAGCTGGCTACAGATGGCAATACAGTCATTATCCAGCTCAATTCAGTTTAAGTTTTGTTCTCACCCGCTTTTAGTTAAGCTCCTGTTGGTATCAAACAAGAGTTCCATGAAGTCTTGTGGATAATACAGTATAAGCAGCGCTATCTCACAACCAAATTGTACGTATTTTTTGAGGTGGCTAATTCTGGGTCTAAACCCCAGTGATGGGTTTAGGGGCGGAGTAAGGGGTAGGTAATTCGTACGAATTCATGCTAATTTTGCAACTCGTAAAAAATGTACAATTTAGCACAAATCTTACGAATTTGTACGAGTGAGATCGTATGAATTTGTATGAATTAGCCACCTTGTAACATACAGTACACACGAATTGCCACGAATTTAAATCAGGTTGGTATAAGTGCTTTTACAATTTTTTCTTCTTGACATTTATCAGATGTTTTGTAACCAGCAATTTACAGTGATGGATGGACTGCTGAGTAGGTGGTATTTTGACGTTGCTGGGATGCATCAGGATTGTATAACTGATTACTGTAATTAATTATCATACACAAATGTGAAGTGGTCACTCTGAATGTGGTTTGATGGATCAGATAACCATCAAACCATTTAGCCCTGGATTTAGTAAAGTGACGCATGAAGGTCAAGTATCCATTCAAGTTAGTGCACACACCCCCGTAGAAGTGGGCAGCCATTGTGCTAGCGCCCGGGGAGTGATTGGGGGGTTAGGGGTGCCTTGGTCAAGGTCATTTTCTGCCAGTATTGAGAATCGAACACACAACCTTCGTGTTACCAGTCAGACTCTCTAACCATTAGGTCACAACTGCCCATAATATCCACTTTGATGAAAATCAGATTACACAAAATGGATGTTAATATCAGGTCAGAAGGGGGGGCATTGAACGTTGTACAGTATTTTTGTCTTTCATTCATTGAGTTTAAGCTACATGGAGCATACGGTACATAACACTAAAGCTGGTTGTTATTTTTCCTGTTTTTCTCTCCAGATTTGTAACAGGGTTAAATGGGGTCACCATGTTTTTTTCTTTTCCAGTGGATTGGCAGGGAAATGGCTGCATGGGGCAGAAGTGCCTGAGGTCTCAGGTGGAAGGGCTGATGGGCAGCAGGACACGGCTTCCCTAGAGGAATACAGGACAAGAAACACGGGCCAGGACAATCAAGCTCATCTCCTTTACTCTTTAAAGTTCAGTCAAGTGGAAGCTTGTTCAAACATCTCCAATCACAGGCATGAGGTTGAACACACACACACACACACACACACACACACACACACACACACACACACACACACACACACACACACACACACACACACACACACACACACACACACACACACACACACACAAACACACACACACACACACACACAAAGAACAAATTTTCTCTGGCTGATGCACATGAGATGCTTTAGAAATAATTTTCCATGGGGGCCAAATGTTTGGAAAAAGTAGATCTTCCCAGTAAAAAAAATTGGGAAGCCATAAAAAAAAAAAAACATAAAAAAACCCATACCCATAAAAAAAAATCAATGGGAATGACATTTCAAGTTGGCCAGGTATAATGTGTTGTCTTGTGATTCTTACAGCTATGGAGCTTATATTATGACAAAATGATTTGAATTTGAATTGTGTAAATCTGAATTATTTGCAAGTGTAATCTAACAAAATTGAATTTTAGGTGGTAGTTTAAATAGTTCTGAATTTGAATTTTTTTAAACGAATATTGAACATTTGAAATTTAACAAATTGAAATGTTTTTATGGCTGAATTTTATAGACATGTATTTTCAAACAGTAATATTCAGTTTTAAAAAATTCAGATTCAAGTTTTCAAGATGAAGAAATTCAGAACTTCAAATTCAGTTTTCTAAAATTCAATGTCAAAAATTCAAGTTCAAAAATTCAGATCTGACAGAAAGTAGGTCACAGGTCATCCACAGGGAAGAGTATATGATCTCAGAAAAGTCGAACAGAGCATTTTGGCCAATTGGGGACTGCGGAAGTTTTCCAGCGCGAACGTGGTGGTGGTTCAAGAGGTTGCCACTCTCTGACTCTTGTCATGAATCGCCCGGAGGTCTATTACATGTACGACGCAGTCTAGACCGGACGCGAACGGTGCGACGCGACCCGTGAAATCCCCAACAGCACACGGATTCCCCATCCTATTTCTGACCTAGTCCCAGCTCTTTGCAACAGTCGCTTCAAGCTGTGTTGCGTCGCGCCGCTCGCGTCCTGTCTGTGTAACTGAGGTCTAGTAGACAAGGTGGCGTTCTAATCAATTTTACACAAAATGTAGGCTACTTTAAAACAAACACCAGAGACCGCTTAGACAAATGTCCCACGTGCTGAGAACGCTAACCTAACATATAAACACAAAATCATTCATGTTTAAGAATCTTAACGTTACCTCCGGGCGATTCATGACAAGAGTGGACATTCTAAAACGCTTACGTGAAAACCGCTTAACGTGGCTCACTGTACGAAGATAGTGATATTAAAGGACCAAACTCAGTACAAATCATATTAATAAACCATACTTTGTATAAAAATCAGATGAGCCCAGAATACCTACGCAACGCGTTTAATTGTGCGTTAACGTTAAGCATTTCCTTACCATAGAAAACCGTTATAAGAAAACGCTTAACGTGGCTTAGGCTACTGTACAAAGACAGTGATATATAAGGACTGTACACATCATATTAATAAACCATACATGTATAAAAAATCAGATGAGCCCAGAATATGAACGCAATGCGTTTAATTACGCTTTAAGCATGTTCTTAGAAAACCGTTATAAGAAAACACTTAACGTGGCTTAATAAACCTTAAACCTGATTTGTTATAGTAGGCAGGCCTATGGTTTATTAAGGACCATTTAAGGTTTATTAAGCCACGTTAAGCGTTTTCTTATAACGGTTTTCTATGATTAGAACATGCTTAATTAAATGCGTTGCGTTCATATTCTGGGCTCATCTGATTTTTTATACAAAGTGGTTTATTAATATGATTTGTACTGAGTTTGGTCCTTTAATATCACTGTCTTCGTACAGTAAGCCACGTTAAGCGTTTTCATATCGGTTTTCTATTAAGGAATTTGCTTAACGCGTTGCGTTCTTCTGGGCTCATCTGATTTTTTATACATGGTTTATTATTATGATGCGTAGGCTACTGAGTTTGGTCCTTGTCTTTGTACAGTAAGCCACGTTAAGCGTTTTCTTATAGGTTTTCTATGGTAAGGAAATGCTTAACGCGTTGCGTTCATATTCTGGGCTCATCTGATTTTTTATACATAGTATGGTTTATTAATATGATGTGTACGGTCCTTATATCACTGTCTTTGTACAGTGAGCCACGTTAAGCGTTTTCTTATAACGGTTTTCTATGGTAAGGAAATGCTTAACGCACAATTAAACGCGTTGCGTAGGTATTCTGGGCTCATCTGATTTTTTTATACAAAGTATGGTTTATTAATATGATTTGTACTGAGTTTGGTCCTTTAATATCACTATCTTCGTACAGTGAGCCACGTTAAGCGGTTTTCACGTAAGCGTTTTAGAATGTCCACTCTTGTCATGAATCGCCCGGAGGTAACGTTAAGATTCTTAAACATGAATGATTTTGTGTTTATATGTTAGGTTAGCGTTCTCAGCACGTGGGACATTTGTCTAAGCGGTCTCTGGTGTTTGTTTTAAAGTAGCCTACATTTTGTGTAAAATTGATTAGAACGCCAGCTTGTCTACTAGACCTCAGTTACACAGACAGGACGCGAGCGGCGCGACGCAACACAGCTTGAAGCGACTGTTGCAAAGAGCTGGGACTAGGTCAGAAATAGGATGGGGAATCCGTGTGCTGTTGGGGATTTCACGGGTCGCGTCGCACCGTTCGCGTCCGGTCTAGACTGCGTCGTACATGTAATAGACCTCCCGGCGATTCATGACAAGAGTCAGAGAGTGGCAACCTCTTGAACCACCACCACGTTCGCGCTGGAAAACTTCCGCAGTCCCCAATTGGCCAAAATGCTCTGTTCGACTTTTCTGAGATCATATACTCTTCCCTGTGGATGACCTGTGACCTACTTTCTGTCAGATCTGAATTTTTGAACTTGAATTTTTGACATTGAATTTTAGAAAACTGAATTTGAAGTTCTGAATTTCTTCATCTTGAAAACTTGAATCTGATTTTTTTTAAACTGAATATTACTGTTTGAAAATACATGTCTATAAAATTCAGCCATAAAAACATTTCAATTTGTTAAATTTCAAATGTTCAATATTCGTTTAAAAAAATTCAAATTCAGAACTATTTAAACTACCACCTAAAATTCAATTTTGTTAGATTACACTTGCAAATAATTCAGATTTACACAATTCAAATTCAAATCATTTTGTCATAATATAAGCTCCATATACAGCCTGATGCGTTTCTTCTGAGGAGGCAAGGGAGGCAGTGCCTCCTCAAAACATGGATTATTTTCTCATCCAATTTAACAGAAATAAAACAGGTGTGTTTGATTAGGGTTGGGGCTAAACTCTGCAGGACAGTGGCACTGCAGGACTGAAGTTGTCCATCCCTGCTCGATGGCTTCATTTGGAACAATATTTGTTGGTGAAGCATTGCATAAAATCATGTGTTACTCAACATGAACAGCTTGTTTGTTTAGGCTAACTGGTAACACTTTACAATAAGTTTTCAATAGTTATGCATTAAGTAGTATTAACTAACAATGAGCAATATATTTGTCACAATATTTAGGTCTATTAATCTTTGTTAACGTTAACTAAATTTACAATGGTTCATTGTTGGTTTGTGTTAGTTCAGGTCCATTAAATAATATCAACAGATACAACTTTTGATTTTAATAATGTAGTAAACCGTGAAATTAACAATAAAGGCTATAAATAAAGGGTATAAAGGCTATAAATAAAGGGATCCCTGAAATAAAAATTTGAGTTTTTTAGCTTTTAGTATGAATATGTAAGCCTTAAGGTTATGAATAAGCTGGTGTGTTCCAAAACAATGACAAAATTCGCATTTAGGAGATATAAGCATTCAAAACTTACAGTCTCTCACTGCTAAAATGGATTTGGGATTTTTATGACATCAACGCGGACTTCAGCTTCTCATCTTCTGTCTAATCAAATGCTCTCTAAAATCTAAAGCATCTATAAATACCACCTGGCCAAAGCGACCGTTGTCACATCACGGAGCAGTAAGGGTTGGAGATCTGTGTTCGGTTGCCCAAACGCTCAAGTTTTATTCCATTTTCCAACTGTATACGTTGGTTAAAAATGAAAAGGCTAGAATGTATTCACACCTCTACTATTGAGCACTCGGATTCGCTTCCATGGTGCTGTCAAGTACGACTTGCAGTCTGTGAGGTAAACTAAATGCTAACGGATATTTGAAAACGGAGAGGAGCCATTGATTCAATATGTCCTGCCTTAGCTTCCTGTTTCAGTGGAAATTACATCAACACCACACAAAGCTACGTGTTCCGAGGCACTTCGGTGGGTCTTTAAGCAGTATTTTTCATCATCAGTTCATATTAACTAGTGAGGGTAACTAATGTTAAAGCTATGTTTTTTTTGTCGCCGCTAGGGGTCGCTAACCTCTTACAATAACAAAGGCGTAGATTGATGACGCAGTGAATAAGCGGAATCCTGGAACTAATGGTCATGGTAATGGATCTAATAATGTTAATGTGAAATAATGTTTATGGATGAGTGAATACATTCATGTTTTTTTAACATGACTGAGGTATAAGCAGGTCGCGATTGCTAATGAGAGACAGATATCAGCACCACACGTGATCTCGCGTCCCACGGATATAAAGGAATGAGGACATTTCATTTTACCAAACTACCCGCAAGTGCTGAATTAATACTCACACAGGTCAGTTTATGTAACAAATTAAACTTGTGAGGTAACGCACGCAACGCTGTTTCACTTGGTCTACACGCTATCATACTAAACTGCATTTGAGTGTGCTGAAAGTTATGATGTTATTCTATGTGTTAGTTTGTTTGCTTTATGATACTAGCAGAAAGCTATTTCAAGAATAACATACAGATATTCTAACATTTCATCATGTTAATCTATAACTATATAGCTATAACATTGATAGCTACCACATTGGTTCGTTTTTATGTACATTTGCTCACCTGTCTAATAAAGTACATCCAAGAGCGGCGTCTCTGTCAAGTCGAAGTTTGTCGCGGACGTGGCATCTCGAAAACTCCACACGCTGATATTGATCCTCGTTTTATTTCTCCTTTTGTCTCAAAGTCTGCTTGCATGGTCCATGTTTGAACGAAACAACAACAGCGTGCCGCTAGACGTTACGCAGTTGTCCACGTCTGCCGCCATGGTTACTATGGCAGTACAAGCGGAAACCAGGGATAATGCGGAAATTGCATTGAGTGCAGACTTGAGAGAATCGATAAAAATCCCAGAATTCATATCGAGCGGACAACGCCTGTAAACTTTTAACTTTTTCCTTAAGAGAATCAGAGATTCCTGCTAAAAGCTGGCAAATATGTGACGGCTTATAAAAGAAAACATTTGTCCTTTTGTTTGGCATAAAGTTATAAATACCTAGCGAAAGCCTTCAGTACTTTTTAATTGGCATAGGCCTATTTAAAAGAATCTTAATGTTGACAAAGCGCAACATACTAATACTAATTAATACTAATATGTGCTGAATGGTCAGGTGAGCATATCTGAATTCTCACAAAGCGTGTCCTTCCGAGTTCACTCTTTCAAGGTAGCCAGGCAAGACCGGTCTCCATGAGAACGCAAGTCAGCTTTTGCGTTCTTAGAATTGAGAAACAGCCAATGTCACATTCTGGTCTGAATCAGCACAGAGTGAGTGCTGTTGAATCATATTTGGTCAAAAGCACTCTTGCTTGTGCTAATGCTCATTTAGATTTATCATATATCCACATAGATTGAATTTACCTGAAATAAAATTTGAAAAGTGAAGTCAACTGCAATCATATGTTTATATATCTGTGAATTTCCACTGATGTCTCCAATCATCTCAAATTGCTGATGTCCAGTCCATTATTTCTTTATTTGACAGGCGAAAACACAGTTCTGGATGTTTTATTTATTTATTTTTGATCACAGCCTGGCATACTGAATGGTCTTAATATTTGTACATCTACAGATCATTTACTCTGCTGGGCTGGTGAAATATAAAAGTCTGTGTATTGGCGGGATCATTATATGAGAAGTCATAACCCTTTTCAGAACCCTTTTAAAGATCCATCAATATTAATGTAGGGTGTAATTGTCTTTTTCTAGCCAACAGAGATTGAAAGCAGCACACTTTTTCTTTGCATTTGCAATTTGTGGGGTTTTAATTACCTACTCCAAGAAAGCACATAACACAAGGTGATTTCAACAATGGTCTAAATAATTAAACGTGGGCACTTGTATCGGGTTGCGCAGTTAAGCTTTTGAGCAAAAACTGTTTGTTTTACCCTAAAGACAAAAAACCCAGGAAAATTAAGTTGACATGCAGCATGACTTTGCTTTCAGCTTTTGTCACAATGTTTACAGCAGTGAGAGGGAAAAAAATCGATCATAATTCTTTCTTCGCCAATGATGGCTTTGGAAATAATGGACATTGTGTATGTGAGTCACTCCTTTGAATGCAAACCCACCACTGGGAAAAAGACAGACAACATCCATAGGAGACAGACAGATATACAGTGCATGCGTGGCGAGGATGCTGTTATAATGGCAAAAGGTTTCGAAACCCTGCCAGCACACTGCTGAATCGTTTTTATTGATCGTGCAGGGATTTATAATCATAGGTGAGGATGAACTTTGGAAAAAAAATGAGGACGCCACAGAGATTATTCCATTGCCAAGATTCAGCTTCTGTTAGTACAGCAGGAATCTAGAAAAAAAAGTAGGACAGCTAAGAGCTGACATTTTTGAACAAGTTATGAATATTGTGAAATGTTTACCATCTAACAGAACGATCTCTCCAAGTGCTCATGGCAAGAGCTCTTTTTCCAAAACAATCAAAATGAAATGTCAAACATAAAATCTGACATGTATGAAAAAAAGACATAATAAAGGAGGACAAACTCCCACGTAACCTGTCCTTTTACCACCAGTTTAAAGACTTTTTTAATGTTTTTTTTGAGGTTCACTTATAATGTTAATAAAGTTTTTTGAACAAAAGAAAAATATATATTTGAAAAAATTATTTGCATATATTGCATATATATATATATATATATATATATATATATATATATATATATATATATATATATATATATATATATATATATATATCATATATTTGCAAAACTTATTATTTTCAACCCTCATTGGGACCCTCTGAATGATAGGCTGAATGATCAGCTAAAGAAATTGCAGGGGAAAGTATCAACTCCCTGTCGCTATATATTATAGAGGGTATGCATTGACGTCACTTTCCCACCGGGACACGCCCCCTCAGCCAGACTGAGCCAATAATAACCAACTGCAGAACCGTAGAGCCATACGTCACAGCAGACTGAGGACAGCAGCGCAAGGCCAGCAGTCTCAAGGCCCTTTCAGACAGGACGCGGAATGCGCTACGCTGGCCGCTGGGTTCAACGTAGCCCTTCAGACACAAAGTGATTTGCACTACGCTGACCAGATCAAAGTCGGCAGAGTTTTTAAAACTCTTAGCGAGAGTCCTATACGTCTAGTCATTTGATTGTTGTTCCATCTTTCGTTCAACAGCAAAATATGTATCCGTCTCATGCTAAGAAGCGAGCGACCTGACATGCTAACTGAAATTAAGATGTCTCCATGATTTTCTCCCGATGTCCCTCCACAACCGCAGACTTGTATTGTATAGCTCTGAAAATTCCGACACACACAATACTAGCTGTTCATCCACTTTTGCTTTCCGCGCTTGTTTGGATACCCCGTTTCTATTGGCCGCTCGGGTTTTCGTCACAGAGCGCAGTGGCGAAAGTTAAAATATTTTGAACTTTGACCGCGGCGTGCGCGCAAGCTTGCCAATGGTACGCTCCGCTGCGTGTGCGCTTTGGTCGAAGCAGCAACAAACCGTCCGCGAGCGGCAAGCCATTGAAATAAATGGGTTTCATAGCACAGCTATGACGGGTGTTAGGGTGGAGCTTTGGGCGCCATTAAGGAGAGGTTTACTGGTTGGTTGGGGTTAGAGCTTATACAGTGATAGTGAAGGGAAGTGTTTGGGGCAGGATACGCACCACCCTAACTTCCAGTCTGACACTGCTGGCATGGCAGACATTTCCACCTACTGGCCTGAACAGATAATGAGGGCTTTAAAACTGCAGTGAGCTAAACTGCGTGTTTGTGCTTCCCCGGATATCTTGATGGTGATTTTATTGTATTTGTTGTGAAATTATTGTATAATGTTTCCACACATAGTTTCCATCTTTCAGGAAGGGAATTTTGGCCTTGTGATGAATATGGAGCTAATATTCTGACAAAATGATTTGAATTTGAATTGTGTAAATCTGAATTATTTGCAAGTGTAATCTAACAAAATTGAATTTTAGGTGGTAGTTTAAATAGTTCTGAATTTGAATTTTTTTAAACGAATATTGAACATTTGAAATTTAACAAATTGAAATGTTTTTATGGCTGAATTTTATAGACATGTATTTTCAAACAGTAATATTCAGTTTAAAAAAATTCAGATTCAAGTTTTCAAGATGAAGAAATTCAGAACTTCAAATTCAGTTTTCTAAAATTCAATGTCAAAAATTCAAGTTCAAAAATTCAGATCTGACAGAAAGTAGGTCACAGGTCATCCACAGGGAAGAGTAGATGATCTCAGAAAAGTCGAACAGAGCATTTTGGCCAATTGGGGACTGCGGAAGTTTTCCAGCGCGAACGTGGTGGTGGTTCAAGAGGTTGCCACTCTCTGACTCTTGTCATGAATCGCCCGGAGGTCTATTACATGTACGACGCAGTCTAGACCGGACGCGAACGGTGCGACGCGACCCGTGAAATCCCCAACAGCACACGGATTCCCCATCCTATTTCTGACCTAGTCCCAGCTCTTTGCAACAGTCGCTTCAAGCTGTGTTGCGTCGCGCCGCTCGCGTCCTGTCTGTGTAACTGAGGTCTAGTAGACAAGGTGGCGTTCTAATCAATTTTACACAAAATGTAGGCTACTTTAAAACAAACACCAGAGACCGCTTAGACAATGTCCCACGTGCTGAGA
>NW_027639407.1:0-49226 GCF_949152265.1 Phoxinus phoxinus | reverse complement strand
GCCTTCACCAGTTCTTAGTCCCGTTCAGGTTTTTTGTCACCCCGTGACATATAGGTATTATATTATGTATATGTATTATGGAGTTTTCAAAAATATAGGTAAACACATGTTTTTCCATTGAGCCTATGTTATTTCCCATTTTCTTCCCATTGTATTCATTAAAGGGGTGGTTGATTGCAATTTAACTTTTTTCATTTTAAATAGTGTGTAATGTTGCTGTTGGTGCATGAACAGTATCTGCAAAGTTGCTGCGCTGAAAGTTCAACGTAAGCAGAGATATCGTCTTTTAAAAATCAGGAACTTTAATGCCTACAAAAACAACTCGAATGGGACTACAACAAGATACTTCCCGGGTTTTATACGTAACTAACCCATACATTTACATCAACCCTCCCTCCGGAATATGCAAAAAAAGGGGCATGGCCATATTTCTGCAGCTTTGTCGAAGAGGAAGAGTTAGTGGAGAGTTGTAGCCATGCCGTCTTAAGTGTGTTATCTTAACCCAGCTGTCAGGTCTTCTGTGTTCGGGCTTCCTATGGACGCTGTAGTTCGTCAACAATGGCTAAAATGAATGTTTGATTATGTTCCTGAAAATTACAATCGTAATTTAGCTCTCTGTGCTGCGCATTTTACGGAAGACAGCTTCCAGAATCTCCACGAATGCAATGCCGGATTAAACAAGAAACTGTTACTAAAACATGAAGCAGTTCCAACTTTAAACCCAGAGGCAGTCGTTGTTGGGCCACAACCTGTAAGTAAGACTTAATAATTTTAAATGTATTTGCATGTATAATTTCAGACATAATGTTTTAGTTTTATCAAGGACGTAAACAAATGCCAGCGCTGCCGTTATAGCCACTTAGTTATGCTATTTTGTGTGTCTGTGACGAAACGCGTACAAACATTTTGAACCTGAATTTGTAATTATGTACTAATTTTGTAAATGTATTTCCCATGTATACTTTATGACGTAATTTTTCGATTTGATCAAGAACGTAAACCAATGCCAACGTTTGTTTATAGTAGCCACTAGCCACTTATGGCGCTTTTCCACTGCATGGTACGGTACGGTTCGGTACGGCACAGCACGCTTTGGCGCTTTTCCACTGCATGGTACGGTACGGTTCGGTACGGCACAGCACGCTTTGGCGCTTTTCCACTGCATGGTACGGTACGGCTCGGTTCGGTACGGCTCTCTTATGGCGCATTTCCACTGCATGGTACGGTACGGTACGGCTCGCTTCAGCTCGCTTTAAATGGTACCACCTCTGTTGAGGTTCCAAGCGTACCGTACCGATACTAAACGTGACGTGAAAACACTGCAGATCACTGATTGGTCAGACAGAATCGTCACTTCAGCGTCATTGTATATTTGCTACACGAGACACTAAACCCGCTATATTTAAATAGCCAGACAACAGCAAACGCGGTAGCACCTGTTTTTAGAGTTTTTACTTGACAAAAAAAGTTCAAAAAAATCAAACAAGAAATGGCTGAATCGTGGTCAGTGGACGAGGTGCAGACGTTCCTCTCGTTGGTTGCCGAGGAGCGGAAGTAGCACAGCTCTTAGCCGCACACGGCTACCACCAGACATACAACTTAACGATCAGTCCCACCCACTTTGAAGCGGTACTAACTGCAGTGGAAAAGCAACCGAGCTAAAGCAAACCAAACCGTGCCGTACCGAGTTGAGTCGTACCACGCAGTGGAAAAGCAAAGCGAACCGAACCGCTCCACGCCGTGTTGAACCGTACCGAACCGAACCGAGCCGTACCATGCAGTGGAAAAGCGCCATTAGTTCGATGCTATTTTGTGTGTATAAGACAAACGTGTATAAAGTTAAAAAAATTATATGTAATCGCAACAGCAAACTTCAGCTGCGGTATTACTCAGTCATTTATTCAGTTATATTAAATGTATAATCAGGAGAAAACCGTATCTCAAAAGCTTGAAAATTCCAGCGTATCGAAATTATATTATAATAGGATAGAATCATAATAAAAAAAAAATTACCATTCAGAAACGTTTTGTAAGAGCCGTGTTTGGGGAGGTTCTGCTTGACTGCTTGAACGGATACGATACCATTATTTACATTTGACCGGAGCACATGCAACTTTCGTCGGTAAAGGTAATTGGCGTGAAGTTTCCGGACAACGTGCACTACGCAGTTTAGCCAATTACAACACACCGGCCCAACTAACCAATCTGAGCCCATTGCCTGTTTCTGAGGGAGTGGTTTCATAGAATCAGGAAGTCAACCGGTCGTTCAAATGACAGTGGAGAAAGCTGCTTACAATAAAGGTGAAATTTATGAAAAATAAGGCTTAATAAAAAACAAAAAAAACAAAGACATGTGTTATATTGCACCCCATAAACACAATCAAAGAAAAAAAGCAGTAAACCACCCCTTTAACACATACCTACGTCTCTGTCCTGACCTCCAGGTCGCTTGTCATTCACTGTCTGTCACTTTGGACAGCAATGAGCTACTGTAGAGTTATCTGCTCTCTTATCAAACAGACATCAGCATTCACTGTGAATGACTTTAAATAGGGGTGTCGGGAGTAAGTAGGAAACACAGTTTTGAACAAACCCCTAAACATTATAAAGTTTGGCGTGTAACTCATCCAGCACCACGTGAATGATACAGAATGATGGTTTTCACAATAAAACTGGTGGGAAAACTCCATATATGGACTATCTTAGAAATTAAAGCATAATAACCACCAAGGAACCCTTCAAAACAGCCTAGATTTTTGAATGTAGGGATCATGTTTTAATTTATGTTGTACTTGTGTAATCTAGCTAATAAAAGCTGTCAACTTGTGAAAAGAAACCTGGAATGCGACTGTTGAGTCTATATATAACTGCAGCTCTAGGCCTGAACTACAACAACAACAACACACACACACATGGACACGCAATGAAGTGCTGCATAGTTTGGAGTGTGTAGTAATAAATAAAAGATGCCAGAGTTTCTGTCAGTGTTAAACAGCCATCAGCCCTCAGCTTTGTTTGAGAAATAACAAACAAAGCTTTGACTTCATGATGGAATCGGAGGGAGATACAGGTATGAATGGAGATTCAGACATTCAGTTTGTTAATATGTGGTTGATAGGGTGTTCTGGGTGGACAAAATAAAAACCAAACCCCTTAAAAAAAACTTCTCAACAATGAGAGCGTCAGCCCCCTGCCTCAGTGCAGAGATCTGCCGCCCGAAACGCTTAAGCCCCTTGCCATCCGGGCTCAGGGTTGGGAAGCCATTGTGTGTGTCAAGCTGAACACATTCAAACAAGGTTACTCGCTTCAATTTGTTCGCAGACCTCCCTGATTCAAGGCTGTGGTCCAGACTTTAGTACAGGGCAGCGATACGCATCTCTTCCGGTCTGAAGTAGAGATCTTACTGGCGGAGGGGGGCGTAGCTCACCAGCTCACAGCGAGTTTGGCTTTTTCCATCCTCGATCTGCAACATCTGAACCACAGCTTGATGAAATGGCCATCAAAGATGTTCCCATTAAAACAAATCCTCTTGCAGTTTTGTCTAGGGGATTGGGATTTGTCAGTGGATCAGGAAGATGCTTACTTACATATCACAGACCGTTCTTAAGATTCTCGTCTGAAGGGGTGGCTTACTAGTGTACTGTCCTTCCATTTCTCGAAGTGCGTGGATGCAGCCCTCTTAAAACAGAAAGGAGTGCGCATCCTGAAATAACTCGATGACTGGCTCGACAGGAACGACTTAGTGATATGGTTCTTGAAGGGGCCAGAAGGCTGAATCCGCCTTGTCCCTGTGCTATTTCGACTTGGGACCTGTCCACGTTCATCAGGGATCTCTGAGGCCCACTCTTTAAGCCGCAGTCGGCCGAGTCTTTCGCTTAAGACTGCCCTTCCGCTGGCTTTAGCATCATTCAAGCGACTGGGTGGTTTGCAGGCGCTCTCGGTGAGCGCGTCCTGCCTTGAGTTTGGGCCAAACGACTGCAAAGTCATCCTCAAACCGAGACATGGCTCTGTGCCTAACCTGCTCTTTACTCCGTTCTGGGAAGAGCAGGGGTTGCACTTAGTCTGCCCGGTTCGGACTCTAAGAGTATATGTCGAGCGCTCTGGCCAGATCTGTCAATCAGCGTAGTATTTTGTGAGCTTCGGAGGCCGTACTAAAGAGAACCCAGTCACGAAGCAAAGGTTATCACACTGGATAGTGGATGCAATTGCGTTAGCTTATGCTTCTGTGGGCCTACAGTGCCCCATTGGAGTGAGAGCCAACTCCACCAGGGGCATGGCCTCCTCCTGGGTCTGGTCCAGTGGAGTATGAGAACATCTGTGTGGCGGCCGGCTGGTCCAGATTTTATAACTTGGACGTCCCTGATCTCCAAGCACGGGTCCTGTCTGTCTAAACCAGTTCTCGACCTTGTTGTACGTCCTCGTGACCTGAACCTTGTGTTTTCAGGCTGCCTTGCTGCCTTTCAGGGCCCTTAACCTCGAGTGTCCTAGGCCGGGGCTCGTAGGACGGTCTTTCTTTCTATGCTTGTAGCACGGCGCTGTTCGATTGCGTCTTTATAGCGTCACCTAAAGAGTGGCGCAATTAGAGTGAACCTTATCAAAAGAGTTATATATGGCTAAAGTTTTTGTTTGGTTACTAACGTAATCTCGGTTCCCTAAGATAACGGGAATGAGCATTGAGTAGCTGGCCGTGCCACCGTGCTGCACTTGAGCCGACCCCGAGAAAATAGCATTCTCAGCCCGCTTATAGATGGGTATCCCGTTTTGGCGGGCTGAAGTGCTATGGGTTTGTGCCGTCACACATATGGATTAGTTTTACAATCTCTTTATGAACTGTTTGAATGTGCGTTAAGTGGTAGTTGCGTTGTCTATGAAGGGACATTTGTGTTCCGAGGATGAATGAAATGTCTTACGAGTTTGGAACAAATGAGGCTGAGTAAATTATGGCATAATTTTCATAATTTTGGCAAACTAACCCTTTACGTGTGTTAATTAAGACTTTGAAGTGTATTCTCTTTAAGTACACTTAATTCACCTTTCATTTTGTTAATATTATTGTCACAGCTATGGTCCTTTTATCATTGGTTTGTTTCTATCTTCCCCTTCCCTGTCATTTGACAAAAAAAATTCCCAATTTGTTTAATTAGTCATCACGTTCACCTGTTCTGTATAATCATGTTAGTATATGTTTATACTCTGTGTTCTCCCTCATTCTCGGTCCGTTCTCATTTGTGTTATGTTGTGTGTAGTTTTGATATTTCCCTATAGTCTCCCGAGTCTTGTCATTTACAATACAAGTGCACATTCAATATAAATCAGCACATTTCTTTTTCACAAGGGGACCCTTTCTCATCAAAATGAATTTGATGCAAGTATATATAAATATTATCATATCATTATTTATTATATATTATCAAGATACTTGTACTGTCCCACAATAGCTGTTTAAATTGACCAAAATGTTTCACAATATTGATGCTCCGTTGTGTATAACCTACAGCGGTGTGATGACGTGACAGACAGTGGTATTTACATGGTTTGGGGGCCGAGTACAGTTGTAGCCTGGAAGGGGAGGAGGGGAGGAGGTTATGTGAACAGTTTGAGCCTCAAGCACTGGTTTTATTTCCAAGTTCCAACTAACTTGACTCCAGGATGGGTCATGCCCTTATGCTTCTCTGAAAACCGCCAACCAAGTCCTGCATATATGGGCTGTCAGTCATGCAAGTCTGTGAACCCATGATTACATTAGCACTCTTGAATTTCCTTGTGAAAAAGACGTACACCATACTTAAAAAAAAAGGGACTCAGAAGGGGAATAACATATACATAATATAACATACTATTATACATAATATAACATACCTTTAAGATTAGAAGTACACTATACTGTACTTCTAATCTTAAAAGTAAGTATATACATATACATAACACATAACATAATAATCTTAAAAGTATGTTATATTATGTATATGTTATGTTATGTGTTATGTATATGTAGGGTTCTATAATGGCTTTGGTTTATATAATATTTCATTTAAGAGTTTATGAGTGTGTACAATATATACCTTTGACTTTTGGGTCAATGGCATTATATTACTTTCTTGTCTGGATACATTAAAATGCAAGACATACACATAATCACTTGATTTGTAATAATACACATCTATGATGAATATATGTAATATGTATATGTATAATGTATAATATAATTTCTGATATGTTTTGGGTGACATAAAGCAAAACACATCAAGGTGGCATAAGTGGAATAATATCATAAAAGCTTCTTATTTAGTATGGCATAATATTTTATTATTATTTAGAATATTTTACTTTCCAAAATCAATAATTTATTATATGTGTAAAATATGTGCGTGTGTGTGTTACGTTGAATTTTATTTATCCCTTTCAACCATTTTTCCTGCTCTCCAGGCCTTGCTAACCAATTCACCGTGGTAAAAAGCAGGTAGAAGGGCTAGCCGAAAGCTTTCTTTTGCTTGACAAAGCTGTCAGAATACAACATATAGCATTGTGGCACTGAATGCCGCACAGAATTAAAGAACTGTTCTTTATATAGTCACACTTAAACACAGCTCTAGGCAACACAAGATCAATAATATTCTTTATTTAGGCTTTAATCAGAATTTTGTGCTGCTCTCCATATAGATTCCTCCCTCCCGTGAGACACAGCAGAAAGGAATTTAGGCAAAACAGAGTTACCTGCGGTCACGAAAGAAAGACCCCAAGGAACTTTTTCCACCCATAAACCCCATGACGCTTTGCATGAGACATGAGCCAACCTGCCTGCCACATCCACAACCAGACTCCATTAAGAGAATGACACTACTTCAGCGTGCAAATATCTATCTATCTATCTATCTATCTATCTATCTATCTATCTATCTATCTATCTATCTATCTATCTATCTATCTATCTATCTATCTATCTATCTATCTATCTATCTGTCTGTCTGTCTGTCTGTCTGTCTGTCTGTCTGTCTGTCTATCGCCTATCTGTCTGTCTGTCTATCTATCTATCTATCTATCTATCTATCTATCTATCTATCTATCTATCATCTGTCTATCTATCTATCTATCGTCTGTATGTCTGTCTGTCTGTCTGTCTGTCTCTATCTATCTATCTATCTATCTATCTATCTATCGTCCGTCTGTCTGTCTGTCTGTCTGTCTCTATCTGTCTGTCTGTCTGTCTATCTATCTATCTATCTATCTATCTATCTATCTATCTATCTATCTATCTATCTATCTATCTATCTATCGTCCGTCTGTCTGTCTGTCTGTCTGTCATCTGTCAGTCTGTCTATCTATCTATCTCTTGTCTGTCTGTCTGTCTGTCTGTCTGACTATCTATCTATCGTCTGTCTGTCTGTCTGTCTGTCTGTCTGTCTGTCGTCTGTCTGTCTATCTATCTATCTATCTATCTATCTATCTATCTATCTATCTATCTATCTATCTATCGTCTGTCTGTCTGTCTGTCTCTCTCTCTCTCTCTGTCTGTCTGTCTATCGTCTGTCTGTCTGTCTGTCTGTCTGTCTGTCTATCTATCTATCTATCTATCATCTGTCTGTCTGTCTGTCTGTCTGTATGTCTGTCTGTCTGTCTATCGTCGGTCGGTCGGTCTGTCTGTCTGTCTGTCTGTCTGTCTGTCTGTCTGTCTGTCTGTCTGTCTGTCTATCTATCTATCTATCATTTAGGATGCATTGCTTTGGAACACTGTAACAAAGGCACTTAAAATAAAGTGGCATGATATATGGTTAATATATTTTAAAAAAATACCATGGTAGTACTATGGTATTCGTTAAATGGCCTTGGATCATCCTGTAAAAATTGTTGTAACATCATTCTGCGCATATTACTTGTAATAGACAAGGTACCTATACAAGATGTTTCTTGTATCATAAAAGACAGCTATTTTGCTTCTCTTGTTGAAATCAGCCTTGAATGAATAAGGTCATTGTGCTTTTGTCGTACAACGCCAATGCCCCCCTAAACGTCCCCTAAACAAACTAAAAAGGGTCCAAACTTGCACTCTACAGTACGCAAGCACCGCCACCCTGAAGCCTCTCCCTCGGTGCAAAAGACTGATGTATTTATCCTGTTTGGGCATTGAAAAAAAAGAGAAAACTTCTACTTGCAACCATTTACTGAAAAAGGGAATTAAAATCTTCGGTATAAAGACCCTATTAGTAGCAGGACTCATCATTTGCATAACAGTAGCCTTATCCTTCAGCTCATAAGAGAGAGACGCTTTCTCAAATCTCTGAGAAAAAAGGCCTCTTTGGAAGCGAGGAGAGCTAATAATCAGCTCTGCGCCTCTAAAAGCAGAGAGCGAAAATAAAAACAAGGTTAGCGTGGCTGTCTGCATGAGGACGGAGGCATGACGGGCGAGAGAATGACAAACACAACAGCGGCTGAAAGATCTCCACGCACGAGACTGTTAAACACTGACAGTGCAATCTCTTGTGGCCTGACTGACCCATGCCTGTATGGAGATTAAGAGGAAGTTAAACACCCATTGCTCTGCTTAATACGTTTGTGGAATATTTATAAAATATGTAAATAAGAACAATGAAATATTTAAGGTAATAGTATTGTAATAAATCATTGTTAGTAATATTTTTTGTTAAGGATTCTTTGAAAAGTTCAAAAGAAAAACACTCATTTGTAATAGAAATCTTTTGTAACATTAATGTATTTTTTTCGTTTAAATGAACGCATCCTTGCTGAATCCAAGTATTAGTTTCATTAAAAAACATTGTACTGACTCAAGCATTTGAACAGTATTGTATACACAAAGATAGATAAATAAATAAATAAATAAATAAATGTACTCTCAGCAACTTCTGTATATGAAAATAACTGACTCAAAAGCACTTTGCATTTTTATGAAATTTGCAAATGTCTTCATCTGAACTGGTGACATGCAAACCGCTCACACTGTTGAACTACTGTCAAAGCTGATTGTTCCCCTTTCTGTGAACTAACAGAATCACATTAAACATAAAGCAGTTAAGATCCGCATGTAAATGGGGCTTACTGTGGATTTGGCACAGAAAGCTACTGATTTGACTCTTATATGCTGTTATTATATTCACATTAAAGACACATTTGACTTGTTTGTTTTGCTTCAGGCCAGGTTGTTACAGTAACACCACAGGAGCCATTCACCACTTCTCTTGTCAGAATATATATCTTGGCAATTCAGTTTACTTTGCGTTGGAGAGTCAGTTCAGTTGCTTCACTCCCCAGCAAATCTGTAAGAGAAATGCAAATGTGCAGTTGAGTACATGTTACAACAGTGTGACCTGATTTTTCTTTTATAACCATTAGGGAATAATACTGCAACCCGTGTGGCTTGTAGAGGAGAATGTTTTAACTTTACTGTAAAAAAAAAAAAAATCCCATGATTAAATCCCAAAATAGTACATATTTTTTTACTATTCAAAAAATCCAAACCTTTTACCTAATCAAATTTTCTAATATTTATTATATACTTTATTATACATAAACACACAATTATTTAATTTATAAATTAAGAAGTAAATATAATTTTAAAAGTAATTATTATTTTACATAACACAATAGAAGTCTATGCTGCACTTACAGTGTGTGTGTATGTGTGTGTGTGTGTGTGTGTGTGTGTGTGTGTGCGTTGGTGCGACCGGATTATGAGGACAAAAACCATGGATACATACCGACTCTATGAGGACATACCGTAACTACGAGGACAGCACTAATGTCCTCATAAGTCGAGCAGTGTAGAAAGGCTTATCAGGCTGCGCCTAACCACCTCCCGCTTTTTCTCAATATGTCCTTATAAATCCGTTGTACCCGTTTTTCAGTGTGTGCCAGTGTATGCTCAGAGTGTATAATCTCCCTCTATGTGAAAGTCGACGCTACTGCAGTATCATACACATTTCACACACCCAGACCACGCCCAAGCGCGATTCATTGGTGGAACGCTGGAATCCTCGTCAGTGATTGTCTATGTGAAATTCGACGCTAATACACCCAGACCACGCTCAAGCGCGATTCATTGGTGGAACGCTGGAATCCTCGTCAGTGATTGGCTGCTGGAATCCTCGTCAGTGATTGGCTGCATTTCACATCCGTCAAAGTCAGCGCGCCTGCGCCTCTGATCTTCTATCGCAGACGTGTGGTGTGACGGTGTGATTAATCCACTGTCTATGGATTAATCTGAAGGTTAATCATCATCATGAAAGATTAATTAGCAGAATTCGAGCGAAGTTGACGAGCTATAGTGGGAGATTTTCACTTTAAATCACGAGGAAGGTAAGTGCGTTTATTTATATATTCTACCTTTGTGGAGTTAAGTGTCATGAGTCAGACAGTTTTGAATAACGTTAGTTACATTACTTTAAACGTGGCCATTAATCGGGCTAATATAAGTCCATAAGCAGTTAAAATGGCGTCTCCAAACAACTTGAACATGCTATTCACGTTTTTTGTTTTGTTTGGTACTTAAACGAAATTCTCTTGTTGTTCATAGACACATACAAGTATTAGTATTAGTTGATGAAAGATACATCTCCATGGATGCTATGAGAGAATTAATTTACATTTTGAAATAAATCAAATCTATGTTGTCATGTCATCATGATGACTGGTAAAGTTGAGTGGATGAATTTACAGTTTAATACAGTAAGATACAGAAATCTATTAAATAAACAGAAACGAAACTAATGTAAAAGTATACTTTCATTAATGTAAAAGTATACTTTCATTAATGTAATGTTACTGTCATTAGAATGACTTGAAAAAATATTTAGTTTATTCATTTTAGGGCTGGATATTAGCAGACATTTTATGATTCAATTTTAATTCACATTCTTTCGATTCTATTTCCAATTTGATTTTACATGTATTATTTTAATGTAAATCAGGTGTAATACATGTAACATTTTCTAAAACTTTCTCTCTATAGTTAATTTTTCTAAGTAACGAGTTTAGTTAGCTTCGTTTGATCTGAGGCGCCACATTAAAGAGTGATAAAATGGTATTAAAATGGACTGAATTTGAAATCGGAGACTGTTTCTTATCATAAGTAGCAAGCCTCAAAACCTCACTTATCAACTATTTATGTGTAAAATGTTGTATTTATTGATATAGACTACAGTCTGACAATAATGTACTGTATATAAAGCATCTATCTATCTATCTAATATATATATATATATATATATATTATATATATACACACATACTAATTATGTTGTCTGGAATGTTTTCAGTCAACATGTTAAGAAAGAAGAGAATAAAACCTGAGCAGGATGCAAAAGAACACATATTGTCGGGCAAAGACAAAGCCTTCATTGAGGGACGACAAATCAACACATTCAAAGGTAAATTGTGCACCACAAGGCAATTTGACTATGTTCAGACTGCAGGCAAATCAAATCATAAAGTAGGCATGCACTTGTAAGAATGAAAAGTAGGCCTATTGCTGGCAGTCTGGACATGATCTTTCAAATTCACACATTTTACCCTTGGGTAAGCCGCTAATTTTTTCATAAAGGTTAAGAGATGGAAAAAAAAAAACTTTAAACAATTTTTTTATTATTATTATTTTAAAATAAATACTTAACTATGTATACAGAGAATAATGTAAACATTATTCTCTGTATACATAGTTAAGTATTTATTTTTATTTTATTTGTTGTACCTAATTTGGTTACAACCAAATTCAACTAGTAGACTATATCACAGTGAAAACCAATGCTTGATTTTTTTTTTTTTTTCTTTATTTTTTTTTTTTTTTTCTTGCACCTCATATTACATTTATACATTACACAGTTTTACAGGATTTAACTCTTTAAAAGGATAGGTTGGTTAGCTGTGTAACATATAGGTGCACTTGGATTCATGTTTTATTTGTATTATTATATATTATTTTGCTCTTTTAGGGAGAGGTGTGTTTGCACTTGAGCACATTGAACCATCCACCTTTGTTGTTGAATACCGTGGGATTCTCTCTCAAAGTAAACATGTTAAAGATGTTCAAGGCAACTACTTGTTTGACTTCACATGGAATGGAACCAGTTATTGGTAAGCTGGCTGTTTCTTTTTTGGTTTATTTATTTATTTTTGGTTCATATTCAGAGCAAACTAGTTGCATGTCATTCTAATAAAAACAGTTATGATTATGATGATGATTATTATTATTACAATATAGGGCTGCACGATTTGGGGGAAATGTCATATTGCGATTGAGGTCAATATTGCAATTGGAATATGCAATTGCGATATAATAAACAAATGGTTTCATGAGTCTACTTGCTTGGATCTAAAGCAAAATGCACACACAGATTAGTGATAATTCTGAAATGTGTATTTCTCAACTCAAACTAGCAACAACAACTAAATGATTGATAACATCGAAGCCATTGATGTCTGGATATAAATTAATCCACCCCCATTAAAAACATTAATTATAGCCATCCAACATTACAGTGATTCCATCATTACAATTGAAAGCTATAATAAAAAATAAAAAAAACATTTATTAGACTTCATTAAATATAACAGCTTTTAATTTAAGTGAACTTCAAATAATCCTCACATAAACCCATAATAAATGTCATATTTACCTGTGCCCTCCCTTTCTTTCAGGTATACAGAAATTTAATAAAGTTATCAAACATAATAAATAGACTAATCCTTATTAAAGCTACATAAGTTCTTTAGTCAAGAGCAGTGAGTAATTTTCTCTGTCCCCTTTGTTCTTTGATTTACTTTACTGACAGGAAGCTTTGGCTGCTGGCCCTTTAAGAGCAGCCGCTGCTGACAGAGACGCGGATCTCACATGCGCCTCATTCTCTCACAACTCTATACGTCCATCATAAGACTGCTCTTATGTTATGAAGATACTCGACAAACGACATTTTGGCATAATTGTGTGTTATTGTTCGTTCAAGCGCGAAAGAGAACTGTATTTCTGGCGCATGTCTTTCTATGAGTCACAGTCGGACATTCAGCGAATCAGCGCGCTCTCTTTTGACTTGTCTCGCATTAATGGTTTTAAGCAATCGCATGAGAGCATTATCATGTAACACTAGCCAAAGGATGACAAAAAATAACAGATGCTGCGTTAATTGCGTACCAGCCCATTGTTTATTTTACACAAAATCGCAGCATTTTGCGTCATATAATCGCACAGGCTTGACATCGCGATTACGATTGCGATAAGATTAATCGTGCAGCACTATTACAATAGCAGATTTGCTATGGTTCTCATAACATGAGGAACTTATTAGTTAGTGATAATCAATAACATGGTTATTTTTCAACTGGGGTATTATTTTTTTACCTTAAGTGGATCATCTGACCTATTAAATTCTTAGGAAGTCAAGTTAACTTTAACCATGTGTATTTGAATATAGGTTAAATAGGCCAAGGTTAGCCTAACCCAAATGTTCAGTTAGAACCGTATGTTTCAGTGTGTGTCTATGTTTTAAGTTTCTTACTGCACTATTTTTATCACAGCATAGATGCAACAAAAGAGTACGGTGGACATTCACTTGGACGACTGGTGAATGATCCAAATTGCAAAGTCAAGACAGTCATTGTTGACGGAAGGCCACACCTGTGTCTGTTTAGTATAAGACATATCTTTCCAGATGAGGAGGTCACATACAACTATGGGGATTCCTCTTGGCCTTGGCGTTTAAGGGTGAGTCTCTTAAATAATTTATCACTGAAAGTCAACCATGTTCTGTATTTCATGAATGTTAGTTTTTTATATGATGCAGATTATTTTTTTTAAATTCTGCATGTCTGCTTTGTGCACGACGGAGCAATGAAAGGGACACTAGATATTTAGACTGATACTAGAATTAGTTGCGGTGACCAATTGGCAAACATCCTTGCCTCAGTGTTGTACCTGTCTTTCTCATAATTACAGGAATTGTGTGACGAGACATCAGTGGCTGTGACTGAATGCAGTGTGAATCCTTCCTCATCAGTGAAACAGAAAGTAAGTGAGCGCATGTTCCTTCATTGTTTTCTTCTCTTTGACACAGGCAATGTTAAGTGTAGGATGGTTGGGCACCATACTAGACTGGTTGACGTGGACTGTCGTCTTAAAGACCCTGTTGTGACGTCTCAAATTCGAGTAAAATGTACCTTGCTCGGTTCATTCATTTTCATAACTCGTGCGTTGGGGGATGGGCATGACACTGACCTGAAATGTAAGGACAGTTCTCCACTACGAGGACCGTCATGTCAGGGATAGGGTTTGAGGAAAAGATGTTGCTTTGGGTATGTGTCGGCTGCTTCTTTATTGTGGATAAGCTGTAGACCCAATATGCACACTTTTCAATCTGGATATGCTTTGTGACTTTCAGTCACAGAGATGTAAACTGTTAAGGCCCATTCACACTAACCATAACTGTGTTAGGGTCCAACCAGCAGACGGTAACGTTCTGTTTATTGTGATCGCATCTTTGACTGCCGCTTATATATTGAAGCATGTTATAGCAGAATTGATTCCGATTGGCTGTCAATTAAGCAATGTATCGCAATACAAAAATGCAACAATATATATTGTGGATAGTGACAATATGTATTGTGTATAGGACACCCAAAAATAAAAGTTACTGTTTGAGGGGAAACAATCAAGTTTACAGAGTTTTAGTGTCAATACTACATTAAACTACTATATATATATAATGCAGTGGGGGAATATTTGTGGGTCCTGATAATGCTAAATGTCTTTTGTTACCAGTGAAAAGTGGCCTTCATTAATTTAAATATATCTAGTTGGTGACAGAGTGCAAGCATATTTGTCTAAAACAAATCCATCCATCCATCTTCTTTTGCTTATCCGGGGCCATGTCGCGGGGGCAGCAGTCTAAGCAGAGATGCCCAGACTTCCCTCTCCCTAGCCACTTCCTCTAGCTCTTCCGGGGGGACACCGAGGCGTTCCCAGGCCAGCCGGGAGACAGTCTCTCCAGCGTGTCCTAGGTCTTCCCCGGGGTCTCCTCCCGGTGGGACGCGCCCGGAACACCTTCCCGGGAAGGCGTCCAGGAGCCATCCGGAACAGACACTCCACCCATTTGCATTAACCCTTTGAGCCCGACGGCATCGTCCACGACGCCACACGACTCCTCCGATAAATATTTATATTATTTGATTGATTTTCTTACCGTTTTTTTGCAGCAGAAAGCTAACGAGCTAGCCGTCACGGGGGTGTCTTTGGTGTCTTTCTAGCCTTTACAGAAGTTTTTCTATCCAGCCTGGAACTTATGCGTCCTTTTAGAGTGTTTCAGCAATAAATCCAAACGCTTATATCCAAGTTTTATCCACTTGATGTCCATAATTTATACATTTTCTGTCATTTTTGCCGCTAGCTCGATGCTAGCTGCCATTTTGGATATCACGTGATTCTTTGCGTGAGGTTGTTGACCAATGACAGGCTGATCCGTCGTCCACGTTGGTGTGCGTCATTACGCATGAACCAAGGCTGATATTGTGGAGAGAGAGAGAGAGAGAGAGAGACGCACGGCACAGTGGTTTCGAGGGGAGAGAGAGACGCACAGAGAGACGCAAGTTTTGAAGAATACACGGAGAATAATGGATCGTCAGAGATTGAGAAACATGGATCTAAATCAAGCGCTGGCCTTTTTTGATGCCATGGAGGATGATGGATTTTCTGGAGAAGAGAGCTATTTGACTGATGAGGAACTCGATTACCAGGATGGTCTAGACACTGCTGAAGAGTAAGTTCCATTTATTTATTTACTGTAAAAGTATATAAAAAAAACGAATATTATAAAATATAAATTTTCTAAATATGTAATAATAAGTTCTGTAAAAGTAGTATTTCGTTTTCTATGTTTGTTACAGAGTAGTAAGAGTTGTGGATTACACTTTGTCTCTCAGCCATTGTTTGTATCTCTAGGTAAACTCAGACAAACAAAGGATAGTGGGGGGTTGGTCACACCTTTTAGCTGTGGAGAGAATGTCTCAAGGATGTTGTAGTGGGGGGTTGGTCACACCTTTTGGCTGGGGAGAGAGTGCTCATATTATAGCTGTGGTGGGTTGGGGGGTACAGTAGCAATCTCAGCCATTGTTATCTTATGTGAGAAATCAAATACAAAAACACTAATTGATCTGATATGTATGATCTAATATTTTGCTTTATTTGTTTTACAGTCATGATAATGAAGACACCAGCCCACCCACCCGAGCCAGACAGGAAAGCTCCCATTCTTCCGCTGAGGAGGGTCCTCCCACTTCTGCTGCAGCATCCCAGCCTTCCACTTCTGCTGCAGCATCCCAGCCTTCCACTTCTGCTGCAGCATCCCAGCCTTCCACTTCTGCTGCAGCATCCCAGCCTTCCACTTCTGCTGCAGCATCCCAGCCTTCCACTTCTGCTGCAGCATCCCAGCCTTCCACTTCTGCTGCAGCATCCCAGCCTTCCACTTCTGCTGCAGCATCCCAGCCTTCCACTTCTGCTGCAGCATCCCAGCCTTCCACTTCTGCTGCAGCATCCCAGCCTTCCACTTCTGCTGCAGCATCCCAGCCTTCCACTTCTGCTGCAGCATCGCAGCCTTCCACTTCTGCTGCAGCATCCCAGCCTTCCACTTCTGCTGCAGCATCCCAGCCTTCCACTTCTGCTGCAGCATCCCAGCCTTCCACTTCTGCTGCAGCATCCCAGCCTTCCACTTCTGCTGCAGCATCGCAGCCTTCCACTTCTGCTGCAGCATCCCAGCCTTCCACTTCTGCTGCAGCATCGCAGCCTTCCACTTCTGCTGCAGCATCCCAGCCTTCCACTTCTGCTGCAGCATCGCAGCCTTCCACTTCTGCTGCAGCATCCCAGCCTTCCACTTCTGCTGCAGCATCCCAGCCTTCCACTTCTGCTGCAGCATCCCAGCCTTCCACTTCTGCTGCAGCATCCCAGCCTTCCACTTCTGCTGCAGCATCCCAGCCTTCCACTTCTGCTGCAGCATCGCAGCCTTCCACTTCTGCTGCAGCATCGCAGCCTTCCACTTCTGCTGCAGCATCGCAGCCTTCCACTTCTGCTGCAGCATCCCAGCCTTCCACTTCTGCTGCAGCATCCCAGCCTTCCACTTCTGCTGCAGCATCCCAGCCTTCCACTTCTGCTGCAGCATCCCAGCCTTCCACTTCTGCTGCAGCATCCCAGCCTTCCACTTCTGCTGCAGCATCCCAGCCTTCCACTTCTGCTGCAGCATCGCAGCCTTCCACTTCTGCTGCAGCATCCCAGCCTTCCACTTCTGCTGCAGCATCGCAGCCTTCCACTTCTGCTGCAGCATCCCAGCCTTCCACTTCTGCTGCAGCATCGCAGCCTTCCACTTCTGCTGCAGCATCCCAGCCTTCCACTTCTGCTGCAGCATCCCAGCCTTCCACTTCTGCTGCAGCATCCCAGCCTTCCACTTCTGCTGCAGCATCCCAGCCTTCCACTTCTGCTGCAGCATCGCAGCCTTCCACTTCTGCTGCAGCATCGCAGCCTTCCACTTCTGCTGCAGCATCGCAGCCTTCCACTTCTGCTGCAGCATCCCAGCCTTCCACTTCTGCTGCAGCATCCCAGCCTTCCACTTCTGCTGCAGCATCCCAGCCTTCCACTTCTGCTGCAGCATCCCAGCCTTCCACTTCTGCTGCAGCATCGCAGCCTTCCACTTCTGCTGCAGCATCGCAGCCTTCCACTTCTGCTGCAGCATCGCAGCCTTCCACTTCTGCTGCAGCATCGCAGCCTTCCACTTCTGCTGCAGCATCGCAGCCTTCCACTTCTGCTGCAGCATCGCAGCCTCCCACTTCTGCTGCAGCATCGCAGCCTCCCACTTCTGCTGCAGCATCCCAGCCTCCCACTTCTGCTGCAGCATCCCAGCCTCCCACTTCTGCTGCAGCATCCCAGCAGCTGCCAGGAATAGGCTAGAGGATGGATACCCGACCCAAGCCCGACGGGACCCGCCGGTACCCGACGGGCTGGGCCGGGTTCGGACAGATATTTAGAAATGATGTTCGGGTTCGGGTCGGGCTCGGTCACATCAGCGCGAAGGCATTGAACATTTTAAATTTAAAACAGGTTATAATGTAGGTAGCCAATGTGCCTGATGCTTTCACTTGATGCAAATGTTCGTTTTTGTGATTAAAAAATATGTAAAATATTACCATAACATCTGTCTTCCTGTGTGCGGAAATTTGTTTATGTAGCCGTGGCGCTGAAACGCTCATCTATTGACATTTCTGAATCTCTTCCTTTCAGTTGCTTAATAAAAGCGGGCTTTCCACACAAACAAACGTACATGTGTCATTAGTATGAGAATAAAAAAAAACGGGATTTTAACTTTCGGTCTCGGGTCGGGCTCGAACATAAATATCTGTATGCCTGTCGGGCTCGGGTCGGGTTCGGTTTACTGCTCTGTCGGACGCGGGCCGGGCTCGGACAGAAAAATTCGGCCCGATCCGCACTCTAGAATAGGCCATGAACGGCTGCAGTCACGGTCTAGAGGGAGAGCGCGGTCAAGGTCAAGATCCAGATCCAGATCCAGATCCGGCAGCTTGAGGGGTCGACAGAGTCCTGAATCCACAAGGTCGAGATCTAGATCACCTCAGCCAGCAGCCCCAACTCCATCATGGAACAGTAAGAGTCAGCCAGACATCCCTCCAGTGCCCAAAAGGTTCGTCCCAACAATAAAGCCAGGACATCATCCATATACACACCATTGGACCTTTTCAAACTTTTTGTCAGTGACAGTGCAGCAACCACTTTGTGTAATAACACATACACAGACGCTGCAAAAAAAACATTGCCACTGGCAAAAAATATTCCTGGAAAAAATTAACTGTTGAAGAATTTTTCCAATATTTAGGACTGACTTTCTTTTTTGCACTGGTGAGACTGACAAATATCCGGGACTACTGGAGGACAAACACCATTTTCAGCCAACAGTTTCCCCACTCAGTGATGGCACGTGACAGGTAGCAGGTAATTTCCTGGAACATCCACATGAGCAACCCTGATGAAGATGTCCACAACGACCGGAAGAGAGGGACACCAGCTTATGACCGGCTGTTTCGTCTGAAGCCCCTTTTAGATGACATCAAACATGCATGCAGAGCATTTTATCGCCCACGGCAGAACCTTTCAGTGGACGAGAGGATGGTGCCAACAAAGGCTCACACTGGCATGACGCAATATATGAAGGCGAAGCCAACTAAGTGGGGCTTCAAACTTTTTGTGCTGGCAGACAGCAGCATTGGGTACACTTTAGACTTTGCTGTATACACGGGGAAGTCTGTGTTTGCTTCTGGTGTAGGACTGGCATACGACTCGGTTATGTCCCTCATGAGCAAATCATTCCTAGGGAGTGGCTACAATGTGTATGTAGACAACTTCTACACAAGTCCAAAGCTATTCATGGATCTCTACAGCATGAACTTTGGAGCATGTGGCACCTACAGGGACAACAGAGACGAGGATGCCCCCGCACAACCACAAATGCCATGAACAAAAAGGATCCTAGGGGCACCATCAGGTGGATCCGTGACGGCCCTCTGGTTTTCGTTTAGTGGATGGACACTCGGGAAGTCTCTGTCTGCTCCACAATTCACCCGGCCTTCTCTGGCAACACAGTTCAGAGGAGGGTAAGAACTCAGGATGGAGGCTGGAACACCAAATCCATTCCATGCCCAACCCCGGTCACTGAATACAGCAAGAATATGGGAGGTGTTGATCTTTCTGATCAACTCATCCAATACTACTCCGTTCACCAAAAAACATTTCAGTGTAAAGTGGTCCTTTTCGTGTTACACAGGACCAGAGACTAGTTTTCCCTGTGTGCTTATCTGCTGATATTTCACATGGTCCGAAACTGTTTAGATTGTAGGGCTGGAATACATTTTAATTGTTGCTTTTTACCCCTCAGGAAAAAGCCAAATGAATCAGGATGAAACTGAGAACACCAGAGGTATTTAAACATTTGGGTATATTAAAGTTATTCCATGTATATACATATAGGTGTATAGGTATACATATGTATGTTTGTTTGTTTGTTTGTTTTACAGAGACCAAATTGAGGAGAATAGTGAAAAGGCCATGGAGCCCAAATGAAGTGAATGCTGTCATGAAACATTTCAGAGTCCATATTTCAAAGGGACACCTTGCAACAAAGGCAGAGTGTGAGCAGTGCAAGACTGCAGAGGACCCTGTTCTGAGAGAAAGAACGGCCCAAAATATAAGGGATTTCGTGAGGAACCGAGGTTTGATGTTGAAAAAGAAATCATCTTAGAGTTCTTCGAGAGATCAGTGTTGCCTTCCATTAAAGGTTGTATCAGCGATTTCAGGCCCAAAAATAGGCCCAAATATAAATGATCACATTCATCTAATTTTTCCTAACGATCCGCTAGCTGCCCGCCCCATAAGTATGCCGTCCAAAAACCGCGTCTCTGTAGGCAGCCTAGGCTCTCAGATCTGCACACAAAAGGTGGGGGTGTTGTGGTTTGAGATTTTGCGGTGATTGGTTGGAACTGTCGGTGATTGGTTGGAACACTGTTTATTTTGGTTTTGGTGGTTGGTGAAACCCATTGTTTTTGTGTGCAGATCTCAGAGCCTAGGCTGCCTACAGAGACGCGGTTTTTGGACGGCATGCTTATGGGGCGGGCAGCTAGCGGATTGTTAGGAAAGATTAGATGAATGTGATCATTTATGTTTGGGCCTGAAATCGCTGATACAACCTTTAATGTCTGTGGGTTTTGTTCTCTAAAGTGTTTTTGGGCCAGAAGAGTGTTCAAGACATCCTTTTATTTACTTTTATTAAAACACTGTTTTGAAAGAAATTTACAAATACATGCATTTACTGGAAGGCAATTTAATTTGGTTTTATTTCCAGTGTGTTGCTGTGGTCATTTTGAGGCACACTCCCTCATGCACTTTAGTCCCATAATGGTTAGAGATGTACCGATTACAATTTTGTATTGTAATCCAATTCCGATTTTTTCCGAGGTTGACCCGCCGATACCGATTTTAGCCGATTCCGATTTCATTTTTTCTAACCACTGAACAGCACACACATTTATTTTCTATATGTTTTTTTTTTTATATAAAACACCATATACTTCTACCCAAACTGAATAATAAAAACAAGTTTAAATGGGTGAATTTTCTATAAATATTTTTGAGTCATTTCATTTTCTTTTCTGACATAGCCTATTCCAGTTCTTGTTAAAACACACTAGACATGCAAATTCAGTGCATTTTTGGCACTTTTTGTGTGAAATCATATTTATTTTGCACATCAAAAAAAGTGTGCTTTCACTTTAATTGAGTGTGAGCAACGCAGCAAAAATAGACTCTGCGCTTCACTGCTGCTCACGCGACGCTCCTGCTTGTCCTGCTCCCGGTGTGATGCACTCATTGATTAACATGCACGCCGAAAAAAATACGCGCCTCTCACGCTTGCGGTGTGAAACTGACGTAATTCATGAGGTTTTCTACATGTGCGTTACGTGTGCACGTGTGATGCTGATGTTGCGCGATGTTAATCATGCGGCGCCAGAGTGCGTTTGACCGGTATATGTCAGACTGACTGGCCGATCGCCGGTCATGGCCGTTCACGTGAAAATCGTCCAATTCCGGTCCCAAGCCGATCAATCGGTGCATCTCTAATAATGGCCTTATTAGACCTCAGTTGTTGAGCCTTTTTTTTACCATTTGCAAAATAAAAATTGCCCTTTCAATTTAATTTTGTTAGTTTTTATTGGCTGTCTAGTTGCATTTCTTCATCTAATTGTCCTTTAACTAGTCTTCTATGAAGTGTAAAACTTGCTGATCTTTAATCCTTTTCTCCAACCAGGTTCATTTTGCACCACATGTGTATATGTTGGTTGATATAGCAACAGCACATTGTAGCACTATTTCCTTAGGTGTGCGTATTACTTTTACAGGTTTAGTGGCAGCAAAAAGATGCACAATCATTTGTGAATTCACTCTTTAACGTAGAATAGTTGATTTGGTTTAGTATGGTTAACTCTAATACAGGTACTCCTGCTATGTGTGGAGTTAATTGTGATGTCCATTTAAACCCAGTTTGTCCTCATAATCAAGGGTTAGTCAGGTGTTTGTGTGTGTTTGAGAGTGTGTGAGTGAGGTCCAGTTAAACCCAAAATGTCCTCATAATCAAGGGTTAGTCGGGTGTTTGAGAGTGTGTGTGTGTGAGAGAGGTCCAGTTAAATCCAAAATGTCCTCATAATCAAGGGTTAGTCAGGTGTTTGAGAGTGTGTGAGTGAGGTCCAGTTAAACCCAAAATGTCCTCATAATCAAGGGTTAGTCGGGTGTTTGAGAGTGTGTGTGTGTGTGAGAGAGAGGTCCAGTTAAATCCAAAATGTCCTCATAATCAAGGGTTAGTTAGGTGTTCGTGTGTGAGAGGTCCAGTTAAACCCAAAATGTCCTCATAATCAAGGGTTAGTCAGGTGTTTGTGTGTTTGAGTGTGTGTGTGAGAGGTCCAGTTAAACCCAAAATGTCCTCATAATCAAGGGTTAGTCAGGTGTTTGAGAGTGTGTGTGTGAGCGGTCCAGTTAAACCCAAAATGTCCTCATAATCAAGGGTTAGTCAGGTGTTTGTGTGTGTTTGAGAGTGTGTGTGTGAGAGGTCCAGTTAAACCCAAAATGTCCTCATAATCAAGGGTTAGTCAGGTGTTTGAGTGTGTGTGTGAGTGAAGTCCAGTTAAACCCAAAATGTCCTCATAATCAAGGGTTAGTCAGGTGTTTGAGAGTGTGTGTGTGAGAGGTCCAGTTAAACCCAAAATGTCCTCATAATCAAGGGTTAGTTAGGGTTGTGTGTGTATGCATGATTCATATGGTTACAGATGTACAGTTAAACCCAAATGGTCAGCAATGTTCATTTAGATACTAATACCAAGTCTTGAACAATCTTCTCTTTTCACATTAACAAAACCCAAACCCAATCAACTGGAAATATTTAGCTTTATTCAAAACTATCTTTAGACAAAACTTCTTAAAATCTAATGAATAAATTAAGACTGACATTCAAGGTTCAAATATGAAAAATACTTGTGGGTGAATGCATTTGTCAGTGATGGTTAAATAGTGTAAACTCCTTTTGGTTTTTTATTTTCTTAATTTTTAAAGCTAAAATATTTCCGTATTTCACTTTCCCTCTTCTCTCTTTGCTCTTCACTCACTTCACACCTGTTAAATCTCACATTACAAACTCAGGTTAGTTTTCTGAAATCTCTCTTAAAGTTTAAGCCAGTGTGAACAATTTGATGATAATTTCTTGTTTTGTTTTTCTATATGCTGGTATTGAAACAAACTTAAGTGATGTGGCACTCTCATGGGTAAAGTTAGTCCAGGTTATACCAGGTTAGTCCTCATAATTAATGGTCAGATGTGTGTGTGTATGTGAGTGATGTCCAGATAAACCAGGGTAGTCCTCATAAATCATAATTGAATCAGGAAACGCCCACTCCTGCCCTGTCCTTACAGTGCTTTAGTTTGTCAGGTCTTCATATTACCAGACTGTTTCATTAGAATTAAATTCTGAGCAGTCAGATTTTTACCCCATGCCATAAGGAGCAGTTTAATATTTTTTATTAATCTCTATGACAAAGGGAAAGGTGGGTCCCCATAAACCAGGATGGATCTTTTTAGGGGGAAAAGTCCTTATAAAGCACCCGTACCAGTATGTGTGTGTGTGTGTGTGTGTGTGTGTGTGTGTGTGTGTGTGTGTGTGTGTGTGTGTGTGTGTGTGTGTGTGTGTGTGTGCAGGCCTTGACGATGAAGGTTTTCATATTCTGGAAAAGCTGAGTTATTTATACTTGGCAAATAATAAGGTGAGTCATTCTCAATCTCTCTAAGTTGATTTAAAGGGATAGTTCACCCCAAATTAAAATGTCATCATCATTTACTCACCGTCGTGTTGTTCCAAACCTGTATGAGCTTCTTTCTTCTGTTGAACACAAAAGAAGATGTTTTGAAGAATGTCAGTAACTAACCAGACAGTTAGACTTCCAGAATATTTCTTTCCTACTATGGAAGTCAATCGGTGCCATAAACCGTTCTTTAAAATATCTTCTTATGTGTTCAAGAGAAGAAAGAAACTATACCACCACATGTCATTTTTTTATCTACTAATTGTATCATTGTCACAAGGCTATAGTATTTGCCAGAGTATTGTGTTTGTGGTTGCTAAACTGTTCTCAATGGCTGTCAGCATACAGTATGTGGTTTTTGAATTTTTTTCACCCCTTTTTATGGTCCAGCAGGCGTCTGATCATTTATGATTCTCACATCTGGAGCACATTTAGTCAAGTTACGCCTTTTATTCTCAAGGTTTTAAGCATGTTGTGCTAAAAACCAAACCTGTGTTTGATCATGTAATCAGATTTGCTGTGGCGTGATTTTAATTGCAACATTTTAGTTGGCGAGTGCACATGCCTTTCATAACAATCTCCACAGAAAAGCAGAGCTAGTCATGTTTCGACATAAAACCAGGGTTAAAGGCCAGGTTTTTCAATCACGGCCCCTGAGAGTGACTCACTTTCGAGTTTTAACGTTTGTTTTCCGAGAGCTTTCCCAGGTCTGTTTAACGCGGGCTGGTGGGAACTGCAGTTGGATGTTTATGTTGGTCACGAGGCAGTCAGTCGGCGTGTTATCGGGAGCCAGTTTGGTCACTGCTGTTTAGCTCCCACAATCCCTCGCTCCGTCAGTGGATTGTTCTTCTGCCAGCTGGTAACAGCGTGGTCTCTGGACGTCCCGTGCCAGCTTTTCCCTGTTAATCACCCAGCTGTGGGAGCTAAAGCGGTCCCGGCGACCTCCAGAGCGGGTGCTGGACAGATTTGTAGCTGATGGACTTAAAAAAAGGATAACAGGAAGAGAAAGAGATCCTACTGAGATTTTAGTGTAATCTCACCGCCGCGCTAGAAAAGTAAGACAAAGACGCACCGATGAAAGCCAAAGCAAATGCTAGAAACATACGCGCCGATGGGAATGTTTGTCGTTGATCCCATTGGATCTGTTACGTGCATTCTTGCGGCACTGAGTCAGTGTTTGGAGTGATTGTGAAGAACAGATAATCAGTCAGTTTGGCATTGTGCTTAAAAACAGGAGGTTTCAAACTGGGGTCCAGGGACTGTCAACATAAAGAAATAAAATAATATTTAAATAAATAGATTAAAAATTAAATAAATAGAAATCGGATTAAAATATAAAAAATATTAGTAAGTTATTAATCTATTAAATAGATTAAATTAGGTTAAAATATCTAAATAATAAATTGATTCATATACATAAAATGATATTGAAATTAAACAAACAAACAAATAAATAAATACCGGTAGTACAGAACAGTAGGCTATATATAGTGAGTAGAAAAATATATAATACTATAATACTAATATTAATACTAATTTTCGATTTATACATTTTTTTTAATGTATAAACTGAATGTTTATAAAAGATGGATGCCTTTTAAATTTTAGGGTGGGGGTCCCTCACATGAGGATGATCATATTTGAGGATTCGTGGCATCTAATTCATTGAAAATATATAAAATAATTAAAATATATGCAATATGCCAGATATTCAGTCTTTTTTTGGAGACGTTAGGCAAACTAGATGTTCACTGTGTGAAATAATCAGCACTTTTAACTTGTACGTATGATTCTTCTGACTATGATGTCTACACACATTTTAACAGTTTCTTTGCTGGTTTTTGCACAACCATTCATGGAAATTGCCTGCTCGGTCTATTAATGTGCAGCCGGTTTTTGCATTGAGGCAACACTAGAAGTGCAGCATGAACTTTCCTTGCATTGCATATTTTTCCTAGCTTGAGGTGTCATTCACACACTTGCGTAGAGTAAGTTTTGGGCCTCAGATCTCTGAAAAGCCTGTGAAGTCAAAGTACTATGTGCATATATTAAATCTGGATATAAAAATAATGAAACGCATCATTAAAGCTCATTGCCTATTTTTAATGGCCATACATGACAATAACACCAAGAATGGTGTGACCTTTGCAGTCTCTGAAGCTCGTGAAGTTGGTCGTGTGTCTTCTGTCAGCTCTCAGCTCACATTATCTCTCTTCTCATTGTGTTGGCTTCACACTGTTGCGCTCAGAAGGATCTGTGAATGCCATCTCTCTTCAGTCCTCTTCAATCTCCGGTCACATGATCGCACACTTCAGCTCTTTTAGCGGCTCATGGTCCGTGACTTCCTTTAACACACATAACTGTGCTTTTTCACTGAACATAAAGTATTTCTCCTTGAGCATGTTAGAGTTGAATCGTCAGCAAATGACAATGGAGATCAATGTATTGTTGTGTGTGCTTTTTCTTTGCGATGCATGGGTACGCTTCTGGTTACTGGAGGATGGGAAATTCATATTTCAACGTGTTGCAATATTTAACCTCACCATGCTGTATTGACATCCTAAGAATCAATATTTTTTTGTGATATGATTTAAATTTAAATATTTTTGGGGAAGACATTTTTTGCAGTTAAAATCACTATATTGTGACCTAGGTATTGATATAATATATGACCAGGCAGTTTATTTTCTTTCTTTCTTTTTTAACATGTACATTATATATATATATATATATATATATATATATATATATATATACATATATATATATATATATATATAAAAATAAAAATAAAAATATATTTTTTTAATATATTTTTTATTTTTTTTAAATATAATGTACATGTTAAAAAAGAAAGAAAGAAAAGAAACTGCCTGGATATATATTATATCAATACCTAGGTTACAATATAGTGATATATATATACCGGTATAGACTTGAATTGAATCTGATTGGTCAACATCAGCTTTCTGCAGTCAAATATTTTTAAATATTGATTGCTCTTTGTGTAATTTACATATTGCATCAGGCAAACAATTTCCAACATACACTACCATTCAAAAGTTTTGGATCAATATGATAAAAAAATTATAATAATAATTTAATTAAGTGAGGATGCATTAAATTGATCAAATTCGACCGTAAAGACATTTACAATGTTACAAAAGATTTACATTTTAAATAAATGCTGTTCTTTTGAACTTTTTATTCATGATAGAATCCTTTGTCACATGGTTTCCACAAAAATATATAGCTTCACAACTGTTTTTAATATTGGGAATAATCAGAAATGTTTCTTAAGCATCAGATCATCACATTAGAGTGATTTCTGAAGGATCAAGTGACACTGAAGAGATGCTGAAATTCAGCTTTGATCACAGGAATAAATTAGTTTAAAATATAGTAACATAGAAAATGTTTATTTTAAATTGTAATAATATTTCACAATTTTACTGTTTTTACTGCATTTTGTTCAAATAAATGCATCATTGAACGTCAATGTACCACAGAGTGTTACTTTAATGTCTCTGGTATCACTTTCTGCTCTTTCTTCTAACATCATTAAAAAAAAAATCTTTATTTGCTAACTAGCCCCTTCTGCTTCATGACTGTGTCTGTCAGTGTCTTGTTTTGACGTGATGCTTTAAACGTGTTCGCAGCTCACCGCAGCTCCCAGACATCTCCCTCCCTCTTTGGTCAGCGCTGACTTCGCTGCAAACCAGCTCACGAAAATCTACCCCAACACATTTGGCCAGAAGCCCGCTCTGAAGTAAGCCCAAAATGCTCTTTTCATTTGCTCTAAGTGTTGCTTTTTGAGCGCTAACGGTCTGTGTGCTGTTCTTCAGGTCCGTGTATCTCCATAACAACAAGCTAACGGATGCCGGCCTGCCAGAGAACATGTTTAATGGATCAGACAATCTCGAGATCCTCATTATGTCCAGTAATTTCCTTCGTTATGTCCCTAAAAGTCTGCCCACCGCCCTCTACCGCCTACACCTGAAGGTAAGACCGCTGCGTAGCTCATTAAATTAAGAGTTTACACAAAAACAAGCGTTTACTCGCACTCAGGTTGCTCTGAAACACTTTCAGTCCACGTCACTAAGATACATAATGACATAATTGCCTCAGTGCACAATCTCTGAATCAAAAATAACCTTTGTTTATGTAATTGTTTGTCTGTTTTTATACAGAACAACAAGCTGGAGAAGATTCCCGCAGGTGCATTCGATAATTTGTCTCATCTTCGAGAACTTTACCTGCAAAACAACTTCTTGAGTAATGATGGCGTGGACAACGAGACCTTCAGGTCAGCATGACTGAATAAACCAAGAAAAACCATAATTTACCTCCCACTCTTTCTTCTGCACGGCTCTCTTCTTCTTCATCTTGTACAAACTCTACCCTGAGCTGTAACTGATGGAAAATATCCTGCCTTCTCTCATCAGTCGCTTGAACAGTATGGAATATCTGGATTTGTCCAATAACAACTTGACCATGGTTCCTCTCGGGCTGCCCCGCAATATCGTCCTGCTTCACCTGGAGAAGAATTACATCCAGAGCATCGCAGTCAACGCTCTGACGCCCATCCGAAACTTGGAGTACCTGCTCCTCCACAACAACCACCTCCGCTCTCGCTCCATCCATCCGGCCGCCTTCCAGGGCCTCAAACGTCTCCACACCGTCCACATGTACAACAACCTCCTAGAGCGAGTTCCCCGCGGCCTTCCTCGCCGCGCAAAGACCCTCATGCTGCTCCACAACCACATCAGCGAGATCGGGCGCAACGATCTGATCACGCTTTACACACTCACCGAGCTCAACCTCAGTTACAACCGCCTCACCAGTGCCAAGCTCCACAGAGAGGCCTTCAGGAAGCTCAGGATCCTGGAGACGCTGGATCTGTCGGGAAACAAGCTCCAGGCGCTGCCGTTGGGGCTTCCCAAGAGCCTGCGGGTTCTGAAGGCGAAGGACAACCAGATGACTGAGGTACCAGAAGGAGCTCTGCTGGGAATGAGCTCGCTGAGAGAGATCTACCTGACCAACAACCACCTGAAGCTCAACTCCATCTACCAGGGAGCGTGGCAGGAGCTGAGCGCACTCACGGTGAGAGATAGTGGGGAAGAAATGTAATATGTTAGGTGCTATGTTTGCATTTTCCATATGTTTGATTTTCCTTTATTAAAGGGACAGTTCACTTTAAAATGAAAATTCTGTCATCATATACTCACCCTCAAGTTGTTTCAAACGTGTATGAATTTCTTTCTTCTGCTGAACACAAAGGAAGATATTTAGAAGAATGTCAGTAACCAAACAGTAGTCTGTACCCATTGACTTCCATAGTAGGAAAAACAAATACTATGGAAGTCAATGGGATCTGGTAACTGTTTGGTTAGACAGGCAATGATTTGATAATGAGATAATTTGATAGAACAAATACCAGTTATTGATCTTATGAATGTAAATGAGAAATGTGTGACCATTATATGGACCACAAAACCAGTCACATGGAGCAATTGTATGAAATTGAGATTTATACATCATATGAAAGCTGAATAAATAAGCTTTCCATTGATGTATGGTTTGAATATTTGGCCGAGATACAACTATTAAAAAATCTGGAATCTGAGGGTGCAAAAAAATCGAAACATTGAGAAAATCTCCTTTAAAGTTGTGCATTTATGTTCACGATTGTGCTGCATTCACTCACAAAAATACATGTTTTATATATTTACGGTAGGAAATTTACTAAATATCTTCATGGAACACAATCTTTACTTAAAGGTAGGGTAGGTCAGAATTGTCTAAAAAAAACTTTTATTCAAATTTGTTTAAACTGTCTTTATATACCAATGCATAATTAAAATGTAAGTACTCTGATAAAAAGAGTATAAAAATCGAGTGACTCTAGACCGTTTAATCTTCATTAAACACAGCTCATTAATTCCATTCACTCCCACCTAAAAACGGGTGCGCGACTGCGCGCACGTGGGCAGAGCCAGTAATAACGGCGGTAGTCATGGCGACGTCGAGTGACAGTCGCGCAAGCCAATCCTGTGATTCGTCCCGAATGGAAATAATGAGCTGTGTTTAATGAAGATTAAACGGTCTAGAGTCACTCGATTTTTATACTCTTTTTATCAGAGTACTTACATTTTGATTATGCATTGATATATATAGAAAGTTTAATCAAATTTGGTAAAAAGTTTTTATATAAATCCTACCTACCCTACCTTTAATATCCTAATGATTTTTGGCATAAAAGAAAAACTTGATAATTTTGACCCAGGTTCTCAAGGTTTGGCCTTTATTGTGTGATGTATGGAGAAAGAGGATGCTGAGTGTGTTTTCTGTGTGTTTCAGACGCTGGATCTCTCCGCTAACATGTTGTCTCACGTTCCTCCTGACCTTCCCGAGTCTCTTGAGTTCCTCCACCTGCAGAACAACAGAATCAGCTCGGTGTCCGCCTCAGCCTTCCTCAGCACACCCAACATCAAGGGGATCTTCCTCAGGTGACTCTCTTTCTCTCCTTCTCTCGTTCTCTCTTTGTCTCGTCATTATGAGGATTGCTTTACTTTCACTCGTCGTGAGGCCTGCGTCCCGATCGTTCAGTCGAAATCATATTTTATCAAGGCTGCATTTAATTGATCAAAAATACAGTAAAATTGTGAAATATGATTGCAAATTAAAATAACTGGTTTCTATTTGAATATACTTTAAAATGTAATTTATTCCTGTGATCAAAGCTGAATTTTCAGCATCATTACTCCAGTCTTCAGTGTCACATGACCCTTCCGAAATCACTCTAATATGATGATTTGCTGCTCAATAAACATTTATTATTATCAATATCAATGTTGAAAACTGAAACTGTGATACATTATTTTTCAGTATTCTTTGATGAATAGAAAGTCCAACAGCATTTATTTTAAATATAAATATTTTGTAATATTATAAATATTTTGATTGTGTTTTGATCAATTTGATGCATCCTTGCTGGATTAACGTTCTGCACTTTCTAATCATTATGGAATAGATATCTTCTATAAGTATAAATGAGCAGTTAATAAAACAAAAACATGTATAAAGATCTTAAATGTTGTTGTTTAATCAGTTAAAAGTCGGAAAAAATATTGAAATGCAAAAGACTTTGCATGTAAACACATTTTATCGCTGTTCTGTTGGCTTATTCAGTGTCTGCATGTGTTCATGTCTGTTTATGTTTATGATAAAACCCAGATGACTTCAAAATCTCATGTAAACGTGGCTTGTTTGCATTGTTGGCTTTTATAATTGTTAATTCATGCAAACACATCTAATCATGTGGGATCGGATCATTCTTTTTCTGAAACTCTGCGATTCATTTTTGTGGTCTGTTGGATCTGCTCCGCTATAATAAACTTATTTCGAAGCCCTCACAGCTGTACTAACTCCCACACAATGCCAGGCGAGAACGTTTCCCATAAAATCATACAGTATCATAACAAGCGTTCAGGATGTAATCGGAGTCGGGGAGCATGTGGAGCGAATGACATGCTGCATTTTAAGAACATTTCTCAAAATAGTTTCCCATCTTGACCTGATTATTGCTTTCAGAAATATGAGAAGCACTGGGATTTGGACTGGTTTAGGTGCTGGGATGTGATGATGGTGATGGTGCAACGTGAAAATACGCTGACTCAGGTTTAATGATGGTGTTTACAAAAGAAGAAGAGATGTTCCTTCTGCAACAGTTTTGTTGCTATTTCATCTGGTGTGTTTTTTTGTTTGTTTTTTATTAGATGAGGAGATTTTGTTTTTATAGAGTCCTATATCTATATAATTTTAACATTATAAACAACTTTTTATGTTACATTTAACAAATATGTCACTCTCTGAACAATATTTTTTATCTAACACATTATAGGATATTAAAAATATGTGTATTTCAGACCCCAGTTTGTTGAACTGGTTTTCTTCCTCAGTATTTTTGTCTTGTTTTTCCAGTACAAATGTCCAAATATTTTTTAACCAGGATACATTTATTTGAGAAGCAAAATTATTTAAGATAAGTCTTAAATTGTATTAAAATGCTTAAGGCAAGAAAAAAAACGATTTGCCAGTGGAGTCAGAAAAATAAACTTAATTCAAAGAGAAAACTATATATTTTTCTGAACCCATTTTAAGCGTGAAGTAGCGTAATTATGCTAAATCATCATTATGTCATTTTCCTTCTCAGGTAAATGTATCTTGATTTAGGAATGTTTAGATATTTGTACTGTGGAAAACAAGACACATATACTGAAAAAGATGAAGTTATGTTATTAATAAAAATTAATAATTTATACTTGGAAGCACTTTGATCAAAAATGTAATAAACGCTCATCTTTTGTAATTACCCATGTTGCACTTTATAATGTTGACTACTATATTCACTCTTAGAAATAAAGGTTCAATGAGGTTCTATATAAAACACAAGCGTTCTTATTAACGCATTCATTTTAATGAACGCTTTATGCCAAAAAGTTTATAAATATGGATAAATGTCTTAAATCAGTCTTCAAAGTGTGAGGCAAACCAGAGCATGTCAGTGGTAAAAAAAAAATTAACGAATTAATTAAAAATTAATATTTTTTTGTGATCAATACATTATAGTGTTCACAATACTTTAAAAAGTGAAAAGAAGCATGGTTTTGGACGTCGTTGTGTTTCTGCTCCTCTGTTTTGGTGGAATCAAATAAAAAGACCTTTATGTCACTAGACCTACATTGTTCTGTCATTTTCTGTACATCAAAAAATCACGTTGGCAGAAGAACAGAAGCGAACGGAAGTGGAAGTGAACATGAAAATTGTTCAATATATATATATTGAGTTGATTCTCCAAACCCAATACTCATGTTGGAGAGGCAGATTCCAGGTCTCTTGTACATAATGTCCTGTGCGCTCTCGGCAGGATATACCAATCAAAAACATGGAAGAAAATGATGGATTCATGTGCATCAATAAAGCACTCAGTCTCAAGTGCGTAGGTGAACGCCATCATGGACTCGATGGAAGTTGACATGCCTGAGCCATTACAAGCCATGTCAGTGTAATTTTTTTGCAATTTAGCTGGTCTATTTTTAAAAATATGGGCTGGAGCGCTGAATTCCTGCTTTGATTTGAGAACATCCAACAGTCCAGGATTGAACGACTCCTCTTTTCGGAGAATTCACTCACCGTCTAAACTGGAATGAGATGGCATGCTCGAAAATCAACTTTAATGCGATTCTTCCTTTGCACACTACTAAAAATATGTTCTTCCTCAGTATTTTTTAATACTGTAGTTTAATACTGTATAAAAATAAAGTAGTTTCACCCTAGAATAAAGTTTATTTTATATTCTGAGCCCATTGGAAGGCCTATTTACTTGTTTTAAGGTTCAACTTTTATTTTTGATAGATTTTTCAGAAACAAGACATCTTAAGTCATTTACTAGACAACATTTTATTTTTTTATTCAGTGCATTAACTATTTCTCTGCCTCTCATTCTCTTTCTCCCTCAGATTTAATCGTCTCTCAGTTCATTCAGTATCGGAAGAGTCTTTTTCTCACCTGTCCAAGCTTCAGGTGTTGGACATCGGCCACGGTAACATCTCTCCCAACCGAGGCCGAGGAGAAGAGGAGGAAGAGGAGGACTTACCGTACGATGAAGAGGAGGAGAAACATTCATGATTCATGCCCTGAACTTTCCCTCACTCAAAAATAAAATAAAAATAACAACCAGTTTGAAATTATACATGCATTTTGGCTGCTGACAGTGTGATTCATTTCTAAATGCATTTACAGATTACATCCGAGTGCATAGATATTATAGACATGAAAAAGGCTTTATTTTCATTTGGCTTTATGTTGTAATCAGATGCAATAGTAAGAAAACAAGTGTCTCATATTCAGTGTGTAAATATCTGGTGCAGGATACCGGAACGTTTTATTGGTTGTCTTTTTTTCTTTTTTTTTTGGTGGTGGTGTTTGCTAATTCATGACTCATTGCTCACTGTGTTTACATGTATGAAACATGAAACAATTTTGTGGTATGAAATTATAATTTCTTTCTCCAGAGAAAAGGCTCATCTGAGTATTTCTTTTTCTGTAAAGGAAGACTGACTGAAAAAGTGAATACCAGGTCTTCTGAAGTCATGTGGAAACTAAACAGACTGAATTTAAGTAGAAATCTCATTCAGATTCAAAAGTGGCGCATCAATGTGCAACACTAAATTTTATATCATTGATAGTTTGATGTTTAGACAGTTTTCCCACGAATAACAACTTAAATTTTGGGGTTTTATTTAAAAGATTTGATGATTTTGAAAGATTTGTAACATAACGGGATATATTTGTTTGTTTGTTTGGAACTTGACTGCTGGATTGTGAACATTCAGAATCAGTTGAGAATGTTTTTTTAAAACATCAATTCTTGAATTTAAATTGGAACTCATGTAGCAAAATGGAACCGGAATTGAATTAGAATTTGAAGGAAGCCAAATTTAAATAAAGTGAAATTCATACAACCCAAATAAGTGTAATTTTAACAAGAAAAATGTAAATTAATGTTGGCTTTAAGGTGCAGTATGTAATATTGACAGCTAGTGGTTGAAATTGGTACCGCAGTCCAAATTCTAAATATTGGAGAGAGTTATTTCTCCCGCCGCCTCCTCTTCAGACTCGACGCTCGACGGGTTGCCAGATTGAGGACACGCAACAGGAACGAGCGCAACTGACAATGGAAGGCAACGAGTCTTACACTGTAAGTTGATTTATCCACATTTTAATATTCCTCTGGACATAGCGATTTTTAGATAGATGCCGATACTTTTTTTTTTTTTGTCTGGAATCTGCGATCTCTGACCTAGTTTGTTTGCTGTGTTTTCCGCCCAACTGGCAACCGGGGGTGTTTACATACGATTGGGTAAATCGGCAGTGGGTGGGATCACACAGATCAAATCAAAAACACATTCTGACATGGAACTCACATTTTAAAGTAAGAATAACTGGCTTATTGAATATGAATATATTCTTGAATATGAACTTAGCATTTTTTTCTAAATATCTGCAAACATATGCTGTTTTTATGCTTTAGTACAGTCAAAAAAAAATTTTTTTACATACAGCACAACAAGTTTGAAGGTTTTATAGGCCTTACAGATAGATTTACAGACATGAACTTAATTCCAAGAATGCACCCAAAATTCCAATTTCCTGTTCAATTTATTTAGAATTCCAAATCCAGTCATTTCAATTCAACTTCCTGTCAGTTTAGACCAATTATATTCAAATTGAACACTCATGAATCAAAAGAGAGTTTTGAATTTTGCACAATTCTGCTTGGCAGATGTGGACCCTCAAGGTCTGCATGAAGATCCTTCAAAAATCCCCGTTTTGTGCTCAAGGGAAGACAGGTTTGGAAGGATACAAGGATGATTATAGCAGTATTCTCAGCTTAGCCTACTTATCGAGCCAGTCAACTGTTAACTTTTCTCCATCATGAACAGAAAGTTTTGAGAACTGCATGTACTTTTTGTGCAGACAGATTTGTGCTATGCTTTATTGTTCTTCTTTCTTCATGCAGAATGTGGTGATTTTCTGGGAAAATCGCTTTCAGAGTTTAATGAACGGAAAGTTATTTTGTAGAAGATAGGGAGTTTAAACTGCCAGCCAGTTCCCAGAAGAAAAAAAATCACGTTTATTTCCTGTCTAACTAATGAATGTGTAGCGACTGGTAACTGCACATGACATGCAACACAAATGTGAAGACAAACGAATCCTGTGAAGACTGAAATCTCACCCACAGTTACTGTATAATTTGTTCTAATTCTCCTTCAACTAAAAGCTTGAGGTAGTGAGCCTCGCATTTCATTTAACATTTTGAACATTCTCTCTGACAGCAAACATTTTGCAGTCACACAGAATGCTTTTTTCCCCCATTCCATTGAGCTACTTTCCCATTATTTTTCAATGTAAATGCGCGCTAGACAGACGCCTTTAATCGTGCACTCGCATCTCGTGAAACAATAGGCATTAAAAAGCAAATGTGAAACCTATTATAGTTGATTGGACAAAAGCAAAAGGGTCCTAACCCTTGTGCTGGACTCAAAATCCTTGACCTAATTTGTTGTTCCCAGTCAAAAATGACCGGCCTTTTAAAAATAGCTAGCAAATCTCTCATTATGCAATTTTATCAACAAATATTGGATAACTTGTTTTCTTTCAATTAGCACAGCCGGTTGCATTTATCGGATTAGTCTTACAAGTTAGTCATCACATTTATTTTTTCTTTATTTTATAATATGCACACATTCACTCTTGTCAGTCTAACATGTCAAAAAATAAATAAATGTTTTTTTGTCTTGTTGTCACCTTCGGTTATGAATGACGTAATTTAAATGATTGCATATTTTCAATTAGTAGTTCAATCAGTAGCATCGCTGTAGTATGTAACTCTGGGTCTTAAACACATTGTCAAATGTTAAATGGTTAGCTTACTCTTTCGCTGTAAAAACTAAAAGCGTTGCGTTGGAATTCACACTCGTCTTCAGTGAACATTAAGCCCCGCCTTCTTTGATCTGATTGGCCATCATTTTGACATTGATGAGCGCTGTCAGTTGCTGAAGCAACATTTTTAAAATGTTATTTTGGATCGGGAACACCACAAACGTGTAACAAACATGATCAAAACGTTTTTGGGAAGTTTTTATCACCTGTGTGAGTAAATTTAGTATGTTTTAGTCCAATATGCTAGCCTTGCTAACGCCAGACCCAATTCTCGTTGAGACAATTCTCGCTGAGACCTTTCAGCGTGAATAAAATCGCGCTGCGCAAAGGCAGTATGGGGAAACCCAGGCTACGCGATAACATTAGCAAATCCTGTCAGGGTCAAAGTGTCTGGATTCTGGAACACAACATTAAAATCACATGCTAAAATGTATTAGGCTAATTGTTTTCCAAATTTCATCCTCTCATAATTCACCACACAAAAATATTTATCCTTTCCCCGAGTGAACCTTTATTTAATGTAGCCTAGTCTATAATTTTCTTTTACCTCGTGTGTTTTTCAGGAAAAGAGTGTGTCATACACATTAGCATGTCTAATTTCGCTAGCTGCAAACAAGTGACAGATAAATGTGTGGAAAATGCCTTCAGGTTTTGATATTACTCTCACATTGTGTTTAACCTTTGATATTTATTTTCCAACTGTGCACGATTGTGTTTGGTTGCAGTATAGGCCAACTCGTATTTAGAATAGCAACCCTGATATTTTTCCTTTTGTGTCACAATGTTTGATTAATTGTTGTTCATTTAGGGCAAATGGTTTGTGTACGAGTCATGTGCTTTCCAGCGCAGATTGTGCAAACATAGGCTACTTGTAATCTAATCATGTTGTGTTAAGTGAGGTTTGGGTGTTACAGCACATTTATCAGTGATGTTTATTAACAAGATAAATTATTTGAAAGGAAATAACCCTTTGCAGTCGCCTGCGCTAGGCATATTGCCTAATCATCACGAGTCTATAAGGCTTTTTTGATGCATCCACTGCATTCTATCATTATTCTATCATTAATCATCTACAGAACACATGTAATCTGAGGAAGTGGGGATATTTGTTGGTTCACAGATGGCTCATCAATGTGTCTTGCGTATAATAACACTATAGCTATAACCAGCAGAATGAGAGTAGGGATTAGGTGAGTAAATTAGAAATGTATTTCCTTCCTTTTGTAGAAACTGCAACTCAACATAATGCAATGCAAGAGACAGTTTGACAGCTGGTTTAAATATGAATGGCCAGTGAATCTTTTATAATTAGCTAAGTTAAATATTTCATTCCTGTGTTTTTTGCTGTCTTATTATGGCCATTATTAAACTTGAGCTCAACATAACACAAGTTGTTTAAATGTCGTCATCTCCCGCTTTTCTTTAGTCTGAAGCTAAATAATGCGGTTTCTATGCTCAATATATCTGCCCTCAAGCTGGAACCGTGTCTCTTATGATGGACATCAGTGTCCAACACTACGATTCATTTCATTGCCTGCCAGCTTGAGCGTGCAGGACGTTTATAGGATGCATCTGAACAGAGAAAAGGTGCGTGATGTGCAGTTTAATTCCTTTCCTTATGAAAAACTCGAGATCACAAGACAACCAATGAAGCTGCTGTCATTCAAATATTGACAGGTGGAGCAGAACCTGACGCATTTCTCCTCATGCATGAAACCCCGTCCGCGTTTATCCACGGAGAACAGATTCTGTGCATCAATGTCAAAGGCTGAGAGAGGGATTTCATCCTAATTCAGTTAATCACAAAGAGCACATGGGACACTCTATATATTTCAATGAGAAAAGCTGAGCGCTTTAATCAGCTCTGAGAGAGACAGCAGCCGGCCATGAACCGGCCCGCGTGCCACGGCTTTACTGGCCTTCGTAATCAGCGCAAATGAGTTTCATCAGAGATTAGAGACCGCGCGACAAACACGTTTGACTGCAGAGTGAGACCTGAAATATACTCTACATCTGCGCTAATGCTTTATCACTGAGTGCGAAACGTGTAAGAGGTGATATGGCTGGTATTGGCCAAACTGTCTTCAGGTCAACTACTGGCAGATTCTCAGTGTTGCTTCAAAACTCTTAAAAATATTGGTTTCAAAAGAGTTTTTTTCACAGCAATGTAATAGAAGAATCATTTGAGGTTCCCTGAAGAACCTTTTAGGGTGCGTTCACACTTGTAGTTCGGTTAGTTTGGTTCGGACCCCAAAAAAAAAAACATTTAGTCCTGGTTCGCTTATCGTTCACATTGGCATTTTTACACAGAAACTAAAAGATACTGAACCTAAAGGCATAGGGATATGTTCACAACCTGATTGGTCGGCTTTTGATACGTATATTTCGTGACAGAACTTACTGAACATCAAAAACATGCTGTGTTCTGGGATAAATGTGCTCGTTGTATGTGTGTAGCTACAAATTATGCTATTTTGACCAGCTGAGAACTCATGAAGAGCTTATGAAATGTGTAAAGGAGTCAAAACAGCGGCAGGAATCCCTCCGTCACACACACAAATGAAGATCTGCTGCGAGGAGACGCGGTTCTGACTCCTGTACTGAACTGTGATGGGCAACATCACGACTATGGCGAGAAAAAAACTTTTGTCCTTTTTAGGGTTGCATCTCGTGACATCACGTCCTGTTTTTGGTCCGTTTAGTCCGTTCATACTTCATTCGAACCACACCAGATGTTGTTTGGAAGTGGACGCCATCTTTTCAGCGGTGTCGGTCCGCTTGTTTGGTGGCACCAGGGTTCAGATGGCAGCGTTCACACTCATTCAAATGAACCGTACTGCAGGGCGCTTTCACAATTGGTTCGATTGCCGATTGCTCCCCCCTCCCCTGCCCGTGATGGACTGTGTTCACATTATATTATTTGTATCCGAACCGCGATACGCTTGCGTCATCAAGCTGCAGCTGGCGCTGGCGCGTAATCATGTTGCTTGGTAACCGCTATGAATGAAACGGCGTCAAAATGGATAGAACTCGCTTCACATTTGTTCTTATTTTTTTTAACCTTTGGTTTTGTTTTCAAAGAAAAGATACAGAAACACACTTGTGTCTGTCCGCCGCAAAAGTTATACGACCACATTTTACGTCACCAATAGCGGTTCACTTCCGCAATTTTTGGCACGATTGCGTTTATATCAGCAGCGAACCATACTGGAGTTCACATGAACCGTACCCCAGACCAGCGGACTCGAGTACGGTTCGCGGGTGCGCATCCGAGTTCGGAAGACAGCGTTCACATAATCCAAACGAACCGAACTCTGATGTCATTCGAACCTGTGCACACCAAAAGTGCTAGTGTGAAAGCAATCGCACCAGAGTTCGATTTAATCAAACCAATCATGCCAAGTGTGAACACAGCTTAAAAAGTTCTTAAAGTAACCATTCTCTTAAAATTAAAGGTTCTTCATTGGCATCAATTGTTCATGAAGAACCTTTAAAATCCATGGAACCTTTCTATTCTACCAAAGGTTCTTTATAGTGGAGAAGGGTTCTTTAGGTTGGACAAAGATTAGATTTGGAAAAAGGTTCTTTAGAACATAATATGTTCTTCAAACTACTTTTAAAAAAATGGTTCATTGAAAGGTTCTTTGGGGAACCAAAAACGGTTCTTCTTATGGCATCACTCCTTTTGGAACATTTATTTTAAAGAGTGTAGTCTACTGTAAATAACAGTTTTCATTATAAAGAATCTTGTGCAATGCAAAGATTCCACAGTCTTAAAAAAATGTATCCTTTATTGGGCATTGATGGTTCCATTAAGAACCTTTAACATCCATGGAACCTTTCCATTCTACAAATGGTTATTTATAATAGAAAAGGTTCTTTGGGGAACCACAAATGGTTCATCTATGGCATCACTGTGAAAACCCCCTTTTGGAACCTTTATTTTAAAGGTAAAGAACATTTAATAATCTAAAGAACCTTGTTTCATTATAAAAAATCTGCAGTTATAAAGAATCTGCACTCTTAAAAATAAAGGTTCTTCATAGGTATCAAAGGTTGAAGATCCTTTAACATCCATGGAACCTTTTCATTGCACAAAAGGTTATTTATAATCAAAAAAGGTTCTTAAGATTATTAAAATGTTCTTCACACTAAGAAAAAATAGCTTATTTTCAAAAACTGTTCACTGAAAGTTTTTTTGGAACTCAAAATGGGTCTTCTATGATATTGCAGCAAAAATCATTCTTTTGGAACCTTTATTTTTGGATGTTAAAGGTTCTTCACGGAACCGCAGAGGCCAATAAGGTGCACTCTATAGTAACCATTAGCATAAAATGTCTAGAAGAATAGAAGAAAAGTGTCTTGCTCAGTAAATGAGTTTTGATAAGCTGCCAACAAGTAATTTTCAGGTAGCTGGCTATAAACATCCAGTTTATTGGCACAGACATATGAAGGTAACTTGTTTGTAACCAGTGCACATGAACACAAACATGCATGATTTTACACATCATTGCTTTTTGAAATGTGCCAAAAACTATTCATAATGCAGTGCAACTATTCTCAGTATTGCTTACATATACGAATTTAGAAAACATATGAACATTTATTGTGCATTTGGTCCAGATCGATGCCATCTGTTTTTTTTTTAAAGAAAAAATAACATGACTTGTCATGTTTGTTCAGATTCAAAACATCACTAAGTTTTAAAGCACTCAGATAGAGTTAACCATTTTTGTAAAAATGATATGAAATCGTTCAAAAATTACGGAAAAGCTTATAAAGGTTAAAATGTACAGACAGATTCATGTAAGTTCAGTTTCTCGCAAACAATTCTCTGGGTTTTCATACTTGCGTAGAGTTTCTGGACTAATTTAGCTCACTTTCTGATATGTGCATGGTATATTATATTACATACCAATATTTATTTTTGAATAATCATACAGCAATTTCACAGCTCATATATGACTGGGATCACACTTTTATTTATTAGCACTGCTTGCCTAAAGTGGTTTCCTCAGTGCTTTTTGAATTAGTCGTTGCAATGATTCGCTGAACGCTTACAGCAGGACCGACCCAGATGTGTTTCGCACAAGAACAGGAGAGGAGAATGTCCACTGAAAAACTGATTTTCTTCCTCTTGTTTTCCATTACAAATATTTAAACATTCTTAAATCAAGATACATTTACTTGAGAAGCAAAATACTTGTTAAAAATCTTGTTTGCTTAAAAAATTATCAAAATTAAGTGATAAAACAAAGAAAAAAAGCTCTTTCTGCTTTTTAACCGAAAGGGAAAACAAGTTTATTTCAGTTTTTCAGAAAACAAGTCTAATTATCTCATGTCATTTTGCTTCTCAAGTAAATGTATCCTGATTTAAGAATGTTTGGATATTTGTACTGGAAAACAAGACAAAAATACTGAGCAAGAAAATCTTTTTTCACAGTGCATCCGATAACATAAAACATTCACCATCACACTCAATGTCGATTTCCACGCACAACTGCGATCTTTACAATATTTTACAAGGCTTGCTTAAAGAGACAAGAATCGAATATAAGATATAAAATTATATATAAACTTGAGAAATAAAAAAACACACCGCATAAGAGTACATAGCTATGTTGTATTTACAATTCACTCGTGCTTTTTTGACAGTCTTGAATCACGTTTCTGTTGAGCTACAGGACAAGTTTCGCTCTCTGAACCCAAAGAAACAGGCTGGCTTGGTGACCTGGTTTCTCTCTCCACCCTGGCATTATCTAATGCACTGATTGGGTCAACTGGGATGTGCTGCCAACAGTGGCATTACTGTGGCATTGGCCCATATGTGCAGGATCATACCATGTGTCGCCTCATGACTGTCAGAGAAAAACGGAAAGGATATAATACATGTCGTCCGTTCCCGTGTACGTGGATTCTTTTTCAGTCTGCGCCCTGAAAGGTTTTGATGGTCGCTATACGTTAGTCTCGAGTCCGTTCATATCGATGGCACAATGTTCCTTGTCTCTGTGTTTCAGGTGGCGCGGTGGGACGGGTGGTTTTTTCCGATCTGGAGGTGGTGGACGAACCCCTTCCTCCAGCTGCATGAGACGGGCCACATCTGGAGGAATGTGCTCGGGTTTGCCCTCCGGTGGCGGGGGCTGAAAACTACCATTGTTCTGCTGACAGTTTGGCAAACCCGGGTTAGTCGCGGGCTTTGTTTCGCAGATGAGAGGGACCTATGGAGAAACATGAAAAGGCAAATGAAACAATAATTTTATTGCTTTGTTCGAATGAAATCTATGTAACAGTTTACAGTAAGGTCTCGGATCTTACACCCGGTGCAATGTAGCGTCAGGCGCGACGCAAGTGTCTTTTGCTAGTTTCAGCCCGACGCAGTTATCATTTTCACGTCCTGCGTCATGTTGTTTAAATAGCAAATGCATTTGCGCCCATTTGTGCGCCCATGGGCTGCTGGTCTGAAAGCGAGGTGTGTTCTGGCGTCATAAAAAGCAGGAAGTCCAATTTCTTTGAATAAGGGTAAGACTACAAACACTAGCTCATCATTTATCCAGTAGAATGCGCTGTTCCGCATGTTTTCAACCCGCCAATAGAGGGAGGGATCTCACTCACAGAATGTACATATAGTGTCAGCCATTTTTTATTTGGAAGCTAAGCTAACAGTTTCTTATTCTGTGGAGAAAGCTGAGTAGTAGCGGTTACCATCCTCTATGTCCAGCCGTCGAGATCGTCCAAAATGTCCGGGATTCGGCTTTTGCTTTCTGCAGTCGCATTCATTGTTTACATGCACACCTTTTGTTTCAATCTAACTGAATTCATCACGATTGGTGAATCTGAATGTAGTGTTTACATGAACGCTAAACAAGTGATCGGTTGATGTGCGTTTTAACATTACTAAGAAAATTCCCGCTCCTCCGTGAGAGATACGAGACGAGACCGGTGCGTCACAGGCGCCGCTCATCAGTAATCACGCCACCGGCCTTGCGTCGTTCTCCCGCGGCCGTCAGTCTCGTCCTGCTCGTCACAGTAAACATGAGGAATGGCGACTGTAGAACGCAAAAGCCGAATCCTGGACACAATGGGCGTCTTTCATCCCCATAAGCCAAAAATACATTTTCTGGCTTTTCTCAGTCTAGAAGGCCCCAAATTCAAAAATAATTTCACATTTCTTCTACATAAATGACCCATTTTAAATACACATTTATCTTTCCAGAGGTGAAGTATCCCTTTAAAGAGTGCGTTAGTAATGTGCGCCTATAGGCGGGCGGGTCCACAACGCGCGTACACTCTGCTTATTAAACACAGGGATGCACAGCAGCACACAAACATGCCAAATCTTAAAATTAAATGGATAACAATGTAAAATATTATTATTGTGTACATAAAGATATGGAGGAATCCGGCTTGTCCCGTAGATGCTCTGCTTGCGCACTTTAACCTCACGCACGAGCAGATCCGTTTGCGATCTGGAGAAGCGGTCGGTCTTTCGACTCTCAAATTCCGTCATGTAAATATAGCGAATCCACCATGACGCGAGCGCAACTGGCATTTAAAGGGATTGGGAGATGAGACTCTGATTGGTTTAACACACTGATTGGTTGATGTAATTGGTCCGCTGGTCCGTCCAGTTATCCAATCACAGCCTCTGCTGAGGCAAAGTCACATGAGCTTTTTTTTGTTGCGCATCGAGTTATTTCTTTGGCAAATGCGTGTTTCCATTGTAGTTTATTGCGCATTTCCATCCAGTGTTTTTTATGCGATATCCCAAAATGCACATAAATATAGGTGGCTGGAAACATGAACAATATATATTTTACAGCATTTATTAACCTTTGTTAATTTTAGATAATAAAAATGTTCATGCTCGTGGCAGTTCAGTGCATCAACAAATGTAAACAGATAAAATGCGTTAAAATTAATATTAACTAACTAAGATTAGTAAATGCTGCAGTGTTTTTCATTGTTAGTTCATGTTAACTAATGTTATGAGCATGACATTTCAAGCAATGATTTCAAATTGAAAATGCAAACCTTACATTTGGTTTAATGACAGCAGCACTTGAGCTGACATCCACAGAACCAAAAATTATATTTCAGTAGTGCAGATATTATATTTGATATTTAACTATTTATCAAGTGGAAGGTTTTGACTTTTTAATGCATACCATATTTGCTTTTATAAGAATATATGAATTTCTCAAAATGAACATTTGATTACTCAAGTTTTTAAGCAATATTTGCATTTACTGCAATATCAGCATGGCTATGATTCGGCTGTGTGTTTCACATCAGTTAGAGTTTCATTTGTTAACATGAACACTGCACGTTTGATTTGACTACAATATTTATTTATTTATTTTTGCCATGAAATCCAAGCAAATATGATGTAGTGAGGGCACTTTTTGGTGGTGTGGTAAAGGGGTTAAATAAGCTTTCATCATTTTGCTCTTGAACTAATCAGTTAAATAGTCCTTGAACTTCAAGTGGCTCTTGGATAAAAGTGTCTGCTAAATCACTAAGAGTGGAAAAATGAGATCATCACGGTCACAGAAGCACTCGCATGTCCTGAAGAATAATTAGAAACGGCCCCCAACATATGGTGTACATATGCCTTCAGTCATTTTTAGCAAAAAATGAAGATGAATGGTATTTTTCCCTAACCATTTGTAATGAAAACTACTCAAATATATGTTTTGCATTACCATTGGCTCCAGTGGCAAAAGAAAAAAATCCACGATAGGGTTCTATGAAAAAATATTGAGAGATTGATCATAGTGATCAGAAGAAAGAAAGATGTCAAATGTGCCTTTAAAGGCCCACCGAAGTGCCTTGAAACACACAGCATTATTCAATGTGTTGATGTCATTTCCACTGCAACAGGAAGACAGGGCGGGACATATCGAAGAGCTCCTCTCCTTTTTTAAAATAGCCTATAATAGACTTTAACTAGAATTAACTAGTTTTCTGTAAAGCCAGTGCAATATAACAGAAAACAGAAAATCAGCTCTAACTCTAAATTAGCCCGATAATTGTCCTATTTACAAAATCCCAAACTATTTAGCAGTTTCAAAGCATATTAAATGTCTTCTCAAAAAGGTCTTCTGAAAGAGTATTGCATCTCCTGATCAAACAACATGTGAAGAAGAAGCAGAAACAAGCAACAAAATCATTTCTTATGCCTGTTCAAAATGTGGCCTTTTTTAATTAAACTTACCCACATTGTTTATAAAAAAGAAAGCATGAAGCTAGATTTAGTGTTTGTGTGTTTAAAAGCAGAGGGTCTGTTCTTCCTTTTGATATATTGCATGTTCAGATATTCATTCAAACTAAATAGTCCGGTGTCCATGAAAGTTTTTCTAACTTGTCGTGACTATCTACACATGCAATAATCACAAACTCTCCACACATTACTTAGTTTGTTATGATTTTCAATACAGTACCCTTGAGATGTCTTTGTGATTATGGCACGAGTTATGAATCAGGTAACCCTTCCTATTGTCATGGAAACAACTTTGAAACCCTGTGTTCCTGTGTTATTGAGAACCATGTGCATCAGTTACAAAACATGTTTATTTTCTATTCACATCTCCCTCATTGTCATTATCACGTTGTGGCTGTAAAATTAAGATTACACTTATATCTGTCCTCGTGAAACACTGACAAAGACATGAACTTGTGTTAAATATTCAGTGAGGACTGTGTCCATGCAACTTCTAATTTTGAGAAATTGTTGAAATAAAGTGTCCACAAACCCCACTGAGAGGAGAAAACCTTGGGAGGACCAAACTCAGTCTTTGTGTTTATGTATTTATTTAGATATGTTGTATTGTGCAGTTCGATCTTCCCAAGGTTTTTCCCTGCCATTGTGTCCTCTCTGTGGGGTTTGTGAACTGCTATATTTTGTAAAGCTGCTTTGGAAAATGTGTGGAAACGGTTTCCTGAAGACGTTCTGTTGCATCTAAATCCAATACATACATTACATTCGCTTATATAGAGCACTAGAGAAAATGCTCCCATTTTGCATTCATAATTTTTCATCATACACTGACCGGCCCAAAAAAAAGTCGCTGTTTGGATCAGCACATGCTTAAGAGTCTATGATTGGATCATTATTGCAGTGATTCTTCTGTTTCTGTCATGTTATATGTTTGGGAACAGTTCTTCTAACCCTAATGGAGTGAAGGGTTTTGGAGTGATGGAGTGTGTAGCTTTTCATTTCTTAAACAACCATGTCAAGATTCATCAGGCTCAGATTGTGTAAGAATGAAGAATCATTTTCACACATGAATTGACTCCTCTGAGTCCAGAGCTTAAATTCATTGAAAGACTTTGGGATGTGCTGGAGGAGACTTTACAGAGTGCTGGATTCTTGTACAGAAATGATATGATGTTTTTAGGGAACTCACCCCATCTCCCTCTTTGATGAAATCCTTTCTGCAGATATGGGCCATGATTCCTGTGGCCAGAGCGTCTCCCATCACATTGACCATGGTGCGAAATCTGTCTCTGAAGAGGTGAGGACAAACAAACATGATGTTAAAATTCACATAAATCTTTCTTTAGTGTGTAATGTTGCAGTTTGAGGATGAAAAAGCTCTGCAAAGTTACAAAGTCCCTCCAGCGGGAGTTATTCTCTATATCAGTGTGACTGTTTCTGAACTCCTGAAACACCTCCATTGTAGTCTTGAGTTTTCTTCCGGGAACGAACACGTCACAATATTCCTCATTTAAATAATGCATACGCAGAATAAAGGGGCGGGGCCTGGTTGAGTTAGTTAGTAGTGTGTTGAAACTGGCGGTTATGGTAAGGGGCGGGACATTTCCCAAAAACACTCGAAGCGCTCGACCAATCACAACACACCGGTTCAGCCGACCAATTAGAGCACAGTGTGCTTTTCAGAAGGAGGGGCTTATAGAGACAGGAACTAAACAAGGGTGCATTTCTCGTGCAACGACAACTCAATGCTTAACCACCATGGTACAATGCATTGTTGGAGAAACTAACTAGCTAGTCACGACTGTTTCCCGAAAACGTAATTGTCGCACATCTGTCATTCGAACCAAGTTGGATCAACAATAGTTAATGACGTCACACAGGTGGTAGAGTAATTGCATCAATTAATTAATCAAGGTTATTGCTGTAAATAATGAACATGGCATCTGAAGTCTACTTTGCTATTTTTGTTCTCAATGTTTTTGCTTCATTTCCAGATGTATCATTAAAATCGCCAGTTCCCTCTTACATCACTTCGGGGTTCGCAGAGCGTAGAGCAGGTACGCACAACAGTCAAATACACACTAAATAATGTCAAAATGCCGGTCTTGACAAGTATTTACGTAAACACAGTCAGCTATGTTAAGTGAATGTAAACAGTTGAGAAATAAAACGCATGTGTAACAGTGTAATGGACCAGTGTGTCAGGTCTTAAAGTGACAGCAGCCTAATATTCCTGCTGACAAATTATGAGATATTATTTAAAATATCTATATGGCAGTTTTCCCGCATGGTATCGATGTCAAAATTGTGGCCAGTGAAAATGCTGAGTGGCTAGTAACTTTGGAAAACCATTAGCCACAGTGGCTGGTGAGAATTTTTTTTAAAGTTGAAGTTGAAAAATGTCAAGTCCTCCTGGTAATGATGGAACTTGCGACCATAGTTGGCTAACGATGCTTTCTGGAAACGCACGCCGATACGGGGAAGAGACGAGGTAAATTTTTTTTTTTTGAACATTCAAGCATAAAACCATATTCTAGTACAGCCCAAAAACAAAATGAAGACTTTGTAAAACGACATAATAGGTCCCCTTCAATGTATTTGACAAACACTGATGGATAAAACAAATAGATAGACACAAATGATGGATAAAAATAGAGCATGATGGGAAAATTACAACCAAATGCTCAAATATGTTTTTCTAGCACAAGAAAAAGAATGGAAAAGCAGCGCAGTAGAAGGCAAAAACATCTGTGAACTGCCTAACACTGCACTGATAAAAAAGAGGTTTCTACGTGAAAGTCTAAAAATATACAGCACATGTCGATACTTACAAGGCCCAATCAACAGCGATAATGAGAGTGATGTCATCGGTGGGCAGTCCTACGGATGTCAACACTATTACCATGGTGACCAGTCCGGCCTGTGGGATCCCGGCTGCACCGATGCTCGCTGCTGTCGCTGTAATACTGGAAAACATGGTAAACAAATCAGTACACAACAAAATAGAGACCATTGAGAGTAAATACATGAGGTCCTTTTCAATTTGGGGGGGAACTATCCCATTATATTAGCAACAACTGCTTGCAACTGTTTTGAATGACAGATAACCAGCCTTCATTTATTACAGGACAAAAGCTAACAGTATAAACATACACAATAAAATCAAACACAGAATGAGCAACTGAACAAAAACCAGCTCTTGCTGCATGCATGCATATACAACTCGTCCCTCGCAGGCTTAGAAGAACATTAGTGTCACACACTCGAGGGTTAGCACGTTTTTCAACACCCAGTGATATAACGTGCACTGCTTCATTGAGGAATAACATCAATGTCACACTTCGAACTACACACTATTTTTTAAGGCAACAGGATAAATTAAAGACGCTCTGGCCTTTTCTTGTGAAGTAATGAGGTTCTGATGAGTCCCGGCATGAGGAACCTGTCATTACCGGCACCTAAAGTGACCTATTACCTAAAATGACATTTTGTCACAGTCATGTAATTTGGAATCAGTAATGGACTACAATTTGTAAGTAATAGAAGTTATAGTATAGAATGAGTTCTGTGACTTGCTAATGCTATATGTGGACTGCAGTAAGTATACGCTGCTATA
>NW_027639408.1:0-49871 GCF_949152265.1 Phoxinus phoxinus | reverse complement strand
CTAATATCTATCAAAGTGCTGATATTGATTAGGCTTCCACAGCCTAGTGGTCAATGCACTGACTTAAAGAGCTGACGATTTTTAGGTGAAACAAGTTCAAGTCCCGGCTCGCTGACTTTTTCTGATTCCATATTTTACTATCACAATAAAAGGCAAAAACTCTAAAATATATTTATTTTACACTGGTTCCAGGTGCCCATCCCCACACAAAGAAATATAATCAGCATTTTTTTAAGCCACTACACCAACACCTCTCATAGTTGGAGTGGGGGAACGGATTCCGACAGCTGTTTTTTTGCCGTCGGATTCTGTTCCCCCTGTATTTCATACACAATGAGGTTCTAATATTTATTAAACTGTTGCTGATATATTGACCCCTATAGCCTAGTGGTCAGTACACTGGTGTTAAGAAGTGTAGGGCTTTGGGTGACCCGAGTTCAAGTCCCAGTTTGTGATTTTTCTTGATCCTTTACTCTGCTATCATAATAAAACTCCATAAAAATGATTCCTTAAACTGATGCACCTATTTAATGACCTTTCCTGTAGCTCAAACAGTAGAGCATTGGTACTTGCAATGCCAAGGTCATAGGTTCGATTCCCAGGGAAAGCACAAACTGATAAGAATACAAAAGGTGTACCATGAAATTCAATCTACGTCGCTCTGGATCAAAAATCTGCCAAATGCTTAAATGTAAACGATGACAGTTAACCTCCATCCACAAACAGAATACTATCAACCTTCATTCAAGCCACTACATCAACACCTATCATAATGGGACCAAATACCGACATATGTCTTTTTGCCGTCAGATTCTTTTCCCCATATATTCCTTAGACTATGAGGATCTTCTAATATCTATCATAGTGCTGCTAATTTATAGGTCTCCAAAGCCTAGTGGTCAATGCACTGACTTTAAGAGCTGGCGATTTTTAGGTGAAACAAGTTCAAGTCCCGGCCTGCTGACTTTTTTTGATCCCATATTTTCCTATCACAATAAAAGGCAAAAACTCTAAAATATATTTATTTTACACTGGTGCCAGGTCAGCTCGATCCCCACACAAAATAAAATATGCATTTTTAAGCCACTACATCAACACCTCTCATGATGGGAGTGGGGGAACGGATTCCGACAGCTGTTTTTTTTTACAGGGGGAACAGAATCCGACAGCAAAAAAACAGCCGTCGGAATCCGTTCCCCCTGTATTTCTTACACCAGGAGGATCTTCTAATATCTATCAAAGTGCTGAAAATGATTAGGATTTCACAGCCTAGTGGTCAATGCACTGACTTTAAGAGCTGATGATTTTTAGGTGAAACAAGTTCAAGTCCCGTTTTGCTGACTTTTTCTGATTCCATATTTTCCTATCACAATAAAAGGCAAAAACTCTAAAATATATTTATTTTACACTGGTGCCAGGTGCCCATCCCCACACAAAATAAAATGTGCATTTTTTAAGCCACTACATCAACACCTCTCATGATGGGAGTGGGGGAACAGTTTCCGACAGCTGTTTTTTTTTACAGGGGGAACAGAATCCGACAGCAAAAAAACAGCCGTCGGAATCCGTTCCCCCTGTATTTCTTACATGAGGAGGATCTTCTAATATCTATCATAGTGCTGCTAATTTATAGGTCTCCACAGCCTAGTGGTAAATGCACTGACTTTAAGAGCTGTCGATTTTTAGGTGAAACAAGTTCAAGTCCCGGCTCGATGACTTTTTTTGATCCCATATTTTCCTATCACAATAAAAGGCAAAAACTCTAAAATATATTTATTTTACACTGGTGTCAGGTCAGCTCGATCCCCACACAAAATAAAATATGCATCTTTAAGCCACTACATCAACACCTCTCATGATGGGAGTGGGGGAACGGATTCCGACGGCTGTTTTTTTTACAGGGGGAACAGAATCCGACGGCAAAAAAACAGCCGTCGGAATCCGTTCCCCCTGTATTTCTTACACCAGGAGGATCTTCTAATATCTATCAAAGTGCTGAAAGTTATTAGGCTTCCACAGCCTAGTGGTCAATGCAATGACTTTAAAAGCTGACGATTTTTAGGTGAAACAAGTTCAAGTCCCGGCTCGCTGCCTTTTTTCTGATTCCATATTTTCCTATCACAATAAAAGGCAAAAACTTTAAAATATATTTATTTTACACTGGTGCCAGGTAAGCTCCATCCCCACACAAAATAAAATATGCATTTTTTAAGCCACTACATCAACACCTCTCATGATGGGAGTGGGGGAACGGATTCCGACAGCTGTTTTCTTTAGAGGGGGAACAGAATCCGACGGCAAAAAAACAGCCGTCGGAATCCGTTCCCCCTGTATTTCTTACACCAGGAGGATCTTCTAATATCTATCAAAGTGCTGAAAATTATTAGGCTTCCACAGCCTAGTGGTCAATGCACTGACTTTAAGAGCTGATGATTTTTAGGTGAAACAAGTTCAAGTCCCGGTTTGCTGACTTTTTCTGATTCCATATTTTCCTATCACAAAAAAAGGCAAAAACTCTAAAATATATTTATTTTACACTGGTGCCAGGTAAGCTCCATCCCCACACAAAATAAAATATGCATTTTTTAAGGCACTACATCAACACCTCTCATGATGGGAGTGGGGGAACGGATTCCGACAGCTGTTTTTTTTTACAGGGGGAACAGAATCCGACAGCAAAAAAACAGCCGTCGGAATCCGTTCCCCCTGTATTTCTTACATGAGGAGGATCTTCTAATATCTATCATAGTGCTGCTAATTTATAGGTCTCCACAGCCTAGTGGTCAATGCACTGACTTTAAGAGCTGACGATTTTTAGGTGAAACAAGTTCAAGTCCCGGCTCGCTGACTTTTTTTGATCCCATATTTTCCTATCACAATATAAGGCAAAAACTTTAAAATATATTTATTTTACACTGGTGCCAGGTAAGCTCGATCCCCACACAAAATAAAATATGCATTTTTTAAGCCACTACATCAACACCTCTCATGATGGGAGTGGGGGAACGGATTCCGACAGCTGTTTTTTTTAGAGGGGGAACAGAATCCGACGGCAAAAAAACAGCCGTCGGAATCCGTTCCCCCTGTATTTCTTACACCAGGGGGATCTTCTAATATCTATCAAAGTGCTGAAAATTATTAGGCTTCCACAGCCTAGTGGTCAATGCACTGACTTAAAGAGCTGATGATTTTTAGGTGAAACAAGTTCAAGTCCCGGTTTGCTGACTTTTTCTGATTCCATATTTTCCTATCACAATAAAAGGCAAAAACTCTAAAATATATTTATTTTACACTGGTGCCAGGTAAGCTCCATCCCCACACAAAATAAAATATGCATTTTTTAAGCCACTACATCAACACCTCTCATGATGGGAGTGGGGGAACAGTTTCCGACAGCTGTTTTTTTTTTACAGGGGGAACAGAATCCGACAGCAAAAAAACAGCCGTCGGAATCCGTTCCCCCTGTATTTCTTACATGAGGAGGATCTTCTAATATCTATCATAGTGCTGCTAATTTATAGGTCTCCACAGCCTAGTGGTCAATGCACTAACTTTAAGAGCTGACGATTTTAAGGTGAAACAAGTTCAAGTCCCGGCTCGCTGACTTTTTTTGATCCCATATTTTCCTATCACAATAAAAGGCAAAAACTCTAAAATATATTTATTTTACACTGGTGTCAGGTCAGCTCGATCCCCACACAAAATAAAATATGCATCTTTAAGCCACTACATCAACACCTCTCATGATGGGAGTGGGGGAACGGATTCCGACGGCTGTTTTTTTTACAGGGGGAACAGAATCCGACGGCAAAAAAACAGCCGTCGGAATCCGTTCTCCCTGTATTTCTTACACCAGGAGGATCTTCTAATATCTATCAAAGTGCTGAAAGTTATTAGGCTTCCACAGCCTAGTGGTCAATGCAATGACTTTAAAAGCTGACGATTTTTAGGTGAAACAAGTTCAAGTCCCGGCTCGCTGCCTTTTTTCTGATTCCATATTTTCCTATCACAATAAAAGGCAAAAACTTTAAAATATATTTAGTTTACACTGGTGCCAGGTAAGCTCGATCCTCACACAAAATAAAATATGCATTTTTTAAGCCACTACATCAACACCTCTCATGATGGGAGTGGGGGAACGGATTCCGACAGCTGTTTTCTTTAGAGGGGGAACAGAATCCGACGGCAAAAAAACAGCCGTCGGAATCCGTTCCCCCTGTATTTCTTACACCAGGAGGATCTTCTAATATCTATCAAGTGCTGAAAATTGATTAGGCTTCCACAGCCTAGTGGTCAATGCACTGACTTAAAGAGCTGACGATTTTTAGGTGAAACAAGTTCAAGTCCCGGCTCGCTGACTTTTTCTGATTCCATATTTTACTATCACAATAAAAGGCAAAAACTCTAAAATATATTTATTTTACACTGGTTCCAGGTGCCCATCCCCACACAAAAAATATAATCAGCATTTTTTTAAGGCACTACACCAACACCTCTCATAGTTGGAGTGGGGGAACGGATTCCGACAGCTGTTTTTTTTAGAGGGGGAACAGAATCCGACGGCAAAAAAACAGCCGTCGGAATCCGTTCCCCCTGTATTTCTTACACCAGGAGGATCTTCTAATATCTATCAAAGTGCTGAAAATGATTAGGCTTCCACAGCCTAGTGGTCAATGCACTGACTTAAAGAGCTGATGATTTTTAGGTGAAACAAGTTCAAGTCCCGGTTTGCTGACTTTTTCTGATTCCATATTTTCCTATCACAATAAAAGGCAAAAACTCTAAAATATATTTATTTTACACTGGTGCCAGGTAAGCTCCATCCCCACACAAAAAATATAATCAGCATTTTTTTAAGGCACTACACCAACACCTCTCATAGTTGGAGTGGGGGAACGGATTCCGACAGCTGTTTTTTTTAGAGGGGGAACAGAATCCGACGGCAAAAAAACAGCCGTCGGAATCCGTTCCCCCTGTATTTCTTACACCAGGAGGATCTTCTAATATCTATCAAAGTGCTGAAAATGATTAGGCTTCCACAGCCTAGTGGTCAATGCACTGACTTAAAGAGCTGATGATTTTTAGGTGAAACAAGTTCAAGTCCCGGTTTGCTGACTTTTTCTGATTCCATATTTTCCTATCACAATAAAAGGCAAAAACTCTAAAATATATTTATTTTACACTGGTGCCAGGTAAGCTCCATCCCCACACAAAATAAAATATGCATTTTTTAAGCCACTACATCAACACCTCTCATGATGGGAGTGGGGGAACGGTTTCCGACAGCTGTTTTTTTTTACAGGGGGAACAGAATCCGACAGCAAAAAAACAGCCGTCGGAATCCGTTCCCCCTGTATTTCTTACACCAGGAGGATCTTCTAATATCTATCAAAGTGCTGAAAATGATTAGGCTTCCACAGCCTAGTGGTCAATGCACTGACTTTAAGAGCTGATGATTTTTAGGTGAAACAAGTTCAAGTCCCGGTTTGCTGACTTTTTCTGATTCCATATTTTCCTATCACAATAAAAGGCAAAAACTCTAAAATATATTTATTTTACACTGGTGCCAGGTGCCCATCCCCACACAAAATAAAATATGCATTTTTTAAGCCACTACATCAACACCTCTCATGATCGGAGTGGGGGAACAGTTTCCGACAGCTGTTTTTTTTTTACAGGGGGAACAGAATCCGACAGCAAAAAAACAGCCGTCGGAATCCGTTCCCCCTGTATTTCTTACACGAGGAGGATCTTCTAATATCTATCAAAGTGCTGATATTGATTAGGCTTCCACAGCCTAGTGGTCAATGCACTGACTTAAAGAGCTGACGATTTTTAGGTGAAACAAGTTCAAGTCCCGGCTCGCTGACTTTTTCTGATTCCATATTTTACTATCACAATAAAAGGCAAAAACTCTAAAATATATTTATTTTACACTGGTTCCAGGTGCCCATCCCCACACAAAGAAATATAATCAGCATTTTTTTAAGCCACTACACCAACACCTCTCATAGTTGGAGTGGGGGAACGGATTCCGACAGCTGTTTTTTTGCCGTCGGATTCTGTTCCCCCTGTATTTCATACACAATGAGGTTCTAATATTTATTAAACTGTTGCTGATATATTGACCCCTATAGCCTAGTGGTCAGTACACTGGTGTTAAGAAGTGTAGGGCTTTGGGTGACCCGAGTTCAAGTCCCAGTTTGTGATTTTTCTTGATCCTTTACTCTGCTATCATAATAAAACTCCATAAAAATGATTCCTTAAACTGATGCACCTATTTAATGACCTTTCCTGTAGCTCAAACAGTAGAGCATTGGTACTTGCAATGCCAAGGTCATAGGTTCGATTCCCAGGGAAAGCACAAACTGATAAGAATACAAAAGGTGTACCATGAAATTCAATCTACGTCGCTCTGGATCAAAAATCTGCCAAATGCTTAAATGTAAACGATGACAGTTAACCTCCATCCACAAACAGAATACTATCAACCTTCATTCAAGCCACTACATCAACACCTATCATAATGGGACCAAATACCGACATATGTCTTTTTGCCGTCAGATTCTTTTCCCCATATATTCCTTAGACTATGAGGATCTTCTAATATCTATCATAGTGCTGCTAATTTATAGGTCTCCAAAGCCTAGTGGTCAATGCACTGACTTTAAGAGCTGGCGATTTTTAGGTGAAACAAGTTCAAGTCCCGGCCTGCTGACTTTTTTTGATCCCATATTTTCCTATCACAATAAAAGGCAAAAACTCTAAAATATATTTATTTTACACTGGTGCCAGGTCAGCTCGATCCCCACACAAAATAAAATATGCATTTTTAAGCCACTACATCAACACCTCTCATGATGGGAGTGGGGGAACGGATTCCGACAGCTGTTTTTTTTTACAGGGGGAACAGAATCCGACAGCAAAAAAACAGCCGTCGGAATCCGTTCCCCCTGTATTTCTTACACCAGGAGGATCTTCTAATATCTATCAAAGTGCTGAAAATGATTAGGATTTCACAGCCTAGTGGTCAATGCACTGACTTTAAGAGCTGATGATTTTTAGGTGAAACAAGTTCAAGTCCCGTTTTGCTGACTTTTTCTGATTCCATATTTTCCTATCACAATAAAAGGCAAAAACTCTAAAATATATTTATTTTACACTGGTGCCAGGTGCCCATCCCCACACAAAATAAAATGTGCATTTTTTAAGCCACTACATCAACACCTCTCATGATGGGAGTGGGGGAACAGTTTCCGACAGCTGTTTTTTTTTACAGGGGGAACAGAATCCGACAGCAAAAAAACAGCCGTCGGAATCCGTTCCCCCTGTATTTCTTACATGAGGAGGATCTTCTAATATCTATCATAGTGCTGCTAATTTATAGGTCTCCACAGCCTAGTGGTAAATGCACTGACTTTAAGAGCTGTCGATTTTTAGGTGAAACAAGTTCAAGTCCCGGCTCGATGACTTTTTTTGATCCCATATTTTCCTATCACAATAAAAGGCAAAAACTCTAAAATATATTTATTTTACACTGGTGTCAGGTCAGCTCGATCCCCACACAAAATAAAATATGCATCTTTAAGCCACTACATCAACACCTCTCATGATGGGAGTGGGGGAACGGATTCCGACGGCTGTTTTTTTTACAGGGGGAACAGAATCCGACGGCAAAAAAACAGCCGTCGGAATCCGTTCCCCCTGTATTTCTTACACCAGGAGGATCTTCTAATATCTATCAAAGTGCTGAAAGTTATTAGGCTTCCACAGCCTAGTGGTCAATGCAATGACTTTAAAAGCTGACGATTTTTAGGTGAAACAAGTTCAAGTCCCGGCTCGCTGCCTTTTTTCTGATTCCATATTTTCCTATCACAATAAAAGGCAAAAACTTTAAAATATATTTATTTTACACTGGTGCCAGGTAAGCTCCATCCCCACACAAAATAAAATATGCATTTTTTAAGCCACTACATCAACACCTCTCATGATGGGAGTGGGGGAACGGATTCCGACAGCTGTTTTCTTTAGAGGGGGAACAGAATCCGACGGCAAAAAAACAGCCGTCGGAATCCGTTCCCCCTGTATTTCTTACACCAGGAGGATCTTCTAATATCTATCAAAGTGCTGAAAATTATTAGGCTTCCACAGCCTAGTGGTCAATGCACTGACTTTAAGAGCTGATGATTTTTAGGTGAAACAAGTTCAAGTCCCGGTTTGCTGACTTTTTCTGATTCCATATTTTCCTATCACAAAAAAAGGCAAAAACTCTAAAATATATTTATTTTACACTGGTGCCAGGTAAGCTCCATCCCCACACAAAATAAAATATGCATTTTTTAAGGCACTACATCAACACCTCTCATGATGGGAGTGGGGGAACGGATTCCGACAGCTGTTTTTTTTTACAGGGGGAACAGAATCCGACAGCAAAAAAACAGCCGTCGGAATCCGTTCCCCCTGTATTTCTTACATGAGGAGGATCTTCTAATATCTATCATAGTGCTGCTAATTTATAGGTCTCCACAGCCTAGTGGTCAATGCACTGACTTTAAGAGCTGACGATTTTTAGGTGAAACAAGTTCAAGTCCCGGCTCGCTGACTTTTTTTGATCCCATATTTTCCTATCACAATATAAGGCAAAAACTTTAAAATATATTTATTTTACACTGGTGCCAGGTAAGCTCGATCCCCACACAAAATAAAATATGCATTTTTTAAGCCACTACATCAACACCTCTCATGATGGGAGTGGGGGAACGGATTCCGACAGCTGTTTTTTTTAGAGGGGGAACAGAATCCGACGGCAAAAAAACAGCCGTCGGAATCCGTTCCCCCTGTATTTCTTACACCAGGGGGATCTTCTAATATCTATCAAAGTGCTGAAAATTATTAGGCTTCCACAGCCTAGTGGTCAATGCACTGACTTAAAGAGCTGATGATTTTTAGGTGAAACAAGTTCAAGTCCCGGTTTGCTGACTTTTTCTGATTCCATATTTTCCTATCACAATAAAAGGCAAAAACTCTAAAATATATTTATTTTACACTGGTGCCAGGTAAGCTCCATCCCCACACAAAATAAAATATGCATTTTTTAAGCCACTACATCAACACCTCTCATGATGGGAGTGGGGGAACAGTTTCCGACAGCTGTTTTTTTTTTACAGGGGGAACAGAATCCGACAGCAAAAAAACAGCCGTCGGAATCCGTTCCCCCTGTATTTCTTACATGAGGAGGATCTTCTAATATCTATCATAGTGCTGCTAATTTATAGGTCTCCACAGCCTAGTGGTCAATGCACTAACTTTAAGAGCTGACGATTTTAAGGTGAAACAAGTTCAAGTCCCGGCTCGCTGACTTTTTTTGATCCCATATTTTCCTATCACAATAAAAGGCAAAAACTCTAAAATATATTTATTTTACACTGGTGTCAGGTCAGCTCGATCCCCACACAAAATAAAATATGCATCTTTAAGCCACTACATCAACACCTCTCATGATGGGAGTGGGGGAACGGATTCCGACGGCTGTTTTTTTTACAGGGGGAACAGAATCCGACGGCAAAAAAACAGCCGTCGGAATCCGTTCTCCCTGTATTTCTTACACCAGGAGGATCTTCTAATATCTATCAAAGTGCTGAAAGTTATTAGGCTTCCACAGCCTAGTGGTCAATGCAATGACTTTAAAAGCTGACGATTTTTAGGTGAAACAAGTTCAAGTCCCGGCTCGCTGCCTTTTTTCTGATTCCATATTTTCCTATCACAATAAAAGGCAAAAACTTTAAAATATATTTAGTTTACACTGGTGCCAGGTAAGCTCGATCCTCACACAAAATAAAATATGCATTTTTTAAGCCACTACATCAACACCTCTCATGATGGGAGTGGGGGAACGGATTCCGACAGCTGTTTTCTTTAGAGGGGGAACAGAATCCGACGGCAAAAAAACAGCCGTCGGAATCCGTTCCCCCTGTATTTCTTACACCAGGAGGATCTTCTAATATCTATCAAGTGCTGAAAATTGATTAGGCTTCCACAGCCTAGTGGTCAATGCACTGACTTAAAGAGCTGACGATTTTTAGGTGAAACAAGTTCAAGTCCCGGCTCGCTGACTTTTTCTGATTCCATATTTTACTATCACAATAAAAGGCAAAAACTCTAAAATATATTTATTTTACACTGGTTCCAGGTGCCCATCCCCACACAAAAAATATAATCAGCATTTTTTTAAGGCACTACACCAACACCTCTCATAGTTGGAGTGGGGGAACGGATTCCGACAGCTGTTTTTTTTAGAGGGGGAACAGAATCCGACGGCAAAAAAACAGCCGTCGGAATCCGTTCCCCCTGTATTTCTTACACCAGGAGGATCTTCTAATATCTATCAAAGTGCTGAAAATGATTAGGCTTCCACAGCCTAGTGGTCAATGCACTGACTTAAAGAGCTGATGATTTTTAGGTGAAACAAGTTCAAGTCCCGGTTTGCTGACTTTTTCTGATTCCATATTTTCCTATCACAATAAAAGGCAAAAACTCTAAAATATATTTATTTTACACTGGTGCCAGGTAAGCTCCATCCCCACACAAAAAATATAATCAGCATTTTTTTAAGGCACTACACCAACACCTCTCATAGTTGGAGTGGGGGAACGGATTCCGACAGCTGTTTTTTTTAGAGGGGGAACAGAATCCGACGGCAAAAAAACAGCCGTCGGAATCCGTTCCCCCTGTATTTCTTACACCAGGAGGATCTTCTAATATCTATCAAAGTGCTGAAAATGATTAGGCTTCCACAGCCTAGTGGTCAATGCACTGACTTAAAGAGCTGATGATTTTTAGGTGAAACAAGTTCAAGTCCCGGTTTGCTGACTTTTTCTGATTCCATATTTTCCTATCACAATAAAAGGCAAAAACTCTAAAATATATTTATTTTACACTGGTGCCAGGTAAGCTCCATCCCCACACAAAATAAAATATGCATTTTTTAAGCCACTACATCAACACCTCTCATGATGGGAGTGGGGGAACGGTTTCCGACAGCTGTTTTTTTTTACAGGGGGAACAGAATCCGACAGCAAAAAAACAGCCGTCGGAATCCGTTCCCCCTGTATTTCTTACACCAGGAGGATCTTCTAATATCTATCAAAGTGCTGAAAATGATTAGGCTTCCACAGCCTAGTGGTCAATGCACTGACTTTAAGAGCTGATGATTTTTAGGTGAAACAAGTTCAAGTCCCGGTTTGCTGACTTTTTCTGATTCCATATTTTCCTATCACAATAAAAGGCAAAAACTCTAAAATATATTTATTTTACACTGGTGCCAGGTGCCCATCCCCACACAAAATAAAATATGCATTTTTTAAGCCACTACATCAACACCTCTCATGATCGGAGTGGGGGAACAGTTTCCGACAGCTGTTTTTTTTTTACAGGGGGAACAGAATCCGACAGCAAAAAAACAGCCGTCGGAATCCGTTCCCCCTGTATTTCTTACACGAGGAGGATCTTCTAATATCTATCAAAGTGCTGATATTGATTAGGCTTCCACAGCCTAGTGGTCAATGCACTGACTTAAAGAGCTGACGATTTTTAGGTGAAACAAGTTCAAGTCCCGGCTCGCTGACTTTTTCTGATTCCATATTTTACTATCACAATAAAAGGCAAAAACTCTAAAATATATTTATTTTACACTGGTTCCAGGTGCCCATCCCCACACAAAGAAATATAATCAGCATTTTTTTAAGCCACTACACCAACACCTCTCATAGTTGGAGTGGGGGAACGGATTCCGACAGCTGTTTTTTTGCCGTCGGATTCTGTTCCCCCTGTATTTCATACACAATGAGGTTCTAATATTTATTAAACTGTTGCTGATATATTGACCCCTATAGCCTAGTGGTCAGTACACTGGTGTTAAGAAGTGTAGGGCTTTGGGTGACCCGAGTTCAAGTCCCAGTTTGTGATTTTTCTTGATCCTTTACTCTGCTATCATAATAAAACTCCATAAAAATGATTCCTTAAACTGATGCACCTATTTAATGACCTTTCCTGTAGCTCAAACAGTAGAGCATTGGTACTTGCAATGCCAAGGTCATAGGTTCGATTCCCAGGGAAAGCACAAACTGATAAGAATACAAAAGGTGTACCATGAAATTCAATCTACGTCGCTCTGGATCAAAAATCTGCCAAATGCTTAAATGTAAACGATGACAGTTAACCTCCATCCACAAACAGAATACTATCAACCTTCATTCAAGCCACTACATCAACACCTATCATAATGGGACCAAATACCGACATATGTCTTTTTGCCGTCAGATTCTTTTCCCCATATATTCCTTAGACTATGAGGATCTTCTAATATCTATCATAGTGCTGCTAATTTATAGGTCTCCAAAGCCTAGTGGTCAATGCACTGACTTTAAGAGCTGGCGATTTTTAGGTGAAACAAGTTCAAGTCCCGGCCTGCTGACTTTTTTTGATCCCATATTTTCCTATCACAATAAAAGGCAAAAACTCTAAAATATATTTATTTTACACTGGTGCCAGGTCAGCTCGATCCCCACACAAAATAAAATATGCATTTTTAAGCCACTACATCAACACCTCTCATGATGGGAGTGGGGGAACGGATTCCGACAGCTGTTTTTTTTTACAGGGGGAACAGAATCCGACAGCAAAAAAACAGCCGTCGGAATCCGTTCCCCCTGTATTTCTTACACCAGGAGGATCTTCTAATATCTATCAAAGTGCTGAAAATGATTAGGATTTCACAGCCTAGTGGTCAATGCACTGACTTTAAGAGCTGATGATTTTTAGGTGAAACAAGTTCAAGTCCCGTTTTGCTGACTTTTTCTGATTCCATATTTTCCTATCACAATAAAAGGCAAAAACTCTAAAATATATTTATTTTACACTGGTGCCAGGTGCCCATCCCCACACAAAATAAAATGTGCATTTTTTAAGCCACTACATCAACACCTCTCATGATGGGAGTGGGGGAACAGTTTCCGACAGCTGTTTTTTTTTACAGGGGGAACAGAATCCGACAGCAAAAAAACAGCCGTCGGAATCCGTTCCCCCTGTATTTCTTACATGAGGAGGATCTTCTAATATCTATCATAGTGCTGCTAATTTATAGGTCTCCACAGCCTAGTGGTAAATGCACTGACTTTAAGAGCTGTCGATTTTTAGGTGAAACAAGTTCAAGTCCCGGCTCGATGACTTTTTTTGATCCCATATTTTCCTATCACAATAAAAGGCAAAAACTCTAAAATATATTTATTTTACACTGGTGTCAGGTCAGCTCGATCCCCACACAAAATAAAATATGCATCTTTAAGCCACTACATCAACACCTCTCATGATGGGAGTGGGGGAACGGATTCCGACGGCTGTTTTTTTTACAGGGGGAACAGAATCCGACGGCAAAAAAACAGCCGTCGGAATCCGTTCCCCCTGTATTTCTTACACCAGGAGGATCTTCTAATATCTATCAAAGTGCTGAAAGTTATTAGGCTTCCACAGCCTAGTGGTCAATGCAATGACTTTAAAAGCTGTCGATTTTTAGGTGAAACAAGTTCAAGTCCCGGCTCGCTGCCTTTTTTCTGATTCCATATTTTCCTATCACAATAAAAGGCAAAAACTTTAAAATATATTTATTTTACACTGGTGCCAGGTAAGCTCCATCCCCACACAAAATAAAATATGCATTTTTTAAGCCACTACATCAACACCTCTCATGATGGGAGTGGGGGAACGGATTCCGACAGCTGTTTTCTTTAGAGGGGGAACAGAATCCGACGGCAAAAAAACAGCCGTCGGAATCCGTTCCCCCTGTATTTCTTACACCAGGAGGATCTTCTAATATCTATCAAAGTGCTGAAAATTATTAGGCTTCCACAGCCTAGTGGTCAATGCACTGACTTTAAGAGCTGATGATTTTTAGGTGAAACAAGTTCAAGTCCCGGTTTGCTGACTTTTTCTGATTCCATATTTTCCTATCACAAAAAAAGGCAAAAACTCTAAAATATATTTATTTTACACTGGTGCCAGGTAAGCTCCATCCCCACACAAAATAAAATATGCATTTTTTAAGGCACTACATCAACACCTCTCATGATGGGAGTGGGGGAACGGATTCCGACAGCTGTTTTTTTTTACAGGGGGAACAGAATCCGACAGCAAAAAAACAGCCGTCGGAATCCGTTCCCCCTGTATTTCTTACATGAGGAGGATCTTCTAATATCTATCATAGTGCTGCTAATTTATAGGTCTCCACAGCCTAGTGGTCAATGCACTGACTTTAAGAGCTGACGATTTTTAGGTGAAACAAGTTCAAGTCCCGGCTCGCTGACTTTTTTTGATCCCATATTTTCCTATCACAATATAAGGCAAAAACTTTAAAATATATTTATTTTACACTGGTGCCAGGTAAGCTCGATCCCCACACAAAATAAAATATGCATTTTTTAAGCCACTACATCAACACCTCTCATGATGGGAGTGGGGGAACGGATTCCGACAGCTGTTTTTTTTAGAGGGGGAACAGAATCCGACGGCAAAAAAACAGCCGTCGGAATCCGTTCCCCCTGTATTTCTTACACCAGGGGGATCTTCTAATATCTATCAAAGTGCTGAAAATTATTAGGCTTCCACAGCCTAGTGGTCAATGCACTGACTTAAAGAGCTGATGATTTTTAGGTGAAACAAGTTCAAGTCCCGGTTTGCTGACTTTTTCTGATTCCATATTTTCCTATCACAATAAAAGGCAAAAACTCTAAAATATATTTATTTTACACTGGTGCCAGGTAAGCTCCATCCCCACACAAAATAAAATATGCATTTTTTAAGCCACTACATCAACACCTCTCATGATGGGAGTGGGGGAACAGTTTCCGACAGCTGTTTTTTTTTTACAGGGGGAACAGAATCCGACAGCAAAAAAACAGCCGTCGGAATCCGTTCCCCCTGTATTTCTTACATGAGGAGGATCTTCTAATATCTATCATAGTGCTGCTAATTTATAGGTCTCCACAGCCTAGTGGTCAATGCACTAACTTTAAGAGCTGACGATTTTAAGGTGAAACAAGTTCAAGTCCCGGCTCGCTGACTTTTTTTGATCCCATATTTTCCTATCACAATAAAAGGCAAAAACTCTAAAATATATTTATTTTACACTGGTGTCAGGTCAGCTCGATCCCCACACAAAATAAAATATGCATCTTTAAGCCACTACATCAACACCTCTCATGATGGGAGTGGGGGAACGGATTCCGACGGCTGTTTTTTTTACAGGGGGAACAGAATCCGACGGCAAAAAAACAGCCGTCGGAATCCGTTCTCCCTGTATTTCTTACACCAGGAGGATCTTCTAATATCTATCAAAGTGCTGAAAGTTATTAGGCTTCCACAGCCTAGTGGTCAATGCAATGACTTTAAAAGCTGACGATTTTTAGGTGAAACAAGTTCAAGTCCCGGCTCGCTGCCTTTTTTCTGATTCCATATTTTCCTATCACAATAAAAGGCAAAAACTTTAAAATATATTTAGTTTACACTGGTGCCAGGTAAGCTCGATCCTCACACAAAATAAAATATGCATTTTTTAAGCCACTACATCAACACCTCTCATGATGGGAGTGGGGGAACGGATTCCGACAGCTGTTTTCTTTAGAGGGGGAACAGAATCCGACGGCAAAAAAACAGCCGTCGGAATCCGTTCCCCCTGTATTTCTTACACCAGGAGGATCTTCTAATATCTATCAAGTGCTGAAAATTGATTAGGCTTCCACAGCCTAGTGGTCAATGCACTGACTTAAAGAGCTGACGATTTTTAGGTGAAACAAGTTCAAGTCCCGGCTCGCTGACTTTTTCTGATTCCATATTTTACTATCACAATAAAAGGCAAAAACTCTAAAATATATTTATTTTACACTGGTTCCAGGTGCCCATCCCCACACAAAAAATATAATCAGCATTTTTTTAAGGCACTACACCAACACCTCTCATAGTTGGAGTGGGGGAACGGATTCCGACAGCTGTTTTTTTTAGAGGGGGAACAGAATCCGACGGCAAAAAAACAGCCGTCGGAATCCGTTCCCCCTGTATTTCTTACACCAGGAGGATCTTCTAATATCTATCAAAGTGCTGAAAATGATTAGGCTTCCACAGCCTAGTGGTCAATGCACTGACTTAAAGAGCTGATGATTTTTAGGTGAAACAAGTTCAAGTCCCGGTTTGCTGACTTTTTCTGATTCCATATTTTCCTATCACAATAAAAGGCAAAAACTCTAAAATATATTTATTTTACACTGGTGCCAGGTAAGCTCCATCCCCACACAAAAAATATAATCAGCATTTTTTTAAGGCACTACACCAACACCTCTCATAGTTGGAGTGGGGGAACGGATTCCGACAGCTGTTTTTTTTAGAGGGGGAACAGAATCCGACGGCAAAAAAACAGCCGTCGGAATCCGTTCCCCCTGTATTTCTTACACCAGGAGGATCTTCTAATATCTATCAAAGTGCTGAAAATGATTAGGCTTCCACAGCCTAGTGGTCAATGCACTGACTTAAAGAGCTGATGATTTTTAGGTGAAACAAGTTCAAGTCCCGGTTTGCTGACTTTTTCTGATTCCATATTTTCCTATCACAATAAAAGGCAAAAACTCTAAAATATATTTATTTTACACTGGTGCCAGGTAAGCTCCATCCCCACACAAAATAAAATATGCATTTTTTAAGCCACTACATCAACACCTCTCATGATGGGAGTGGGGGAACGGTTTCCGACAGCTGTTTTTTTTTACAGGGGGAACAGAATCCGACAGCAAAAAAACAGCCGTCGGAATCCGTTCCCCCTGTATTTCTTACACCAGGAGGATCTTCTAATATCTATCAAAGTGCTGAAAATGATTAGGCTTCCACAGCCTAGTGGTCAATGCACTGACTTTAAGAGCTGATGATTTTTAGGTGAAACAAGTTCAAGTCCCGGTTTGCTGACTTTTTCTGATTCCATATTTTCCTATCACAATAAAAGGCAAAAACTCTAAAATATATTTATTTTACACTGGTGCCAGGTGCCCATCCCCACACAAAATAAAATATGCATTTTTTAAGCCACTACATCAACACCTCTCATGATCGGAGTGGGGGAACAGTTTCCGACAGCTGTTTTTTTTTTACAGGGGGAACAGAATCCGACAGCAAAAAAACAGCCGTCGGAATCCGTTCCCCCTGTATTTCTTACACGAGGAGGATCTTCTAATATCTATCAAAGTGCTGATATTGATTAGGCTTCCACAGCCTAGTGGTCAATGCACTGACTTAAAGAGCTGACGATTTTTAGGTGAAACAAGTTCAAGTCCCGGCTCGCTGACTTTTTCTGATTCCATATTTTACTATCACAATAAAAGGCAAAAACTCTAAAATATATTTATTTTACACTGGTTCCAGGTGCCCATCCCCACACAAAGAAATATAATCAGCATTTTTTTAAGCCACTACACCAACACCTCTCATAGTTGGAGTGGGGGAACGGATTCCGACAGCTGTTTTTTTGCCGTCGGATTCTGTTCCCCCTGTATTTCATACACAATGAGGTTCTAATATTTATTAAACTGTTGCTGATATATTGACCCCTATAGCCTAGTGGTCAGTACACTGGTGTTAAGAAGTGTAGGGCTTTGGGTGACCCGAGTTCAAGTCCCAGTTTGTGATTTTTCTTGATCCTTTACTCTGCTATCATAATAAAACTCCATAAAAATGATTCCTTAAACTGATGCACCTATTTAATGACCTTTCCTGTAGCTCAAACAGTAGAGCATTGGTACTTGCAATGCCAAGGTCATAGGTTCGATTCCCAGGGAAAGCACAAACTGATAAGAATACAAAAGGTGTACCATGAAATTCAATCTACGTCGCTCTGGATCAAAAATCTGCCAAATGCTTAAATGTAAACGATGACAGTTAACCTCCATCCACAAACAGAATACTATCAACCTTCATTCAAGCCACTACATCAACACCTATCATAATGGGACCAAATACCGACATATGTCTTTTTGCCGTCAGATTCTTTTCCCCATATATTCCTTAGACTATGAGGATCTTCTAATATCTATCATAGTGCTGCTAATTTATAGGTCTCCAAAGCCTAGTGGTCAATGCACTGACTTTAAGAGCTGGCGATTTTTAGGTGAAACAAGTTCAAGTCCCGGCCTGCTGACTTTTTTTGATCCCATATTTTCCTATCACAATAAAAGGCAAAAACTCTAAAATATATTTATTTTACACTGGTGCCAGGTCAGCTCGATCCCCACACAAAATAAAATATGCATTTTTAAGCCACTACATCAACACCTCTCATGATGGGAGTGGGGGAACGGATTCCGACAGCTGTTTTTTTTTACAGGGGGAACAGAATCCGACAGCAAAAAAACAGCCGTCGGAATCCGTTCCCCCTGTATTTCTTACACCAGGAGGATCTTCTAATATCTATCAAAGTGCTGAAAATGATTAGGATTTCACAGCCTAGTGGTCAATGCACTGACTTTAAGAGCTGATGATTTTTAGGTGAAACAAGTTCAAGTCCCGTTTTGCTGACTTTTTCTGATTCCATATTTTCCTATCACAATAAAAGGCAAAAACTCTAAAATATATTTATTTTACACTGGTGCCAGGTGCCCATCCCCACACAAAATAAAATGTGCATTTTTTAAGCCACTACATCAACACCTCTCATGATGGGAGTGGGGGAACAGTTTCCGACAGCTGTTTTTTTTTACAGGGGGAACAGAATCCGACAGCAAAAAAACAGCCGTCGGAATCCGTTCCCCCTGTATTTCTTACATGAGGAGGATCTTCTAATATCTATCATAGTGCTGCTAATTTATAGGTCTCCACAGCCTAGTGGTAAATGCACTGACTTTAAGAGCTGTCGATTTTTAGGTGAAACAAGTTCAAGTCCCGGCTCGATGACTTTTTTTGATCCCATATTTTCCTATCACAATAAAAGGCAAAAACTCTAAAATATATTTATTTTACACTGGTGTCAGGTCAGCTCGATCCCCACACAAAATAAAATATGCATCTTTAAGCCACTACATCAACACCTCTCATGATGGGAGTGGGGGAACGGATTCCGACGGCTGTTTTTTTTACAGGGGGAACAGAATCCGACGGCAAAAAAACAGCCGTCGGAATCCGTTCCCCCTGTATTTCTTACACCAGGAGGATCTTCTAATATCTATCAAAGTGCTGAAAGTTATTAGGCTTCCACAGCCTAGTGGTCAATGCAATGACTTTAAAAGCTGACGATTTTTAGGTGAAACAAGTTCAAGTCCCGGCTCGCTGCCTTTTTTCTGATTCCATATTTTCCTATCACAATAAAAGGCAAAAACTTTAAAATATATTTATTTTACACTGGTGCCAGGTAAGCTCCATCCCCACACAAAATAAAATATGCATTTTTTAAGCCACTACATCAACACCTCTCATGATGGGAGTGGGGGAACGGATTCCGACAGCTGTTTTCTTTAGAGGGGGAACAGAATCCGACGGCAAAAAAACAGCCGTCGGAATCCGTTCCCCCTGTATTTCTTACACCAGGAGGATCTTCTAATATCTATCAAAGTGCTGAAAATTATTAGGCTTCCACAGCCTAGTGGTCAATGCACTGACTTTAAGAGCTGATGATTTTTAGGTGAAACAAGTTCAAGTCCCGGTTTGCTGACTTTTTCTGATTCCATATTTTCCTATCACAAAAAAAGGCAAAAACTCTAAAATATATTTATTTTACACTGGTGCCAGGTAAGCTCCATCCCCACACAAAATAAAATATGCATTTTTTAAGGCACTACATCAACACCTCTCATGATGGGAGTGGGGGAACGGATTCCGACAGCTGTTTTTTTTTACAGGGGGAACAGAATCCGACAGCAAAAAAACAGCCGTCGGAATCCGTTCCCCCTGTATTTCTTACATGAGGAGGATCTTCTAATATCTATCATAGTGCTGCTAATTTATAGGTCTCCACAGCCTAGTGGTCAATGCACTGACTTTAAGAGCTGACGATTTTTAGGTGAAACAAGTTCAAGTCCCGGCTCGCTGACTTTTTTTGATCCCATATTTTCCTATCACAATATAAGGCAAAAACTTTAAAATATATTTATTTTACACTGGTGCCAGGTAAGCTCGATCCCCACACAAAATAAAATATGCATTTTTTAAGCCACTACATCAACACCTCTCATGATGGGAGTGGGGGAACGGATTCCGACAGCTGTTTTTTTTAGAGGGGGAACAGAATCCGACGGCAAAAAAACAGCCGTCGGAATCCGTTCCCCCTGTATTTCTTACACCAGGGGGATCTTCTAATATCTATCAAAGTGCTGAAAATTATTAGGCTTCCACAGCCTAGTGGTCAATGCACTGACTTAAAGAGCTGATGATTTTTAGGTGAAACAAGTTCAAGTCCCGGTTTGCTGACTTTTTCTGATTCCATATTTTCCTATCACAATAAAAGGCAAAAACTCTAAAATATATTTATTTTACACTGGTGCCAGGTAAGCTCCATCCCCACACAAAATAAAATATGCATTTTTTAAGCCACTACATCAACACCTCTCATGATGGGAGTGGGGGAACAGTTTCCGACAGCTGTTTTTTTTTTACAGGGGGAACAGAATCCGACAGCAAAAAAACAGCCGTCGGAATCCGTTCCCCCTGTATTTCTTACATGAGGAGGATCTTCTAATATCTATCATAGTGCTGCTAATTTATAGGTCTCCACAGCCTAGTGGTCAATGCACTAACTTTAAGAGCTGACGATTTTAAGGTGAAACAAGTTCAAGTCCCGGCTCGCTGACTTTTTTTGATCCCATATTTTCCTATCACAATAAAAGGCAAAAACTCTAAAATATATTTATTTTACACTGGTGTCAGGTCAGCTCGATCCCCACACAAAATAAAATATGCATCTTTAAGCCACTACATCAACACCTCTCATGATGGGAGTGGGGGAACGGATTCCGACGGCTGTTTTTTTTACAGGGGGAACAGAATCCGACGGCAAAAAAACAGCCGTCGGAATCCGTTCTCCCTGTATTTCTTACACCAGGAGGATCTTCTAATATCTATCAAAGTGCTGAAAGTTATTAGGCTTCCACAGCCTAGTGGTCAATGCAATGACTTTAAAAGCTGACGATTTTTAGGTGAAACAAGTTCAAGTCCCGGCTCGCTGCCTTTTTTCTGATTCCATATTTTCCTATCACAATAAAAGGCAAAAACTTTAAAATATATTTAGTTTACACTGGTGCCAGGTAAGCTCGATCCTCACACAAAATAAAATATGCATTTTTTAAGCCACTACATCAACACCTCTCATGATGGGAGTGGGGGAACGGATTCCGACAGCTGTTTTCTTTAGAGGGGGAACAGAATCCGACGGCAAAAAAACAGCCGTCGGAATCCGTTCCCCCTGTATTTCTTACACCAGGAGGATCTTCTAATATCTATCAAGTGCTGAAAATTGATTAGGCTTCCACAGCCTAGTGGTCAATGCACTGACTTAAAGAGCTGACGATTTTTAGGTGAAACAAGTTCAAGTCCCGGCTCGCTGACTTTTTCTGATTCCATATTTTACTATCACAATAAAAGGCAAAAACTCTAAAATATATTTATTTTACACTGGTTCCAGGTGCCCATCCCCACACAAAAAATATAATCAGCATTTTTTTAAGGCACTACACCAACACCTCTCATAGTTGGAGTGGGGGAACGGATTCCGACAGCTGTTTTTTTTAGAGGGGGAACAGAATCCGACGGCAAAAAAACAGCCGTCGGAATCCGTTCCCCCTGTATTTCTTACACCAGGAGGATCTTCTAATATCTATCAAAGTGCTGAAAATGATTAGGCTTCCACAGCCTAGTGGTCAATGCACTGACTTAAAGAGCTGATGATTTTTAGGTGAAACAAGTTCAAGTCCCGGTTTGCTGACTTTTTCTGATTCCATATTTTCCTATCACAATAAAAGGCAAAAACTCTAAAATATATTTATTTTACACTGGTGCCAGGTAAGCTCCATCCCCACACAAAAAATATAATCAGCATTTTTTTAAGGCACTACACCAACACCTCTCATAGTTGGAGTGGGGGAACGGATTCCGACAGCTGTTTTTTTTAGAGGGGGAACAGAATCCGACGGCAAAAAAACAGCCGTCGGAATCCGTTCCCCCTGTATTTCTTACACCAGGAGGATCTTCTAATATCTATCAAAGTGCTGAAAATGATTAGGCTTCCACAGCCTAGTGGTCAATGCACTGACTTAAAGAGCTGATGATTTTTAGGTGAAACAAGTTCAAGTCCCGGTTTGCTGACTTTTTCTGATTCCATATTTTCCTATCACAATAAAAGGCAAAAACTCTAAAATATATTTATTTTACACTGGTGCCAGGTAAGCTCCATCCCCACACAAAAAATATAATCAGCATTTTTTTAAGGCACTACACCAACACCTCTCATAGTTGGAGTGGGGGAACGGATTCCGACAGCTGTTTTTTTTAGAGGGGGAACAGAATCCGACGGCAAAAAAACAGCCGTCGGAATCCGTTCCCCCTGTATTTCTTACACCAGGAGGATCTTCTAATATCTATCAAAGTGCTGAAAATGATTAGGCTTCCACAGCCTAGTGGTCAATGCACTGACTTAAAGAGCTGATGATTTTTAGGTGAAACAAGTTCAAGTCCCGGTTTGCTGACTTTTTCTGATTCCATATTTTCCTATCACAATAAAAGGCAAAAACTCTAAAATATATTTATTTTACACTGGTGCCAGGTAAGCTCCATCCCCACACAAAATAAAATATGCATTTTTTAAGCCACTACATCAACACCTCTCATGATGGGAGTGGGGGAACGGTTTCCGACAGCTGTTTTTTTTTACAGGGGGAACAGAATCCGACAGCAAAAAAACAGCCGTCGGAATCCGTTCCCCCTGTATTTCTTACACCAGGAGGATCTTCTAATATCTATCAAAGTGCTGAAAATGATTAGGCTTCCACAGCCTAGTGGTCAATGCACTGACTTTAAGAGCTGATGATTTTTAGGTGAAACAAGTTCAAGTCCCGGTTTGCTGACTTTTTCTGATTCCATATTTTCCTATCACAATAAAAGGCAAAAACTCTAAAATATATTTATTTTACACTGGTGCCAGGTGCCCATCCCCACACAAAATAAAATATGCATTTTTTAAGCCACTACATCAACACCTCTCATGATCGGAGTGGGGGAACAGTTTCCGACAGCTGTTTTTTTTTTTACAGGGGGAACAGAATCCGACAGCAAAAAAACAGCCGTCGGAATCCGTTCCCCCTGTATTTCTTACACGAGGAGGATCTTCTAATATCTATCAAAGTGCTGATATTGATTAGGCTTCCACAGCCTAGTGGTCAATGCACTGACTTAAAGAGCTGACGATTTTTAGGTGAAACAAGTTCAAGTCCCGGCTCGCTGACTTTTTCTGATTCCATATTTTACTATCACAATAAAAGGCAAAAACTCTAAAATATATTTATTTTACACTGGTTCCAGGTGCCCATCCCCACACAAAGAAATATAATCAGCATTTTTTTAAGCCACTACACCAACACCTCTCATAGTTGGAGTGGGGGAACGGATTCCGACAGCTGTTTTTTTGCCGTCGGATTCTGTTCCCCCTGTATTTCATACACAATGAGGTTCTAATATTTATTAAACTGTTGCTGATATATTGACCCCTATAGCCTAGTGGTCAGTACACTGGTGTTAAGAAGTGTAGGGCTTTGGGTGACCCGAGTTCAAGTCCCAGTTTGTGATTTTTCTTGATCCTTTACTCTGCTATCATAATAAAACTCCATAAAAATGATTCCTTAAACTGATGCACCTATTTAATGACCTTTCCTGTAGCTCAAACAGTAGAGCATTGGTACTTGCAATGCCAAGGTCATAGGTTCGATTCCCAGGGAAAGCACAAACTGATAAGAATACAAAAGGTGTACCATGAAATTCAATCTACGTCGCTCTGGATCAAAAATCTGCCAAATGCTTAAATGTAAACGATGACAGTTAACCTCCATCCACAAACAGAATACTATCAACCTTCATTCAAGCCACTACATCAACACCTATCATAATGGGACCAAATACCGACATATGTCTTTTTGCCGTCAGATTCTTTTCCCCATATATTCCTTAGACTATGAGGATCTTCTAATATCTATCATAGTGCTGCTAATTTATAGGTCTCCAAAGCCTAGTGGTCAATGCACTGACTTTAAGAGCTGGCGATTTTTAGGTGAAACAAGTTCAAGTCCCGGCCTGCTGACTTTTTTTGATCCCATATTTTCCTATCACAATAAAAGGCAAAAACTCTAAAATATATTTATTTTACACTGGTGCCAGGTCAGCTCGATCCCCACACAAAATAAAATATGCATTTTTAAGCCACTACATCAACACCTCTCATGATGGGAGTGGGGGAACGGATTCCGACAGCTGTTTTTTTTTACAGGGGGAACAGAATCCGACAGCAAAAAAACAGCCGTCGGAATCCGTTCCCCCTGTATTTCTTACACCAGGAGGATCTTCTAATATCTATCAAAGTGCTGAAAATGATTAGGATTTCACAGCCTAGTGGTCAATGCACTGACTTTAAGAGCTGATGATTTTTAGGTGAAACAAGTTCAAGTCCCGTTTTGCTGACTTTTTCTGATTCCATATTTTCCTATCACAATAAAAGGCAAAAACTCTAAAATATATTTATTTTACACTGGTGCCAGGTGCCCATCCCCACACAAAATAAAATGTGCATTTTTTAAGCCACTACATCAACACCTCTCATGATGGGAGTGGGGGAACAGTTTCCGACAGCTGTTTTTTTTTACAGGGGGAACAGAATCCGACAGCAAAAAAACAGCCGTCGGAATCCGTTCCCCCTGTATTTCTTACATGAGGAGGATCTTCTAATATCTATCATAGTGCTGCTAATTTATAGGTCTCCACAGCCTAGTGGTAAATGCACTGACTTTAAGAGCTGTCGATTTTTAGGTGAAACAAGTTCAAGTCCCGGCTCGATGACTTTTTTTGATCCCATATTTTCCTATCACAATAAAAGGCAAAAACTCTAAAATATATTTATTTTACACTGGTGTCAGGTCAGCTCGATCCCCACACAAAATAAAATATGCATCTTTAAGCCACTACATCAACACCTCTCATGATGGGAGTGGGGGAACGGATTCCGACGGCTGTTTTTTTTACAGGGGGAACAGAATCCGACGGCAAAAAAACAGCCGTCGGAATCCGTTCCCCCTGTATTTCTTACACCAGGAGGATCTTCTAATATCTATCAAAGTGCTGAAAGTTATTAGGCTTCCACAGCCTAGTGGTCAATGCAATGACTTTAAAAGCTGACGATTTTTAGGTGAAACAAGTTCAAGTCCCGGCTCGCTGCCTTTTTTCTGATTCCATATTTTCCTATCACAATAAAAGGCAAAAACTTTAAAATATATTTATTTTACACTGGTGCCAGGTAAGCTCCATCCCCACACAAAATAAAATATGCATTTTTTAAGCCACTACATCAACACCTCTCATGATGGGAGTGGGGGAACGGATTCCGACAGCTGTTTTCTTTAGAGGGGGAACAGAATCCGACGGCAAAAAAACAGCCGTCGGAATCCGTTCCCCCTGTATTTCTTACACCAGGAGGATCTTCTAATATCTATCATAGTGCTGCTAATTTATAGGTCTCCACAGCCTAGTGGTCAATGCACTGACTTTAAGAGCTGACGATTTTTAGGTGAAACAAGTTCAAGTCCCGGCTCGCTGACTTTTTTTGATCCCATATTTTCCTATCACAATATAAGGCAAAAACTTTAAAATATATTTATTTTACACTGGTGCCAGGTAAGCTCGATCCCCACACAAAATAAAATATGCATTTTTTAAGCCACTACATCAACACCTCTCATGATGGGAGTGGGGGAACGGATTCCGACAGCTGTTTTTTTTAGAGGGGGAACAGAATCCGACGGCAAAAAAACAGCCGTCGGAATCCGTTCCCCCTGTATTTCTTACACCAGGGGGATCTTCTAATATCTATCAAAGTGCTGAAAATTATTAGGCTTCCACAGCCTAGTGGTCAATGCACTGACTTAAAGAGCTGATGATTTTTAGGTGAAACAAGTTCAAGTCCCGGTTTGCTGACTTTTTCTGATTCCATATTTTCCTATCACAATAAAAGGCAAAAACTCTAAAATATATTTATTTTACACTGGTGCCAGGTAAGCTCCATCCCCACACAAAATAAAATATGCATTTTTTAAGCCACTACATCAACACCTCTCATGATGGGAGTGGGGGAACAGTTTCCGACAGCTGTTTTTTTTTTACAGGGGGAACAGAATCCGACAGCAAAAAAACAGCCGTCGGAATCCGTTCCCCCTGTATTTCTTACATGAGGAGGATCTTCTAATATCTATCATAGTGCTGCTAATTTATAGGTCTCCACAGCCTAGTGGTCAATGCACTAACTTTAAGAGCTGACGATTTTAAGGTGAAACAAGTTCAAGTCCCGGCTCGCTGACTTTTTTTGATCCCATATTTTCCTATCACAATAAAAGGCAAAAACTCTAAAATATATTTATTTTACACTGGTGTCAGGTCAGCTCGATCCCCACACAAAATAAAATATGCATCTTTAAGCCACTACATCAACACCTCTCATGATGGGAGTGGGGGAACGGATTCCGACGGCTGTTTTTTTTACAGGGGGAACAGAATCCGACGGCAAAAAAACAGCCGTCGGAATCCGTTCTCCCTGTATTTCTTACACCAGGAGGATCTTCTAATATCTATCAAAGTGCTGAAAGTTATTAGGCTTCCACAGCCTAGTGGTCAATGCAATGACTTTAAAAGCTGACGATTTTTAGGTGAAACAAGTTCAAGTCCCGGCTCGCTGCCTTTTTTCTGATTCCATATTTTCCTATCACAATAAAAGGCAAAAACTTTAAAATATATTTAGTTTACACTGGTGCCAGGTAAGCTCGATCCTCACACAAAATAAAATATGCATTTTTTAAGCCACTACATCAACACCTCTCATGATGGGAGTGGGGGAACGGATTCCGACAGCTGTTTTCTTTAGAGGGGGAACAGAATCCGACGGCAAAAAAACAGCCGTCGGAATCCGTTCCCCCTGTATTTCTTACACCAGGAGGATCTTCTAATATCTATCAAGTGCTGAAAATTGATTAGGCTTCCACAGCCTAGTGGTCAATGCACTGACTTAAAGAGCTGACGATTTTTAGGTGAAACAAGTTCAAGTCCCGGCTCGCTGACTTTTTCTGATTCCATATTTTACTATCACAATAAAAGGCAAAAACTCTAAAATATATTTATTTTACACTGGTTCCAGGTGCCCATCCCCACACAAAAAATATAATCAGCATTTTTTTAAGGCACTACACCAACACCTCTCATAGTTGGAGTGGGGGAACGGATTCCGACAGCTGTTTTTTTTAGAGGGGGAACAGAATCCGACGGCAAAAAAACAGCCGTCGGAATCCGTTCCCCCTGTATTTCTTACACCAGGAGGATCTTCTAATATCTATCAAAGTGCTGAAAATGATTAGGCTTCCACAGCCTAGTGGTCAATGCACTGACTTAAAGAGCTGATGATTTTTAGGTGAAACAAGTTCAAGTCCCGGTTTGCTGACTTTTTCTGATTCCATATTTTCCTATCACAATAAAAGGCAAAAACTCTAAAATATATTTATTTTACACTGGTGCCAGGTAAGCTCCATCCCCACACAAAAAATATAATCAGCATTTTTTTAAGGCACTACACCAACACCTCTCATAGTTGGAGTGGGGGAACGGATTCCGACAGCTGTTTTTTTTAGAGGGGGAACAGAATCCGACGGCAAAAAAACAGCCGTCGGAATCCGTTCCCCCTGTATTTCTTACACCAGGAGGATCTTCTAATATCTATCAAAGTGCTGAAAATGATTAGGCTTCCACAGCCTAGTGGTCAATGCACTGACTTAAAGAGCTGATGATTTTTAGGTGAAACAAGTTCAAGTCCCGGTTTGCTGACTTTTTCTGATTCCATATTTTCCTATCACAATAAAAGGCAAAAACTCTAAAATATATTTATTTTACACTGGTGCCAGGTAAGCTCCATCCCCACACAAAATAAAATATGCATTTTTTAAGCCACTACATCAACACCTCTCATGATGGGAGTGGGGGAACGGTTTCCGACAGCTGTTTTTTTTTACAGGGGGAACAGAATCCGACAGCAAAAAAACAGCCGTCGGAATCCGTTCCCCCTGTATTTCTTACACCAGGAGGATCTTCTAATATCTATCAAAGTGCTGAAAATGATTAGGCTTCCACAGCCTAGTGGTCAATGCACTGACTTTAAGAGCTGATGATTTTTAGGTGAAACAAGTTCAAGTCCCGGTTTGCTGACTTTTTCTGATTCCATATTTTCCTATCACAATAAAAGGCAAAAACTCTAAAATATATTTATTTTACACTGGTGCCAGGTGCCCATCCCCACACAAAATAAAATATGCATTTTTTAAGCCACTACATCAACACCTCTCATGATCGGAGTGGGGGAACAGTTTCCGACAGCTGTTTTTTTTTTACAGGGGGAACAGAATCCGACAGCAAAAAAACAGCCGTCGGAATCCGTTCCCCCTGTATTTCTTACACGAGGAGGATCTTCTAATATCTATCAAAGTGCTGATATTGATTAGGCTTCCACAGCCTAGTGGTCAATGCACTGACTTAAAGAGCTGACGATTTTTAGGTGAAACAAGTTCAAGTCCCGGCTCGCTGACTTTTTCTGATTCCATATTTTACTATCACAATAAAAGGCAAAAACTCTAAAATATATTTATTTTACACTGGTTCCAGGTGCCCATCCCCACACAAAGAAATATAATCAGCATTTTTTTAAGCCACTACACCAACACCTCTCATAGTTGGAGTGGGGGAACGGATTCCGACAGCTGTTTTTTTGCCGTCGGATTCTGTTCCCCCTGTATTTCATACACAATGAGGTTCTAATATTTATTAAACTGTTGCTGATATATTGACCCCTATAGCCTAGTGGTCAGTACACTGGTGTTAAGAAGTGTAGGGCTTTGGGTGACCCGAGTTCAAGTCCCAGTTTGTGATTTTTCTTGATCCTTTACTCTGCTATCATAATAAAACTCCATAAAAATGATTCCTTAAACTGATGCACCTATTTAATGACCTTTCCTGTAGCTCAAACAGTAGAGCATTGGTACTTGCAATGCCAAGGTCATAGGTTCGATTCCCAGGGAAAGCACAAACTGATAAGAATACAAAAGGTGTACCATGAAATTCAATCTACGTCGCTCTGGATCAAAAATCTGCCAAATGCTTAAATGTAAACGATGACAGTTAACCTCCATCCACAAACAGAATACTATCAACCTTCATTCAAGCCACTACATCAACACCTATCATAATGGGACCAAATACCGACATATGTCTTTTTGCCGTCAGATTCTTTTCCCCATATATTCCTTAGACTATGAGGATCTTCTAATATCTATCATAGTGCTGCTAATTTATAGGTCTCCAAAGCCTAGTGGTCAATGCACTGACTTTAAGAGCTGGCGATTTTTAGGTGAAACAAGTTCAAGTCCCGGCCTGCTGACTTTTTTTGATCCCATATTTTCCTATCACAATAAAAGGCAAAAACTCTAAAATATATTTATTTTACACTGGTGCCAGGTCAGCTCGATCCCCACACAAAATAAAATATGCATTTTTAAGCCACTACATCAACACCTCTCATGATGGGAGTGGGGGAACGGATTCCGACAGCTGTTTTTTTTTACAGGGGGAACAGAATCCGACAGCAAAAAAACAGCCGTCGGAATCCGTTCCCCCTGTATTTCTTACACCAGGAGGATCTTCTAATATCTATCAAAGTGCTGAAAATGATTAGGATTTCACAGCCTAGTGGTCAATGCACTGACTTTAAGAGCTGATGATTTTTAGGTGAAACAAGTTCAAGTCCCGTTTTGCTGACTTTTTCTGATTCCATATTTTCCTATCACAATAAAAGGCAAAAACTCTAAAATATATTTATTTTACACTGGTGCCAGGTGCCCATCCCCACACAAAATAAAATGTGCATTTTTTAAGCCACTACATCAACACCTCTCATGATGGGAGTGGGGGAACAGTTTCCGACAGCTGTTTTTTTTTACAGGGGGAACAGAATCCGACAGCAAAAAAACAGCCGTCGGAATCCGTTCCCCCTGTATTTCTTACATGAGGAGGATCTTCTAATATCTATCATAGTGCTGCTAATTTATAGGTCTCCACAGCCTAGTGGTAAATGCACTGACTTTAAGAGCTGTCGATTTTTAGGTGAAACAAGTTCAAGTCCCGGCTCGATGACTTTTTTTGATCCCATATTTTCCTATCACAATAAAAGGCAAAAACTCTAAAATATATTTATTTTACACTGGTGTCAGGTCAGCTCGATCCCCACACAAAATAAAATATGCATCTTTAAGCCACTACATCAACACCTCTCATGATGGGAGTGGGGGAACGGATTCCGACGGCTGTTTTTTTTACAGGGGGAACAGAATCCGACGGCAAAAAAACAGCCGTCGGAATCCGTTCCCCCTGTATTTCTTACACCAGGAGGATCTTCTAATATCTATCAAAGTGCTGAAAGTTATTAGGCTTCCACAGCCTAGTGGTCAATGCAATGACTTTAAAAGCTGACGATTTTTAGGTGAAACAAGTTCAAGTCCCGGCTCGCTGCCTTTTTTCTGATTCCATATTTTCCTATCACAATAAAAGGCAAAAACTTTAAAATATATTTATTTTACACTGGTGCCAGGTAAGCTCCATCCCCACACAAAATAAAATATGCATTTTTTAAGCCACTACATCAACACCTCTCATGATGGGAGTGGGGGAACGGATTCCGACAGCTGTTTTCTTTAGAGGGGGAACAGAATCCGACGGCAAAAAAACAGCCGTCGGAATCCGTTCCCCCTGTATTTCTTACACCAGGAGGATCTTCTAATATCTATCAAAGTGCTGAAAATTATTAGGCTTCCACAGCCTAGTGGTCAATGCACTGACTTTAAGAGCTGATGATTTTTAGGTGAAACAAGTTCAAGTCCCGGTTTGCTGACTTTTTCTGATTCCATATTTTCCTATCACAAAAAAAGGCAAAAACTCTAAAATATATTTATTTTACACTGGTGCCAGGTAAGCTCCATCCCCACACAAAATAAAATATGCATTTTTTAAGGCACTACATCAACACCTCTCATGATGGGAGTGGGGGAACGGATTCCGACAGCTGTTTTTTTTTACAGGGGGAACAGAATCCGACAGCAAAAAAACAGCCGTCGGAATCCGTTCCCCCTGTATTTCTTACATGAGGAGGATCTTCTAATATCTATCATAGTGCTGCTAATTTATAGGTCTCCACAGCCTAGTGGTCAATGCACTGACTTTAAGAGCTGACGATTTTTAGGTGAAACAAGTTCAAGTCCCGGCTCGCTGACTTTTTTTGATCCCATATTTTCCTATCACAATATAAGGCAAAAACTTTAAAATATATTTATTTTACACTGGTGCCAGGTAAGCTCGATCCCCACACAAAATAAAATATGCATTTTTTAAGCCACTACATCAACACCTCTCATGATGGGAGTGGGGGAACGGATTCCGACAGCTGTTTTTTTTAGAGGGGGAACAGAATCCGACGGCAAAAAAACAGCCGTCGGAATCCGTTCCCCCTGTATTTCTTACACCAGGGGGATCTTCTAATATCTATCAAAGTGCTGAAAATTATTAGGCTTCCACAGCCTAGTGGTCAATGCACTGACTTAAAGAGCTGATGATTTTTAGGTGAAACAAGTTCAAGTCCCGGTTTGCTGACTTTTTCTGATTCCATATTTTCCTATCACAATAAAAGGCAAAAACTCTAAAATATATTTATTTTACACTGGTGCCAGGTAAGCTCCATCCCCACACAAAATAAAATATGCATTTTTTAAGCCACTACATCAACACCTCTCATGATGGGAGTGGGGGAACAGTTTCCGACAGCTGTTTTTTTTTTACAGGGGGAACAGAATCCGACAGCAAAAAAACAGCCGTCGGAATCCGTTCCCCCTGTATTTCTTACATGAGGAGGATCTTCTAATATCTATCATAGTGCTGCTAATTTATAGGTCTCCACAGCCTAGTGGTCAATGCACTAACTTTAAGAGCTGACGATTTTAAGGTGAAACAAGTTCAAGTCCCGGCTCGCTGACTTTTTTTGATCCCATATTTTCCTATCACAATAAAAGGCAAAAACTCTAAAATATATTTATTTTACACTGGTGTCAGGTCAGCTCGATCCCCACACAAAATAAAATATGCATCTTTAAGCCACTACATCAACACCTCTCATGATGGGAGTGGGGGAACGGATTCCGACGGCTGTTTTTTTTACAGGGGGAACAGAATCCGACGGCAAAAAAACAGCCGTCGGAATCCGTTCTCCCTGTATTTCTTACACCAGGAGGATCTTCTAATATCTATCAAAGTGCTGAAAGTTATTAGGCTTCCACAGCCTAGTGGTCAATGCAATGACTTTAAAAGCTGACGATTTTTAGGTGAAACAAGTTCAAGTCCCGGCTCGCTGCCTTTTTTCTGATTCCATATTTTCCTATCACAATAAAAGGCAAAAACTTTAAAATATATTTAGTTTACACTGGTGCCAGGTAAGCTCGATCCTCACACAAAATAAAATATGCATTTTTTAAGCCACTACATCAACACCTCTCATGATGGGAGTGGGGGAACGGATTCCGACAGCTGTTTTCTTTAGAGGGGGAACAGAATCCGACGGCAAAAAAACAGCCGTCGGAATCCGTTCCCCCTGTATTTCTTACACCAGGAGGATCTTCTAATATCTATCAAGTGCTGAAAATTGATTAGGCTTCCACAGCCTAGTGGTCAATGCACTGACTTAAAGAGCTGACGATTTTTAGGTGAAACAAGTTCAAGTCCCGGCTCGCTGACTTTTTCTGATTCCATATTTTACTATCACAATAAAAGGCAAAAACTCTAAAATATATTTATTTTACACTGGTTCCAGGTGCCCATCCCCACACAAAAAATATAATCAGCATTTTTTTAAGGCACTACACCAACACCTCTCATAGTTGGAGTGGGGGAACGGATTCCGACAGCTGTTTTTTTTAGAGGGGGAACAGAATCCGACGGCAAAAAAACAGCCGTCGGAATCCGTTCCCCCTGTATTTCTTACACCAGGAGGATCTTCTAATATCTATCAAAGTGCTGAAAATGATTAGGCTTCCACAGCCTAGTGGTCAATGCACTGACTTAAAGAGCTGATGATTTTTAGGTGAAACAAGTTCAAGTCCCGGTTTGCTGACTTTTTCTGATTCCATATTTTCCTATCACAATAAAAGGCAAAAACTCTAAAATATATTTATTTTACACTGGTGCCAGGTAAGCTCCATCCCCACACAAAAAATATAATCAGCATTTTTTTAAGGCACTACACCAACACCTCTCATAGTTGGAGTGGGGGAACGGATTCCGACAGCTGTTTTTTTTAGAGGGGGAACAGAATCCGACGGCAAAAAAACAGCCGTCGGAATCCGTTCCCCCTGTATTTCTTACACCAGGAGGATCTTCTAATATCTATCAAAGTGCTGAAAATGATTAGGCTTCCACAGCCTAGTGGTCAATGCACTGACTTAAAGAGCTGATGATTTTTAGGTGAAACAAGTTCAAGTCCCGGTTTGCTGACTTTTTCTGATTCCATATTTTCCTATCACAATAAAAGGCAAAAACTCTAAAATATATTTATTTTACACTGGTGCCAGGTAAGCTCCATCCCCACACAAAATAAAATATGCATTTTTTAAGCCACTACATCAACACCTCTCATGATGGGAGTGGGGGAACGGTTTCCGACAGCTGTTTTTTTTTACAGGGGGAACAGAATCCGACAGCAAAAAAACAGCCGTCGGAATCCGTTCCCCCTGTATTTCTTACACCAGGAGGATCTTCTAATATCTATCAAAGTGCTGAAAATGATTAGGCTTCCACAGCCTAGTGGTCAATGCACTGACTTTAAGAGCTGATGATTTTTAGGTGAAACAAGTTCAAGTCCCGGTTTGCTGACTTTTTCTGATTCCATATTTTCCTATCACAATAAAAGGCAAAAACTCTAAAATATATTTATTTTACACTGGTGCCAGGTGCCCATCCCCACACAAAATAAAATATGCATTTTTTAAGCCACTACATCAACACCTCTCATGATCGGAGTGGGGGAACAGTTTCCGACAGCTGTTTTTTTTTTTACAGGGGGAACAGAATCCGACAGCAAAAAAACAGCCGTCGGAATCCGTTCCCCCTGTATTTCTTACACGAGGAGGATCTTCTAATATCTATCAAAGTGCTGATATTGATTAGGCTTCCACAGCCTAGTGGTCAATGCACTGACTTAAAGAGCTGACGATTTTTAGGTGAAACAAGTTCAAGTCCCGGCTCGCTGACTTTTTCTGATTCCATATTTTACTATCACAATAAAAGGCAAAAACTCTAAAATATATTTATTTTACACTGGTTCCAGGTGCCCATCCCCACACAAAGAAATATAATCAGCATTTTTTTAAGCCACTACACCAACACCTCTCATAGTTGGAGTGGGGGAACGGATTCCGACAGCTGTTTTTTTGCCGTCGGATTCTGTTCCCCCTGTATTTCATACACAATGAGGTTCTAATATTTATTAAACTGTTGCTGATATATTGACCCCTATAGCCTAGTGGTCAGTACACTGGTGTTAAGAAGTGTAGGGCTTTGGGTGACCCGAGTTCAAGTCCCAGTTTGTGATTTTTCTTGATCCTTTACTCTGCTATCATAATAAAACTCCATAAAAATGATTCCTTAAACTGATGCACCTATTTAATGACCTTTCCTGTAGCTCAAACAGTAGAGCATTGGTACTTGCAATGCCAAGGTCATAGGTTCGATTCCCAGGGAAAGCACAAACTGATAAGAATACAAAAGGTGTACCATGAAATTCAATCTACGTCGCTCTGGATCAAAAATCTGCCAAATGCTTAAATGTAAACGATGACAGTTAACCTCCATCCACAAACAGAATACTATCAACCTTCATTCAAGCCACTACATCAACACCTATCATAATGGGACCAAATACCGACATATGTCTTTTTGCCGTCAGATTCTTTTCCCCATATATTCCTTAGACTATGAGGATCTTCTAATATCTATCATAGTGCTGCTAATTTATAGGTCTCCAAAGCCTAGTGGTCAATGCACTGACTTTAAGAGCTGGCGATTTTTAGGTGAAACAAGTTCAAGTCCCGGCCTGCTGACTTTTTTTGATCCCATATTTTCCTATCACAATAAAAGGCAAAAACTCTAAAATATATTTATTTTACACTGGTGCCAGGTCAGCTCGATCCCCACACAAAATAAAATATGCATTTTTAAGCCACTACATCAACACCTCTCATGATGGGAGTGGGGGAACGGATTCCGACAGCTGTTTTTTTTTACAGGGGGAACAGAATCCGACAGCAAAAAAACAGCCGTCGGAATCCGTTCCCCCTGTATTTCTTACACCAGGAGGATCTTCTAATATCTATCAAAGTGCTGAAAATGATTAGGATTTCACAGCCTAGTGGTCAATGCACTGACTTTAAGAGCTGATGATTTTTAGGTGAAACAAGTTCAAGTCCCGTTTTGCTGACTTTTTCTGATTCCATATTTTCCTATCACAATAAAAGGCAAAAACTCTAAAATATATTTATTTTACACTGGTGCCAGGTGCCCATCCCCACACAAAATAAAATGTGCATTTTTTAAGCCACTACATCAACACCTCTCATGATGGGAGTGGGGGAACAGTTTCCGACAGCTGTTTTTTTTTACAGGGGGAACAGAATCCGACAGCAAAAAAACAGCCGTCGGAATCCGTTCCCCCTGTATTTCTTACATGAGGAGGATCTTCTAATATCTATCATAGTGCTGCTAATTTATAGGTCTCCACAGCCTAGTGGTAAATGCACTGACTTTAAGAGCTGTCGATTTTTAGGTGAAACAAGTTCAAGTCCCGGCTCGATGACTTTTTTTGATCCCATATTTTCCTATCACAATAAAAGGCAAAAACTCTAAAATATATTTATTTTACACTGGTGTCAGGTCAGCTCGATCCCCACACAAAATAAAATATGCATCTTTAAGCCACTACATCAACACCTCTCATGATGGGAGTGGGGGAACGGATTCCGACGGCTGTTTTTTTTACAGGGGGAACAGAATCCGACGGCAAAAAAACAGCCGTCGGAATCCGTTCCCCCTGTATTTCTTACACCAGGAGGATCTTCTAATATCTATCAAAGTGCTGAAAGTTATTAGGCTTCCACAGCCTAGTGGTCAATGCAATGACTTTAAAAGCTGACGATTTTTAGGTGAAACAAGTTCAAGTCCCGGCTCGCTGCCTTTTTTCTGATTCCATATTTTCCTATCACAATAAAAGGCAAAAACTTTAAAATATATTTATTTTACACTGGTGCCAGGTAAGCTCCATCCCCACACAAAATAAAATATGCATTTTTTAAGCCACTACATCAACACCTCTCATGATGGGAGTGGGGGAACGGATTCCGACAGCTGTTTTCTTTAGAGGGGGAACAGAATCCGACGGCAAAAAAACAGCCGTCGGAATCCGTTCCCCCTGTATTTCTTACACCAGGAGGATCTTCTAATATCTATCATAGTGCTGCTAATTTATAGGTCTCCACAGCCTAGTGGTCAATGCACTGACTTTAAGAGCTGACGATTTTTAGGTGAAACAAGTTCAAGTCCCGGCTCGCTGACTTTTTTTGATCCCATATTTTCCTATCACAATATAAGGCAAAAACTTTAAAATATATTTATTTTACACTGGTGCCAGGTAAGCTCGATCCCCACACAAAATAAAATATGCATTTTTTAAGCCACTACATCAACACCTCTCATGATGGGAGTGGGGGAACGGATTCCGACAGCTGTTTTTTTTAGAGGGGGAACAGAATCCGACGGCAAAAAAACAGCCGTCGGAATCCGTTCCCCCTGTATTTCTTACACCAGGGGGATCTTCTAATATCTATCAAAGTGCTGAAAATTATTAGGCTTCCACAGCCTAGTGGTCAATGCACTGACTTAAAGAGCTGATGATTTTTAGGTGAAACAAGTTCAAGTCCCGGTTTGCTGACTTTTTCTGATTCCATATTTTCCTATCACAATAAAAGGCAAAAACTCTAAAATATATTTATTTTACACTGGTGCCAGGTAAGCTCCATCCCCACACAAAATAAAATATGCATTTTTTAAGCCACTACATCAACACCTCTCATGATGGGAGTGGGGGAACAGTTTCCGACAGCTGTTTTTTTTTTACAGGGGGAACAGAATCCGACAGCAAAAAAACAGCCGTCGGAATCCGTTCCCCCTGTATTTCTTACATGAGGAGGATCTTCTAATATCTATCATAGTGCTGCTAATTTATAGGTCTCCACAGCCTAGTGGTCAATGCACTAACTTTAAGAGCTGACGATTTTAAGGTGAAACAAGTTCAAGTCCCGGCTCGCTGACTTTTTTTGATCCCATATTTTCCTATCACAATAAAAGGCAAAAACTCTAAAATATATTTATTTTACACTGGTGTCAGGTCAGCTCGATCCCCACACAAAATAAAATATGCATCTTTAAGCCACTACATCAACACCTCTCATGATGGGAGTGGGGGAACGGATTCCGACGGCTGTTTTTTTTACAGGGGGAACAGAATCCGACGGCAAAAAAACAGCCGTCGGAATCCGTTCTCCCTGTATTTCTTACACCAGGAGGATCTTCTAATATCTATCAAAGTGCTGAAAGTTATTAGGCTTCCACAGCCTAGTGGTCAATGCAATGACTTTAAAAGCTGACGATTTTTAGGTGAAACAAGTTCAAGTCCCGGCTCGCTGCCTTTTTTCTGATTCCATATTTTCCTATCACAATAAAAGGCAAAAACTTTAAAATATATTTAGTTTACACTGGTGCCAGGTAAGCTCGATCCTCACACAAAATAAAATATGCATTTTTTAAGCCACTACATCAACACCTCTCATGATGGGAGTGGGGGAACGGATTCCGACAGCTGTTTTCTTTAGAGGGGGAACAGAATCCGACGGCAAAAAAACAGCCGTCGGAATCCGTTCCCCCTGTATTTCTTACACCAGGAGGATCTTCTAATATCTATCAAGTGCTGAAAATTGATTAGGCTTCCACAGCCTAGTGGTCAATGCACTGACTTAAAGAGCTGACGATTTTTAGGTGAAACAAGTTCAAGTCCCGGCTCGCTGACTTTTTCTGATTCCATATTTTACTATCACAATAAAAGGCAAAAACTCTAAAATATATTTATTTTACACTGGTTCCAGGTGCCCATCCCCACACAAAAAATATAATCAGCATTTTTTTAAGGCACTACACCAACACCTCTCATAGTTGGAGTGGGGGAACGGATTCCGACAGCTGTTTTTTTTAGAGGGGGAACAGAATCCGACGGCAAAAAAACAGCCGTCGGAATCCGTTCCCCCTGTATTTCTTACACCAGGAGGATCTTCTAATATCTATCAAAGTGCTGAAAATGATTAGGCTTCCACAGCCTAGTGGTCAATGCACTGACTTAAAGAGCTGATGATTTTTAGGTGAAACAAGTTCAAGTCCCGGTTTGCTGACTTTTTCTGATTCCATATTTTCCTATCACAATAAAAGGCAAAAACTCTAAAATATATTTATTTTACACTGGTGCCAGGTAAGCTCCATCCCCACACAAAAAATATAATCAGCATTTTTTTAAGGCACTACACCAACACCTCTCATAGTTGGAGTGGGGGAACGGATTCCGACAGCTGTTTTTTTTAGAGGGGGAACAGAATCCGACGGCAAAAAAACAGCCGTCGGAATCCGTTCCCCCTGTATTTCTTACACCAGGAGGATCTTCTAATATCTATCAAAGTGCTGAAAATGATTAGGCTTCCACAGCCTAGTGGTCAATGCACTGACTTAAAGAGCTGATGATTTTTAGGTGAAACAAGTTCAAGTCCCGGTTTGCTGACTTTTTCTGATTCCATATTTTCCTATCACAATAAAAGGCAAAAACTCTAAAATATATTTATTTTACACTGGTGCCAGGTAAGCTCCATCCCCACACAAAATAAAATATGCATTTTTTAAGCCACTACATCAACACCTCTCATGATGGGAGTGGGGGAACGGTTTCCGACAGCTGTTTTTTTTTACAGGGGGAACAGAATCCGACAGCAAAAAAACAGCCGTCGGAATCCGTTCCCCCTGTATTTCTTACACCAGGAGGATCTTCTAATATCTATCAAAGTGCTGAAAATGATTAGGCTTCCACAGCCTAGTGGTCAATGCACTGACTTTAAGAGCTGATGATTTTTAGGTGAAACAAGTTCAAGTCCCGGTTTGCTGACTTTTTCTGATTCCATATTTTCCTATCACAATAAAAGGCAAAAACTCTAAAATATATTTATTTTACACTGGTGCCAGGTGCCCATCCCCACACAAAATAAAATATGCATTTTTTAAGCCACTACATCAACACCTCTCATGATCGGAGTGGGGGAACAGTTTCCGACAGCTGTTTTTTTTTTACAGGGGGAACAGAATCCGACAGCAAAAAAACAGCCGTCGGAATCCGTTCCCCCTGTATTTCTTACACGAGGAGGATCTTCTAATATCTATCAAAGTGCTGATATTGATTAGGCTTCCACAGCCTAGTGGTCAATGCACTGACTTAAAGAGCTGACGATTTTTAGGTGAAACAAGTTCAAGTCCCGGCTCGCTGACTTTTTCTGATTCCATATTTTACTATCACAATAAAAGGCAAAAACTCTAAAATATATTTATTTTACACTGGTTCCAGGTGCCCATCCCCACACAAAGAAATATAATCAGCATTTTTTTAAGCCACTACACCAACACCTCTCATAGTTGGAGTGGGGGAACGGATTCCGACAGCTGTTTTTTTGCCGTCGGATTCTGTTCCCCCTGTATTTCATACACAATGAGGTTCTAATATTTATTAAACTGTTGCTGATATATTGACCCCTATAGCCTAGTGGTCAGTACACTGGTGTTAAGAAGTGTAGGGCTTTGGGTGACCCGAGTTCAAGTCCCAGTTTGTGATTTTTCTTGATCCTTTACTCTGCTATCATAATAAAACTCCATAAAAATGATTCCTTAAACTGATGCACCTATTTAATGACCTTTCCTGTAGCTCAAACAGTAGAGCATTGGTACTTGCAATGCCAAGGTCATAGGTTCGATTCCCAGGGAAAGCACAAACTGATAAGAATACAAAAGGTGTACCATGAAATTCAATCTACGTCGCTCTGGATCAAAAATCTGCCAAATGCTTAAATGTAAACGATGACAGTTAACCTCCATCCACAAACAGAATACTATCAACCTTCATTCAAGCCACTACATCAACACCTATCATAATGGGACCAAATACCGACATATGTCTTTTTGCCGTCAGATTCTTTTCCCCATATATTCCTTAGACTATGAGGATCTTCTAATATCTATCATAGTGCTGCTAATTTATAGGTCTCCAAAGCCTAGTGGTCAATGCACTGACTTTAAGAGCTGGCGATTTTTAGGTGAAACAAGTTCAAGTCCCGGCCTGCTGACTTTTTTTGATCCCATATTTTCCTATCACAATAAAAGGCAAAAACTCTAAAATATATTTATTTTACACTGGTGCCAGGTCAGCTCGATCCCCACACAAAATAAAATATGCATTTTTAAGCCACTACATCAACACCTCTCATGATGGGAGTGGGGGAACGGATTCCGACAGCTGTTTTTTTTTACAGGGGGAACAGAATCCGACAGCAAAAAAACAGCCGTCGGAATCCGTTCCCCCTGTATTTCTTACACCAGGAGGATCTTCTAATATCTATCAAAGTGCTGAAAATGATTAGGATTTCACAGCCTAGTGGTCAATGCACTGACTTTAAGAGCTGATGATTTTTAGGTGAAACAAGTTCAAGTCCCGTTTTGCTGACTTTTTCTGATTCCATATTTTCCTATCACAATAAAAGGCAAAAACTCTAAAATATATTTATTTTACACTGGTGCCAGGTGCCCATCCCCACACAAAATAAAATGTGCATTTTTTAAGCCACTACATCAACACCTCTCATGATGGGAGTGGGGGAACAGTTTCCGACAGCTGTTTTTTTTTACAGGGGGAACAGAATCCGACAGCAAAAAAACAGCCGTCGGAATCCGTTCCCCCTGTATTTCTTACATGAGGAGGATCTTCTAATATCTATCATAGTGCTGCTAATTTATAGGTCTCCACAGCCTAGTGGTAAATGCACTGACTTTAAGAGCTGTCGATTTTTAGGTGAAACAAGTTCAAGTCCCGGCTCGATGACTTTTTTTGATCCCATATTTTCCTATCACAATAAAAGGCAAAAACTCTAAAATATATTTATTTTACACTGGTGTCAGGTCAGCTCGATCCCCACACAAAATAAAATATGCATCTTTAAGCCACTACATCAACACCTCTCATGATGGGAGTGGGGGAACGGATTCCGACGGCTGTTTTTTTTACAGGGGGAACAGAATCCGACGGCAAAAAAACAGCCGTCGGAATCCGTTCCCCCTGTATTTCTTACACCAGGAGGATCTTCTAATATCTATCAAAGTGCTGAAAGTTATTAGGCTTCCACAGCCTAGTGGTCAATGCAATGACTTTAAAAGCTGACGATTTTTAGGTGAAACAAGTTCAAGTCCCGGCTCGCTGCCTTTTTTCTGATTCCATATTTTCCTATCACAATAAAAGGCAAAAACTTTAAAATATATTTATTTTACACTGGTGCCAGGTAAGCTCCATCCCCACACAAAATAAAATATGCATTTTTTAAGCCACTACATCAACACCTCTCATGATGGGAGTGGGGGAACGGATTCCGACAGCTGTTTTCTTTAGAGGGGGAACAGAATCCGACGGCAAAAAAACAGCCGTCGGAATCCGTTCCCCCTGTATTTCTTACACCAGGAGGATCTTCTAATATCTATCAAAGTGCTGAAAATTATTAGGCTTCCACAGCCTAGTGGTCAATGCACTGACTTTAAGAGCTGATGATTTTTAGGTGAAACAAGTTCAAGTCCCGGTTTGCTGACTTTTTCTGATTCCATATTTTCCTATCACAAAAAAAGGCAAAAACTCTAAAATATATTTATTTTACACTGGTGCCAGGTAAGCTCCATCCCCACACAAAATAAAATATGCATTTTTTAAGGCACTACATCAACACCTCTCATGATGGGAGTGGGGGAACGGATTCCGACAGCTGTTTTTTTTTACAGGGGGAACAGAATCCGACAGCAAAAAAACAGCCGTCGGAATCCGTTCCCCCTGTATTTCTTACATGAGGAGGATCTTCTAATATCTATCATAGTGCTGCTAATTTATAGGTCTCCACAGCCTAGTGGTCAATGCACTGACTTTAAGAGCTGACGATTTTTAGGTGAAACAAGTTCAAGTCCCGGCTCGCTGACTTTTTTTGATCCCATATTTTCCTATCACAATATAAGGCAAAAACTTTAAAATATATTTATTTTACACTGGTGCCAGGTAAGCTCGATCCCCACACAAAATAAAATATGCATTTTTTAAGCCACTACATCAACACCTCTCATGATGGGAGTGGGGGAACGGATTCCGACAGCTGTTTTTTTTAGAGGGGGAACAGAATCCGACGGCAAAAAAACAGCCGTCGGAATCCGTTCCCCCTGTATTTCTTACACCAGGGGGATCTTCTAATATCTATCAAAGTGCTGAAAATTATTAGGCTTCCACAGCCTAGTGGTCAATGCACTGACTTAAAGAGCTGATGATTTTTAGGTGAAACAAGTTCAAGTCCCGGTTTGCTGACTTTTTCTGATTCCATATTTTCCTATCACAATAAAAGGCAAAAACTCTAAAATATATTTATTTTACACTGGTGCCAGGTAAGCTCCATCCCCACACAAAATAAAATATGCATTTTTTAAGCCACTACATCAACACCTCTCATGATGGGAGTGGGGGAACAGTTTCCGACAGCTGTTTTTTTTTTACAGGGGGAACAGAATCCGACAGCAAAAAAACAGCCGTCGGAATCCGTTCCCCCTGTATTTCTTACATGAGGAGGATCTTCTAATATCTATCATAGTGCTGCTAATTTATAGGTCTCCACAGCCTAGTGGTCAATGCACTAACTTTAAGAGCTGACGATTTTAAGGTGAAACAAGTTCAAGTCCCGGCTCGCTGACTTTTTTTGATCCCATATTTTCCTATCACAATAAAAGGCAAAAACTCTAAAATATATTTATTTTACACTGGTGTCAGGTCAGCTCGATCCCCACACAAAATAAAATATGCATCTTTAAGCCACTACATCAACACCTCTCATGATGGGAGTGGGGGAACGGATTCCGACGGCTGTTTTTTTTACAGGGGGAACAGAATCCGACGGCAAAAAAACAGCCGTCGGAATCCGTTCTCCCTGTATTTCTTACACCAGGAGGATCTTCTAATATCTATCAAAGTGCTGAAAGTTATTAGGCTTCCACAGCCTAGTGGTCAATGCAATGACTTTAAAAGCTGACGATTTTTAGGTGAAACAAGTTCAAGTCCCGGCTCGCTGCCTTTTTTCTGATTCCATATTTTCCTATCACAATAAAAGGCAAAAACTTTAAAATATATTTAGTTTACACTGGTGCCAGGTAAGCTCGATCCTCACACAAAATAAAATATGCATTTTTTAAGCCACTACATCAACACCTCTCATGATGGGAGTGGGGGAACGGATTCCGACAGCTGTTTTCTTTAGAGGGGGAACAGAATCCGACGGCAAAAAAACAGCCGTCGGAATCCGTTCCCCCTGTATTTCTTACACCAGGAGGATCTTCTAATATCTATCAAGTGCTGAAAATTGATTAGGCTTCCACAGCCTAGTGGTCAATGCACTGACTTAAAGAGCTGACGATTTTTAGGTGAAACAAGTTCAAGTCCCGGCTCGCTGACTTTTTCTGATTCCATATTTTACTATCACAATAAAAGGCAAAAACTCTAAAATATATTTATTTTACACTGGTTCCAGGTGCCCATCCCCACACAAAAAATATAATCAGCATTTTTTTAAGGCACTACACCAACACCTCTCATAGTTGGAGTGGGGGAACGGATTCCGACAGCTGTTTTTTTTAGAGGGGGAACAGAATCCGACGGCAAAAAAACAGCCGTCGGAATCCGTTCCCCCTGTATTTCTTACACCAGGAGGATCTTCTAATATCTATCAAAGTGCTGAAAATGATTAGGCTTCCACAGCCTAGTGGTCAATGCACTGACTTAAAGAGCTGATGATTTTTAGGTGAAACAAGTTCAAGTCCCGGTTTGCTGACTTTTTCTGATTCCATATTTTCCTATCACAATAAAAGGCAAAAACTCTAAAATATATTTATTTTACACTGGTGCCAGGTAAGCTCCATCCCCACACAAAAAATATAATCAGCATTTTTTTAAGGCACTACACCAACACCTCTCATAGTTGGAGTGGGGGAACGGATTCCGACAGCTGTTTTTTTTAGAGGGGGAACAGAATCCGACGGCAAAAAAACAGCCGTCGGAATCCGTTCCCCCTGTATTTCTTACACCAGGAGGATCTTCTAATATCTATCAAAGTGCTGAAAATGATTAGGCTTCCACAGCCTAGTGGTCAATGCACTGACTTAAAGAGCTGATGATTTTTAGGTGAAACAAGTTCAAGTCCCGGTTTGCTGACTTTTTCTGATTCCATATTTTCCTATCACAATAAAAGGCAAAAACTCTAAAATATATTTATTTTACACTGGTGCCAGGTAAGCTCCATCCCCACACAAAATAAAATATGCATTTTTTAAGCCACTACATCAACACCTCTCATGATGGGAGTGGGGGAACGGTTTCCGACAGCTGTTTTTTTTTACAGGGGGAACAGAATCCGACAGCAAAAAAACAGCCGTCGGAATCCGTTCCCCCTGTATTTCTTACACCAGGAGGATCTTCTAATATCTATCAAAGTGCTGAAAATGATTAGGCTTCCACAGCCTAGTGGTCAATGCACTGACTTTAAGAGCTGATGATTTTTAGGTGAAACAAGTTCAAGTCCCGGTTTGCTGACTTTTTCTGATTCCATATTTTCCTATCACAATAAAAGGCAAAAACTCTAAAATATATTTATTTTACACTGGTGCCAGGTGCCCATCCCCACACAAAATAAAATATGCATTTTTTAAGCCACTACATCAACACCTCTCATGATCGGAGTGGGGGAACAGTTTCCGACAGCTGTTTTTTTTTTACAGGGGGAACAGAATCCGACAGCAAAAAAACAGCCGTCGGAATCCGTTCCCCCTGTATTTCTTACACGAGGAGGATCTTCTAATATCTATCAAAGTGCTGATATTGATTAGGCTTCCACAGCCTAGTGGTCAATGCACTGACTTAAAGAGCTGACGATTTTTAGGTGAAACAAGTTCAAGTCCCGGCTCGCTGACTTTTTCTGATTCCATATTTTACTATCACAATAAAAGGCAAAAACTCTAAAATATATTTATTTTACACTGGTTCCAGGTGCCCATCCCCACACAAAGAAATATAATCAGCATTTTTTTAAGCCACTACACCAACACCTCTCATAGTTGGAGTGGGGGAACGGATTCCGACAGCTGTTTTTTTGCCGTCGGATTCTGTTCCCCCTGTATTTCATACACAATGAGGTTCTAATATTTATTAAACTGTTGCTGATATATTGACCCCTATAGCCTAGTGGTCAGTACACTGGTGTTAAGAAGTGTAGGGCTTTGGGTGACCCGAGTTCAAGTCCCAGTTTGTGATTTTTCTTGATCCTTTACTCTGCTATCATAATAAAACTCCATAAAAATGATTCCTTAAACTGATGCACCTATTTAATGACCTTTCCTGTAGCTCAAACAGTAGAGCATTGGTACTTGCAATGCCAAGGTCATAGGTTCGATTCCCAGGGAAAGCACAAACTGATAAGAATACAAAAGGTGTACCATGAAATTCAATCTACGTCGCTCTGGATCAAAAATCTGCCAAATGCTTAAATGTAAACGATGACAGTTAACCTCCATCCACAAACAGAATACTATCAACCTTCATTCAAGCCACTACATCAACACCTATCATAATGGGACCAAATACCGACATATGTCTTTTTGCCGTCAGATTCTTTTCCCCATATATTCCTTAGACTATGAGGATCTTCTAATATCTATCATAGTGCTGCTAATTTATAGGTCTCCAAAGCCTAGTGGTCAATGCACTGACTTTAAGAGCTGGCGATTTTTAGGTGAAACAAGTTCAAGTCCCGGCCTGCTGACTTTTTTTGATCCCATATTTTCCTATCACAATAAAAGGCAAAAACTCTAAAATATATTTATTTTACACTGGTGCCAGGTCAGCTCGATCCCCACACAAAATAAAATATGCATTTTTAAGCCACTACATCAACACCTCTCATGATGGGAGTGGGGGAACGGATTCCGACAGCTGTTTTTTTTTACAGGGGGAACAGAATCCGACAGCAAAAAAACAGCCGTCGGAATCCGTTCCCCCTGTATTTCTTACACCAGGAGGATCTTCTAATATCTATCAAAGTGCTGAAAATGATTAGGATTTCACAGCCTAGTGGTCAATGCACTGACTTTAAGAGCTGATGATTTTTAGGTGAAACAAGTTCAAGTCCCGTTTTGCTGACTTTTTCTGATTCCATATTTTCCTATCACAATAAAAGGCAAAAACTCTAAAATATATTTATTTTACACTGGTGCCAGGTGCCCATCCCCACACAAAATAAAATGTGCATTTTTTAAGCCACTACATCAACACCTCTCATGATGGGAGTGGGGGAACAGTTTCCGACAGCTGTTTTTTTTTACAGGGGGAACAGAATCCGACAGCAAAAAAACAGCCGTCGGAATCCGTTCCCCCTGTATTTCTTACATGAGGAGGATCTTCTAATATCTATCATAGTGCTGCTAATTTATAGGTCTCCACAGCCTAGTGGTAAATGCACTGACTTTAAGAGCTGTCGATTTTTAGGTGAAACAAGTTCAAGTCCCGGCTCGATGACTTTTTTTGATCCCATATTTTCCTATCACAATAAAAGGCAAAAACTCTAAAATATATTTATTTTACACTGGTGTCAGGTCAGCTCGATCCCCACACAAAATAAAATATGCATCTTTAAGCCACTACATCAACACCTCTCATGATGGGAGTGGGGGAACGGATTCCGACGGCTGTTTTTTTTACAGGGGGAACAGAATCCGACGGCAAAAAAACAGCCGTCGGAATCCGTTCCCCCTGTATTTCTTACACCAGGAGGATCTTCTAATATCTATCAAAGTGCTGAAAGTTATTAGGCTTCCACAGCCTAGTGGTCAATGCAATGACTTTAAAAGCTGACGATTTTTAGGTGAAACAAGTTCAAGTCCCGGCTCGCTGCCTTTTTTCTGATTCCATATTTTCCTATCACAATAAAAGGCAAAAACTTTAAAATATATTTATTTTACACTGGTGCCAGGTAAGCTCCATCCCCACACAAAATAAAATATGCATTTTTTAAGCCACTACATCAACACCTCTCATGATGGGAGTGGGGGAACGGATTCCGACAGCTGTTTTCTTTAGAGGGGGAACAGAATCCGACGGCAAAAAAACAGCCGTCGGAATCCGTTCCCCCTGTATTTCTTACACCAGGAGGATCTTCTAATATCTATCAAAGTGCTGAAAATTATTAGGCTTCCACAGCCTAGTGGTCAATGCACTGACTTTAAGAGCTGATGATTTTTAGGTGAAACAAGTTCAAGTCCCGGTTTGCTGACTTTTTCTGATTCCATATTTTCCTATCACAAAAAAAGGCAAAAACTCTAAAATATATTTATTTTACACTGGTGCCAGGTAAGCTCCATCCCCACACAAAATAAAATATGCATTTTTTAAGGCACTACATCAACACCTCTCATGATGGGAGTGGGGGAACGGATTCCGACAGCTGTTTTTTTTTACAGGGGGAACAGAATCCGACAGCAAAAAAACAGCCGTCGGAATCCGTTCCCCCTGTATTTCTTACATGAGGAGGATCTTCTAATATCTATCATAGTGCTGCTAATTTATAGGTCTCCACAGCCTAGTGGTCAATGCACTGACTTTAAGAGCTGACGATTTTTAGGTGAAACAAGTTCAAGTCCCGGCTCGCTGACTTTTTTTGATCCCATATTTTCCTATCACAATATAAGGCAAAAACTTTAAAATATATTTATTTTACACTGGTGCCAGGTAAGCTCGATCCCCACACAAAATAAAATATGCATTTTTTAAGCCACTACATCAACACCTCTCATGATGGGAGTGGGGGAACGGATTCCGACAGCTGTTTTTTTTAGAGGGGGAACAGAATCCGACGGCAAAAAAACAGCCGTCGGAATCCGTTCCCCCTGTATTTCTTACACCAGGGGGATCTTCTAATATCTATCAAAGTGCTGAAAATTATTAGGCTTCCACAGCCTAGTGGTCAATGCACTGACTTAAAGAGCTGATGATTTTTAGGTGAAACAAGTTCAAGTCCCGGTTTGCTGACTTTTTCTGATTCCATATTTTCCTATCACAATAAAAGGCAAAAACTCTAAAATATATTTATTTTACACTGGTGCCAGGTAAGCTCCATCCCCACACAAAATAAAATATGCATTTTTTAAGCCACTACATCAACACCTCTCATGATGGGAGTGGGGGAACAGTTTCCGACAGCTGTTTTTTTTTTACAGGGGGAACAGAATCCGACAGCAAAAAAACAGCCGTCGGAATCCGTTCCCCCTGTATTTCTTACATGAGGAGGATCTTCTAATATCTATCATAGTGCTGCTAATTTATAGGTCTCCACAGCCTAGTGGTCAATGCACTAACTTTAAGAGCTGACGATTTTAAGGTGAAACAAGTTCAAGTCCCGGCTCGCTGACTTTTTTTGATCCCATATTTTCCTATCACAATAAAAGGCAAAAACTCTAAAATATATTTATTTTACACTGGTGTCAGGTCAGCTCGATCCCCACACAAAATAAAATATGCATCTTTAAGCCACTACATCAACACCTCTCATGATGGGAGTGGGGGAACGGATTCCGACGGCTGTTTTTTTTACAGGGGGAACAGAATCCGACGGCAAAAAAACAGCCGTCGGAATCCGTTCTCCCTGTATTTCTTACACCAGGAGGATCTTCTAATATCTATCAAAGTGCTGAAAGTTATTAGGCTTCCACAGCCTAGTGGTCAATGCAATGACTTTAAAAGCTGACGATTTTTAGGTGAAACAAGTTCAAGTCCCGGCTCGCTGCCTTTTTTCTGATTCCATATTTTCCTATCACAATAAAAGGCAAAAACTTTAAAATATATTTAGTTTACACTGGTGCCAGGTAAGCTCGATCCTCACACAAAATAAAATATGCATTTTTTAAGCCACTACATCAACACCTCTCATGATGGGAGTGGGGGAACGGATTCCGACAGCTGTTTTCTTTAGAGGGGGAACAGAATCCGACGGCAAAAAAACAGCCGTCGGAATCCGTTC
>NW_027639409.1:0-2000 GCF_949152265.1 Phoxinus phoxinus | reverse complement strand
ACACAGCACAGCACAGCACAGCACAGCACAACACAACACAGCACAACACAGCACAACACAACACAACACAGCACAACACAGCACAACACAGCACAACACAACACAACACAGCACAGCACAACACAACACAACACAACACAGCACAGCACAACACAGCACAACACAACACAACACAGCACAACACAACACAGCACAACACAACACAGCACAGCACAACACAACACAACACAGCACAACACAACACAGCACAGCACAACACAGCACAGCACAACACAACACAACACAGCACAACACAGCACAACACAACACAACACAGCACAGCACAGCACAGCACAGCACAACACAACACAACACAACACAACACAACACAGCACAGCACAACACAACACAACACAACACAGCACAACACAGCACAACACAACACAACACAGCACAGCACAGCACAGCACAGCACAACACAACACAACACAACACAGCACAACACAGCACAGCACAACACAACACAACTCAGCACAGCACAGCACAGCACAGCACAGCACAACACATCACATCACATCACAGCACAACACAACACAACACAGCACAACACAGCACAGCACAACACAACACAACACAGCACAGCACAGCACAGCACAGCACAGCACAACACAACACAACACAACACAACACAACACAACACAACACAGCACAACACAGCACAGCACAGCACAGCACAGCACAACACAACACAACACAGCACAGCACAGCACAACACAACACAACACAGCACAGCACAGCACAGCACAGCACAACACAGCACAGCACAGCACAACACAACACAACTCAGCACAGCACAGCACAACACAACACAACACAACACAGCACAGCACAGCACAACACAACACAACACAGCACAGCACAACACAACACAACACAACACAGCACAACACAGCACAACACAACACAACACAACACAGCACAGCACAACACAACACAGCACAGCACAGCACAACACAGCACAACACAACACAACACAGCACAACACAACACAGCACAACACAGCACAGCACAACACAACACAACACAGCACAGCACAACACAACACAGCACAACACAACACAACACAACACAACACAGCACAACACAGCACAGCACAACACAGCACAACACAACACAGCACAACACAACACAGCACAGCACAGCACAGCACAACACAGCACAGCACAACACAACACAGCACAACACAACACAACACAGCACAGCACAACACAACACAGCACAGCACAACACAACACAACACAGCACAGCACAACACAACACAGCACAACACAACACAACACAGCACAACACAGCACAGCACAACACAGCACAACACAACACAACACAACACAACACAGCACAACACAGCACAGCACAACACAGCACAACACAACACAGCACAACACAACACAGCACAGCACAGCACAACACAGCACAGCACAACACAACACAACACAACACAGCACAGCACAACACAGCACAGCACAACACAACACAACACAGCACAACACAACACAGCACAACACAACACAGCACAGCACAACACAACACAGCACAGCACAACACAGCACAACACAACACAGCACAGCACAACACAACAGTTCAGATGAGCTAGTGGCCTATACGCTGAGTTTTCATAAATGTTTGTGACGCGCTCCGCAGAGAAAGGAAACCGGGACATCAGAAAACGCATTTCTGTTGGTTTTCTTTATTTTACAAAAGCACATTTTTGTTTTTATTGTGAGTTTAATTTACAGTGTCAAATAATGTCTTACTCTTTTCTGCAGGACCATAAATGACGGAGTATTTTTAGTTGTTTCCGTTTTTATGAGACGAAAATCATGTGGCACTGTGCCGACTTGTGTCGTGACTCGTGGAACTCTCACTGCAGCGATGAAGTGTGTGTGTGTCCTGGACAGTCCAGCGATGAAGTGTGTGTGTGTCCTGGACAGTCCAGCGATGAAGTGTGTGTGTGTCCTGGA
>NW_027639410.1:0-28756 GCF_949152265.1 Phoxinus phoxinus | reverse complement strand
CTATAGACAGGAATAATATTTATTGAATTTATACCCGAATGTGTCGATGTAATAATTATGAGCACTGGATACTCTGATGTAATGTGTTTTCAATTCATAAGAGCAGCCTGAGGGAGCCCTATGCACATGTAGTCCATATATAAGTCATAATCATGTAACATTCTAGGACGTCCCTGACATAAACAAAGCTAACAGAGATCGCTGTAACATGCAGATAAAGACGTTGTGAAGACAATAAACATGATTGCAATGATATTTGATTGACCCGTGTTCTTCGAGCCATGCCAGGTATTTTCATAATAGTAGATTATATTTATAATGTAATGCTAATGGATATAGACTTTATCATCGTGTAGAATACTATAAAAAATAATATATTGTTAGTCAAATTTTTTAATCTGAAGCCAATCAGATCACAGAAGGTTATTTAAAACAACCAGTCGTTAGTAATTATAATGCAGACAAAAGAAAAGCATATTTTATGCTTTTAGTACAAAGGGTTCATGATCTGTTTCAGTTTGGGTATGCCATTTCTGAGGATTTTTCAAAGTGGAGTTGCAGCCTAACAGGTTAAAGAAGCGGGTCAAGTCTTCGAATTGTTGCTAACCTCTATATTGCTATGTTTTCTCCAGGTCATTTTAAATGGACAGCTTTGTCGCTGATGTGCCAACTGAGTGGCGGCTTTCTGGAGCTGATAGAGAATTTTAAAGGTGAGCATTTTACTCTTAATACCCTTATATCATCTCTCTACACCTAAAAAAAATGTCTTTAATTGGGCTTAAATGTGTCGGTGCAAGATTCTGTGAAAGTCACAACTTCTTCAACAGTGGAGTATGCATATCTATATAACCCTTATAGTTAAAAGATACTTGTGCCTTGTCTTTAAGCTGTTTTGCATAATAATAGGCCAGATATTCACCTTTGCATTAATGTCATTACACTTGTTAATGAAAGAAAAGATGGACAGTAGTATAGACTGTCATTCACACTAAATGGGCAATGCTGCAAAATAACCACATTAGTTAACTAGGAAATTGGGCCACGTAAAAAACAACAACACAACATTCCCTTAAAAAATGTTTAGCTTTATAATCAAAGAGTGTCTGGTGAGTGGTTCACAATTGTCTCGACTTATTAGTAATACTCATGTTGTCTTGTTTTCTGTCTTTCAGATGAAGACATGGATGAGGAGGCATATCTTCTCTTAGATGAGGACACTATCAAAAATCTTGTCCCCAAAGTTTGTCCCAGGCTTAAATTCCTAAAGCTCTCCAGAGACTTTAAAGGAGAATTACGGCGAAAAATGAACCTAGAGGTAATTAACACATGGTTACCGAGTCGACCGTTCTTTGGGATTTGTTTTCATGATAATCGAATGTAAAGAGTTTTATCTCTAAAAACTGATTAGCTTATAACGCTATATCGAATATAAGTCAAAATAAATCGTTAGTTAATACCACTAACAAGGCTCAAAATAGCCTAACACTAACACGGTAGCATAATGAGGGTGTCACATGCAAACCGAAGCATTGAGAACTTTGTAAGTGTACAGACAGTTTAAGAAGAAGATACTTTATAAAGACAGTACATTACGCGTATACAGGCAGGAGCCATCTTGGAAAACAGACTCGACCAGTCGAGCCATGAACGCCGTGCTAAGACAGCTGAACTGTGACTTTAACCTATAGACCAGCTCACGTAGCACGGCGTTCGTGGCTCGACTGGTATGTACTGTCTTTATAAAGTATCTTCTTTTTAAACTGTCTTTACACTTACACAGTTCTCAATGCTTCGGTTTGCATGTAGGGACCCTCATTATGCTACCGTGTTAGGCTATTTTGAGCCTTGTTAGTGGTATTAACTAACAATTTATTTTATATATACTAGCGTTATAAGCTAATCAGTTTTTAGAGATAAAACTCTTTACATTCGATTATCATGAAAACACATCCCAGAGAACGGTCGACTCGGTAACCATGTGTTATTAACCCCTAGGTTCATTTTTCGCCGGAATTGTCCTTTAAAGGACAAGTTCGGTATTTTACACTTAAAGCCCTGTTTTCAGATCTTTTCTGATGAAATAGAACGGTTAAGATTGAAATTTGGACACATGCTGCTGTCCCGAGAATTTTTGGTTTCTGTGGTAGCACCCCCACCTCCACAATGGCTGCATAGGTGCACTGGAACAATCCTACGATTAACTACGATAAAACCTGTTGAAAAGCATCTTTTGCAGCGATTTTTGTATGAGCATATCTGTGAACACCCCTGACCACTCGGTAAGTTTCACGTCTTTGTAATCTTAACCGTTTTATTTCATCAGAAACAGAAAATCTGAAACAGGGCTTTAAGTGTAAAATACCGAACTTGTCCTTTAAGCCTTAAATTCAATCCAGTTATTGAATGTTGTCGAATGTTTGAGTTGTTTATTTTTCTATTTTTTCTTTTCAATATTGTTATTACAGTCTGACCTAAAATAAATATGAAAATAAATATGTCCAAGTGTGTGTGTTTTTTTTTAAATATATATATAGTTTAATTTAATTTAATGCAATAAAAATGTCAAAGTGCTTGAAGTGTGTAATATAATTTAAAACAAAGTTTTATTTTCTGAAATAAGGCATACTGGCATAGTAACCCAAGTTAGGTTATTTTTGACCCAACTCCTGGGTTAAAAAGGGACCAACTAATTTCTGGGTTATTTAAACCCAGATATTTGGGTTGTTCTTTTGACCCAGAAATTGGGTTGTTCTTTTGACCCAGAAATTGGGTTATATTAACTACAATGTTGGGTTGTTTTAACCCAAAATTTGGGTCAGGTATTTAACCCAGAAGTTGGGTCAAAAAGAATAACCCAATTTTCTGGGTTGAAATAACCCAGAAATTAGTTGGTCCCTTTTTAACCCAGGAGTTGGGTCAAAAATAACCCATTATGGGTTATTTTTGACCCAGGAGTTTTTAGAGTGTGTCTCTTCACCATCGCTGATGGAGCTGCTTAACTTGAGAATTTGTTCTTCCAAGAACTGGACCTTTTCTTTCAGTTCCATCATACGACTTCTTGTATATTGCTGGCAAAAGAGCTGGATCTGTACTTTTCCAATATCCCACCACTGGCCTAAAGTTTTATACTGTAACTTTCTCTCTCTCCACTCTCTCCAAAACAAAGTAAAAAATTCTACAAAAGCTTTATCTTGCAATAATCTATTATTAAACCGCCAAATATTATGGTGGGAAGTGCTCTGTGTTATAGTCATAGTTACCGCAATATAATGATGATCAGAAAATGATGTTGGCAAAATTTTACTGTTAAAAAACCTTCCTCTATTGTTCTTTTGAACATAAAATCTATCAAGTCTTGCGCCAGAGACTGTGTTAGAATTAATTTTCAACCATGTGTATTGTTTATCTCTAGGGAAGGCTTCTCTCCAAACGTCTACAAGATTATGAAACTGAACAACGGTTTTGAGAGTTTGAGACGATTTGGGATTAGGCTCAACATGATTCCGATCCATAGTGTAGTCAAGAGTACAATTAAAATCACCAGCTAAAATTATTATTCTATTGTTTGGAATTTTTGAAATGACATTTTTTAATTTTTTAAAAAAAGAAACTCTTTGCACACCATCATTGGGAGCATAAATGTTAATAAGAGAAAAATATGACTCATATAACTTAAATTCTATAATTTGCATTCTGCCAGGTATAATTTCCTCAGCTCTGCTATCTTGTATTTGTACATCTGAAGAAATAAGAACTGCTACACCGGCACTAACATTTGAACCATGGCTAAGGAAAGTTTTACCTTTCCACTCACTTAGCCATTGCACCTGATTATTCAAATCTGTGTGTGTTTCTTGCAGACAAACTATACCAGATTTTTTCCAATTAAAAAAATCAAACAAAGCACCCCTTTTTTCAGCACTACGACACCCATTAACGTTCAAAGATCCAAAGTTTAAGGATGCCATGATGCTGACTATTAATAAAGAGACAAAAGGTATACAAACACAGGCTATGAACTCTTTTCTCTCCATAAAAAAAAGAAAAGAATGTTCAAACTTTCTTTACATTTCGGTTTACTTTGTTTTTTACCTTTGTCATTATTTTCTTAAGGCGATAACGCTTCTGTCTGCTTAGTTCTTCAATGGATGCTTTGTTCATTGCCATTTTACACGACACCAAAAAACGCTTCAAATCAGGGAAAAACTCCTCAATTTGTGGTTTACGAACTCTCTTAGTACCATCTAGAAAGTCATTGATTTGTTCTACTGTGTACAATCTAGAGCCTAAAGACTCTGATCTTTCAGCAGCATCTGCATCAGAAGAACTATCACCACTCTCATGATCATTATCTGAATCATTTTCAGAAATAGCATATCCTGAACTTGCAATGGACATCTGAGTATTTTCTTCTTCAGCTTCTTCTCTTTCACCTTCCGCTTTATCCTCTTCTATAACTATTTGCTCTTTTTCTGATTGTTTGTCTTCATTTATTGTCAGAGTGGGTTTTTCCACTCTACTTGCTAGACTTACAATCTCTTCACTCGTATCATGATTGTCTATGTTCCCTAAGCTCACATCAGTGTTTTCTTTAGGTGCTGTTTCAACAGCAGGAACAAGGACATCATTTTGTCCAACGCGTTGCTCAATTATCTGCGAATTAGACGGCGTATCTGTTTGTTTATTCGGACATGTTTGTCTAACATGCCCGTGTTCTCCACACGAGAAACACCGCATGTGATCCGAGCTGATAAAAATTGTATAATCTTTGCCCTCGTTTGTAAGTTTCACAGCTAAATTGAGCGGATTTTGTTGTTCGTTCAATATCATGTACGTAAAGCGTCTGAAGGACATAACGTGCTTGATACTCGGATTTTTCAAACCCAACGGAATCATTTTTATAGGTGCTGTTAATCTGCCATATCTTTCAAGAACACCTTGAATAGTTTCGTTCTTAATGAACGGAGGAACGTTCGATAGTAAAATTTTCTTTGATGGACTCGATAACGGCAGTACAGGCACAAACGTGTCATTGATCGTAATCCCGCGTTCTACCAAACCATCAACCATCTGAACATCGGCAAGAAAAACAACAACAGCTTTGTTCATTCTTGAAGCTGACTTAATATTTAACCCACCAACCTGTTCGCTGACTGCAACCACCACATCTTCCACAGATATTGAATCATCAGGTGCGCATTTCAAACCATGCCTAAGAGTCAAGCGTGAGAAATCTCCGCTTGACCCCATCTACCTAGGTTGCCGACGTTAGTCGGCGCTCAAAAAAAGTTTGTTCAAATAACTGTTCAATCCTTTAACGAAATCTTAAAAAAGAAAACGAAAAAACAAGATTAAAGTAAACAAACTCTCAAAAGCGTGCTCCCGAACTCAAGTTCATCCCACTACCCACAATCCCTAGAGAGAGAGAGAGAGAGAGAGAGAGAGAGAGAGAGAGAGAGAGAGAGAGAGAGAGAGAGAGAGAGAGAGAGAGAGAGAGAGAGAGAGAGAGAGAGAGAGAGAGAGAGAGAGAGAGAGAGAGAGAGAGAGAGAGAGAGATCTTTAGCAGTTTAATACGATTTTAATAACACTTTTTTATATATATCAATCATGTTATGACATATGACAGTTAAAGGATAATTCCGGTATTTAACACCTTGAGTCTATATTGTATTGTTTTGGATGAACAAGAGTGGTGGACAACATTTTTTTGACAATGGTTCCTCTCTCGAGTTTTTGACTATAAAAGAATTGGCCATGGACCCATTTAACATTGGAGTCAATGGGCATGTCCGAAAATGTCATTAAAACAACCTTTAACATTACTTTTCAAAACTGTGCAACTCACCGAGTGATTAGTGATGTTAGTTGATGTTCCAGAACCAAAAAGTGTTGCGAAATACAGTTTCTGTTGTGTTTTATTCGTCATTTTGTAAAATCCCATTGTTGAAAAAATAGTTCCACTATAGCAAAATAAACGGATTGGAATCATATATTGCAACGATATATTGTTTATAATCATCAACGAACACCACTAACCACTCGGTGAGTTTAACAGTTTTGTAAACGAACATTATTGGCTGTTTTAATGACATTTTCGGACATGCCCATTGACTCCAATGTTAAATGGGTCCATGGCCAATTCTTTTATAGTCAAAAACTCGAGAGAGGAACCATTGTCAAAAAAATGTTGTCCACCACTCTTGTTCATCCAAAACAAACTACAATATAGACTCAAGGTGTTAAATACCGGAATTATCCTTTAACCATATTTAGCCCATTAGACGTACGGTGTAATGGATCCTCGATAAAATATCTGCTGTACTATTCTCTATTGATCATCAGCTACAAAACAGTGTCCTACATAGCATTTTTATGAAGACAAACACAATTTATCCCTTTTCTAAAATTCCAAGGGCCATTTAGAAGAAAGAGACAATATTGTTGTTCACAAAAAAAATTTATTAACACCATTTATGAATTATGATGACTCCCGTAGATGACTCCCTGTGGCTTGCCATTCTTCTTTGTCCCTCGGGGTGTCCCAAATTAATTTTTGGTTTCAGAAGAGTGCTTGCGTCTTTCATTACAGCAAGTCAGCAGTCAGCCACTTGCGTGCACCCTTCTGAAACCTAAAATGACAAATGGGAATTCCTACAGTCTTGTTTACTTAACTGACACACACGCAGGCGCACCAAACACTGTAAGTCCACAAGACCGCAAGTATACATGAAGTGTGCCATTCGGTACGGGGCCAGTAATTCTCACATTGGAAGCTCAAATGATTTGAGCCACTGGAATGAATTCAAATTCCAACACAAAAGGTACATTTCTTTTTAAATGAAAAACATTTTTAATTTTCTCTAGCAATGTTTTTTTATTTTTTATTTTTTTTACATCTGTTACAGCATTGAAGTAACCAACAATCTCTACAATCTCTACCAAATTATAACACTATGTGTTTAAAATGATTACTAAATGATAAGGCAACACTGCGGTTTTATTGTAAGCTATAAACCAATGACAGCTAAAAAGAATAACTTAATGAATTTAAATGAAACATTCTTATTAAAAGTAATGAATGCTACCTTGGCAAACAGAAGTATCCTATTTCTTGTTTGACAGTTTTGAAACATATTTTTTTATTTGACTGTAAAGCTGTTCTGTGCAGGAGGGAAATCAGACTTTGAGGTTCATTATCAGGACAGGAAGAAGCTCTTGCCCTGCAAGATAAACACGCATGGAATGCATGCACAAGGTGATGGTCTACACATCAGATCAACATTTTTCAAGAAAACCGACCACAGCAGGTTTCATTTTGACTCCGATGTTGAGCTGTCACATGTCAGGAGAGGTGGAAAGTAATTACAAATAAATAAATAAATAAATAAAAATAGATTTTTAAATTATTTCTACTTTCTTGAGTATAATTCAATTGTGGTACTTTTACTTTTTTCATTTTACTTGAGTTGAATAAAAATACAGTATTCAACTTCGCTACATTTATTTTTCACCAAAAGTACAGAGTAGAGCAACAGTGAGCTGGCATTTGACAGACACATTTTAAACTACTGCAGTGGAGCCCTGCGCTTCAGCCAATAACTGACAGGTCTAAAGCACTTCAACCAATAACAGACAGGTTTGACTCGGGGTGCAAAACCAATCAAAACGTCCAGTTCAACTGGTGGGCGGGCCGTTTAAACCACACTTTGACAGTTAATCACTGCACTGGCACTCGTGTGTTAGACAGTATATAAAATGGACACAGCGACCCCAGCCCAGACTTCAACAGAGTCAATTAGAAGCACTCACTTCCTGATGGCTGGGCGAACTGCGCAGCCTCAAACTGAGCTTGACGACGTAGATGTGACGTGAGTCTTCTAGTAGCTGTGCCGGGAGAAATCTGAATCATTCCCTTCCGAATCTCGCAGAGACGGAGAGCGTGAGTATTAGCTGTCCATGAGCTAGCAGCGGGAGCAACTTGCACTCTCTATGAGCTTCTCCCTTCACTTTATGCCTCCACGTCCCCCCGATTGCTTGCGAGCTTCTTCTCCGGTCTATACGGTAATTTCTCGACTGTGCGACAGAGAGTCGCGTGGTTATGACGCAATCGTTAGCCTATTTTTTTACAAAAACGGCTTCTACGGGGCCATAACGTAAGATACAAGGTAATGGAGCCTTTTATACATTGTCGTGTTTCTTTAGAAATAAACAATGGACAAATTGAGTAATTAAACGCCTCAGATGTAAAGTTATTCGCTGTCAAAGTGACGCCAAAATGAATGGGAGTCAATGGAGTGCTAACAGCAGGTGATGGTCTGCTATTCAATGGCGGCCCCGGTGAAACTTCGGTTTCCGGCTGATGGATTACCCCCTTGGTTGTATCACTTACACGTTTCAATATTTTAGTGAATGTAAGTGAGGTATGCTCATATTCTGATTTTAAATTTTAAATTGAATGGGTCATACCATTGATATTACTAGAGCACTAAGCAGTTGAAGTAAATAGAAAACTCGGCCCATACAAGTTATTGCATGGACAGAGCAAAAACATTGTAAGTGTCTAAAATGCATGCATGCAGTGGAGTTTAATGCTTTAGCTTGGCCTCTTTAACAATGCGAATGTAGAAATGAGACTCTGACGTTTATTGCACGTAAAGCCCAAAACACATCCATTACTCATTAAGAGAATAGAGACAACCCTTTTAGACCATGCGCCGGGCGTGCCGACTATTTTGCCCCAGCAAAAGTGGATTCAGACACGCACTTGCACCGTGCGCTTTAGACCATGCGCTTAGATTGTTAAAATAGGGCCCATGGTTTCTATGCGCACATAGAAAAGCCGCCTCAAAAACAGCTCGCCAGTAACAAAAGTAAATTTTCGCGGATTATATTGCTTTAACACAAAAAATTGTGTGTGTCTTTAATAAGCATAAAACACAAGTGACAGTATAATGAACACGTGCACTAGCTCTTAAAGTGACAGCAGCCATGTATCTGTCATTAATTTAGTTGTCAACACAACAAAAGATAGCTTTAAGTTTAAGGAATCAGGATTAATAGCCTATGTATTTCATTTAGTTAAGACTAAAATACTACCCAGGGTTATTTTCCAATCGATTACTTTATTCAGTTTCTGTATTTCTGAATAGTCTTAGACCTATTCAAAAACTTTTCTCTTTATTTGCATCTTTATTCTATTGTATTTGTGCTACTTTTTTCAATTTGTGTTGTGTAAATTCTTGACAACAATATTACCCCATTGTAAAAATGCAATGAGCGCAAACATTTAAGCGAGATAAATGTAATAATTCTTTTTTTTGGGGGGGGGGAAATTCACCCATTGTATGATATTAAATCATAACATGCATAAAGAGCATGCGCATGAACTACAGTAGTAGGGTGATGAAACCCGGTAGTAGCGTGATGAAACCCGGTAGCGAGGACTCTTCGCACGTCCGGTTCAGTGTCATCAGAGCTAATCTTATTAGATCTATTGCTGAAAATGTGTCACATGCTTGCTGTGGTCTGTTCGTGTTATCTGATTGGTAAGTAATAAATGCATTTCAGTTTCATTTATATCCAGTTTAGAGATAAAGAGATGTGCTATAATATTCAAATTAGTCAGAGGATTTATTTGCAAATACTGTGTATTATTGTGAGATCTACTTTGGATTCAGGAAGGGTAAATGTACCTAAAGCTCAAGTAGCACACTACCATCTTTGAGCTCAGATTATAAAAAGAAAAAAATAATGTATTAATGCTTGATGGCTGGTGGCCATTTTGAAAGCTGTCTGAAAACTTTCACCGGAAGAGGAGCCCCTTAAATGTGCATCTTAAAACGGTTTAAGCCTTTATTTTGGGATACTAAACACTTAAACTGCAGAATTAGGAGATTAATGTTTAGACTTTTGCATATTATAACCTGGAATCTGGATGTGGGATATAATTACGGTTTGATCCAAAAGATAGCATAAGTTGCGCATTAGACGCAAGTAGGAAATGACATATTGTACTGAAACCAATATCTTGTGCACTATTAAAGCTGTCATAGAATGAGAATTCAAATGTTCCTTGATCCTGACAGTTAAGAGTTTGTTATACTATAAAAATACCCTTTAAGTTTCAAAACTCTGCACAATGTGAGATGATTGACAGAATGAGAGCACTAAGAGTTTAACTGACGCAAATCAGGAAGAGGAGAGACAGAGTTCGCTGTTTGAGCTCTTCATATCGCATAATTCAGTGGAAAATTAATATAAATGTTATTCTGTATGACGAAATATATTACAAACATGTGATGATAAATCATTATTTCTCCAAATATGCGCACCATTGGACTAAGAGCCCTGTCGGATGCTGGATATTGCATGTAAAGACAAATAAACCGGAGAAGACGTGAATGACTGCTTTATGATTTCTATTCAAAATAACGACGGTACAGATTAATAATTTTGCACTCCTGGCATAAATTAAGAAATTAATGCCACTGCAAACCAGTTTTATCATAAACAGTGGTCAAATATCGAAGCTGGAGTCTAAATTAGGTCAAATTAGTGTTTTTGGTAAGTGGCGCGGTCACAATAAAACTAGGGTCCTGGAACTGCGGTCCTAGAACTGGGGTCCTGAAACTGCAGCCTCCGGTTGTGCAGGAATACCCTTCTCGTAATTTCATACGCGATCAACACTGTCTGTCATCTGCTCAATGCTCATCACTGCAACCTTTCATGTGATGGGAATTGATCATTATGATCAATACTTTTCACGATTCCTTAATCTCGATAGATGTAAATTGTAATAGTAAAAACGTAGTAAAAGTTTTAGAGAGAGTTCCACATGTAATGCTAGCTATTTAATATGCAAACGTGTCAGCCAATCACAGCAGTGGGAGTTTACACTGAAGTCTCACAGCAGACACGCCCATTCAAACAGAGCTGTTCAAATCAGAGGCTAAAATCAGGTTCGGAAAAATGCCTTTTATTTTTAAATTATGACAATTTTTTATGTTAAAATCATAATAACATTATAAGGGAACCCCGAAACATGATAAAATAATAAAATAATCCAGTCTATGACCCGTTTAATGTCACTTGGTGTACGTTTACCCTATTTTTTCAATGAGCCAAGTATAAAAATATAAAATTATTGAAAGTGTCTAGCAGATGTAAACTTAGTTTTACTCATTCGTCTTTGCTGTAAAGGTTACAAACAGTATATGTCTATGTTCATCAGGTGTGTTTGGTGATTCAGTGTCAGTGATGGAGGGAGATTCTGTCACTCTAAACTCTGATGTCACTGAAATACATGAAGACGACGATATACTGTGGAAATATGGAGCTAAACATGTTATTATAGCTGATATCAGTAGAGATTCTGGAATTGCTTCGACTTATGATGGACCTGATGGGAGATTCAGAGGCAGACTGAAGCTGGATCATCAAACTGGATCTCTGACCATCACAAACACCACAACTGAACATGCTGGAGATTATGAACTAGAGATAACTGGAGATAAGTGGTCATCAAAAATATTCAGTGTTTCTGTCTATGGTGAGTAGATATCATTTGTTGAAATGGTCATTCACACTGTAACACTAATGCTCAAAATAATAATTGGTAATTGGTTTGAGTTGGGCCGACTTAAATTATACAAATTAGTTCAATCAAATTTACTTTTATAAGTATTTAGAACTTTCTTTTTCTTTTGAGTTCACAAAACGGACACATTTTAATTAAGATAAATTGTTTAATTTTTTTGAGTTTTTGAGTGTGTTTTGAGTGTGACAGATTAATGTTAAGTGGGAGATTTTGTTTTTGTTTTGCTAGTTTAGAAGAGTTTCTGTAATGTTGGCTTTTGGGGTGGACAGGGGGACGGGGACGGGGACGGGGACGGGGGGACGGGTGTTAACATCATGGTGACAAGCATAGACATCATATAGATAGACGCCATATCGACCGCTACTGCCTACTAGCGCGGTCGAGCCGTAGAGCCGCCATCTTAGACCGGTCACCCGCTCCACTCAGTGTAATCTGTATGGCAGGTGCAATGAGCTGTCAGCGCATTTAATTAATCATACCTCACTGAATACCGAACTGATTTTCACGCGTTTTTTTTTTTTGTGCAAATGTCATTCATGTAGCTATGATACAGGACACATGGTTCGGCATATTTTAATATTCATAGTAGGCTTAACAGTAATATAATATTCTGATATAAGATATAAAGTGACCAGACGTCCAAAATCAAAATATGTGATGCGCCACATTTATAAATTTACAATATAAGCTATATAAGGTATTTTATAAATCACACACTATAAATATGATAAAGAAGCAGAAACAGATAGTAGCAGTAAAGTAAGATATTTTAACAAGTTGAAGAAACAATATTGATGTGTGACACACACACACACACACTCACTCTCTCTCTCTCACACTCACACACACACTCGATTTGCGCATCGCCGTCATGTGTGTATTACACAGGTAACGTTAACGTTATTACATTGCTTCCTGATATCACGTGCGCAAACACAAATAACCTATATTTATATATGTTTACAGGGCCGTTGAATGCTTGTATCTGATAACCGAGAAGCTCTTGTAATTATTACTTTACCCAACCTCTCCATGCCGAGTGATGCAGTAAACATAGCCTATAGCTAACGTTAGCTGGCTACGATTTCAGTCCAGTAATATCAAAGATCCTTGCTCCTTCTCAATTATCTGGTAATATTCTATTCACAAAATACAACCAAAAGTACGGTAATGTTAAAATTTACTTGTGAAAAGTAATCCCGGGCCCTATTTGCGCTGGTCCGCCGATTAGAACAGGAAAATGCTCCACAGTGCTCTGGAATCTAACTGCTGCTAAGCAACGAAACTAGGAGTACGACCGGTTTAAGATGGGGGCCGTATTTCTCAGTGCCCAGCGGCCAATAGGGCATCTAGTCTCTATATAATATATATGGTGACAAGAGCATGAGCTTGGTTTGAGAACAGTTAAATGTTTTTAAATGTTACACTCGTGTATCAAATGCTATACTATGCAAATGCTATCAAAGCATTGTGTCACCAATTAGCAAGGTAGCATTTTTTGAATTAGCTGGTTAAATCCAGCCAAATTTCCACTACTTAAAATATATAAGTTGTGTTATCATGATCATTTTAAGTTGTGTATGAATGAGCTTACTCAAATATTGCAGGTTAAAGGATTAGTTCACTTTCAAAAAAAAAATTCCTGATAATTTACTCACCCCGATGTCATCCAAGATATCCATGTTTTCTTTCTTTAGTCAAAAAGAAATTAAGGTTTTTGAGGAAAACATTCCAGGACTTCAATGGCAACCAAATATTCCAATGTTCAAAGAAGGTTCATATGTCCATCTCAATGCAGCTTCAAATGCTCGACACAATCCCAGTCGAGAAATAAGGGTCTTATCCAGCGAAACGATCGGTTATTTTCACATAAAAAAAATTATATACTTTTTATCCACAAATGCCGTTTGGTAAATTGTGTACCATCTCTGAGATGCGCTACGCATTGCGTCATCACGTTGGAAAGGTCACGCTTCACGCCATCTATCCAAGTTATTTGTCTGTGTACTCCGGTTCAAAAAGGTAGGGAAGTGCAAAAAACTCAATCTCCTTTTCTCCTCCAACATCTTTGTTTTAATTTTGTTATTTAATTTTTTTTTAATTCGTGACCTTTCCAACATAATGACGTAATACGTGGTGCATCTCAGAGACGGTACAAGACGGGCATTTGTGGTTAAAAAGTATATATATTTTTTTTTTTAGAAAAAATTGCTTGATAAGTTTCGCTGGATAAGACCCTTATTTCTCGACTGGGATCGTGTAGAGACTTTAAAGCTGCATTGAGACGGACATATGAACCTTCTTTTAACATTGGAATATTTGGTTGCCATTGAAGTCCATTCTGTGTAGTAAAATCCTGCAATGTTTTCCTCAAAAACCTTGATTTTTTTTCGACTGAAGAAAGAAAGATATGGATATCTTGGATGACATCGGGGTGAGTTTATTAACAGCAAAAACATTTTTGAAAGTGAACTAATCCTTTAAGAGCCATTAAAATGTATGATTAGAAAATAAAAGTTCTACTAACTTAAATGATAAATTTCTCACCTTAAAAAAATTATGTAACTGATTACACAAAATATTTTGGTTTACAGTGCACCAATGTTGTTTTCGTCAACGATGACGATAACGCAATTATTTCGTTGACGCACCTTTTTTTTAGGACGATAACGTTACGATGACTAGCTAAAAATGGCTCAAAGGTGACTAAAACATGACGAGACGTTTTCTAGTTTTCGTTGACGAGACGAGATGGAACGAAAATGATTATAAATCTGACGTTCACAATGCATGTCATTTCTGCCTATAAATACAATCATTTTGACCTTTGTACGATGTACGATCAATAATGAAAAAAATCCCATAATGTACGATAATTTCAGAATTGCCCGCAAATTAGTTAAAATGTCCCGGAATCTAGATCGAGCAGGGATTTTGCTAGCAAGAAATACCGCAATAATTCACAATTTAATAATGATAGATTATGTTATATTTTATAATAAAACTATTTGTAAACTATTCTTATTACGAATTTGGAAAGATGGTAAGCACGTTTCATTCCCAAATGCTCTCAAACACACAAATGACTCAAACACACACACACTGCACTTGCAGAGTACCATTTACTGTGAATCGAATCTGAAAATGAACACAATGCTTTACTCTGAATCATGCAGTGCATCAGACAAAATATTTGTATTCTTATTGGATCACAACCGCTGCTATTGTATGGTTTGTATCAGGGTGTATTTACACGACACCACTCTCAACTTTTTTATGTGTTTTGGCCATTCATTTACACGACAACAGCATTTCAACATGAAAGGTTTTGAAAACAATGCTGTGGCGAGGGGTGTGTGGTTCAGCGAGGTCTGCACAGAGAGAGAGAGAGAGAGAGAGAGAGAGAGAGAGAGAGATGAGTAAGTAGGTCAAGTCCATAGTGATAAACACCTCGTTGCAGTAATAGCACGGAGAGATTGCAACACTAAGGACGATTTTTTTACCTTAAAATAATGTTTCCAAAATCATTTCAGTGATTCATCAAGTCGTAACAGGGTGAAAGGCACTTCTGGATTCGCTTTGCGGTCCTTTTTCTGCTATAACCACACTATGTAAGTTTGCCAGATCGGGTCGTGTTTCTGTAGTTTGAATGAGACATAAGAAAACTACAAATTTGACTTGGTTTACGTCAAGCCTTACAATAGTAATTATTTTGCTTTTCTTCGTTTCTGATGTCGCAATACATCATACTTTCATGAAATCATGCAACATACTCTACCTTGTCTGTGGACATCGTTCATTCCAAAGCCGGTGCTGGATAAACAGCGAGCGTGTGTGCGGCGGTAGGCTAAATTATTTACGACAGCGGTAATGGACAATTCCACTTCCAACCTGTAGGGGGACTGCAGAGGAAAAGTTCCTTGGTGTTGCTTTAAAGTCGTTATGTTGAATGTGTGCCAGGATCAATAACGCCGACCCAGACTTCTTCCTTCATACAAACTTCATCACAAATGCCTTTACCATGTCTATGTAAACAGCAAAAACTTGAATTTGTGAAAATGTGACGTCATGCACTTGTGTATTACGGGCCCTATTCCCTATAAAACCATCAACACACTACACCGAAAATAGTTGTTGGTTAGATTCATCCTTATTTCTCTTTATTCTCTCATGTTTTCCAGCTCGTCTGCCTGTCCCTGTCATCATCAGTAACTCTTCACAATGTTCTTCATCATCCAGATGTTCACTGGTGTGTTCATCAGTGTTAAGTGTGTGTGGTGCGACTCTCTCCTGGTACGCAGGAACCAGTGTATTGTCCAGCATCAGTGTGTGTGATCTCAGCAACAGTCTCTCTCTACCTCTGGAGGTGGAATATCAGGATAAAAACACCTACAGCTGTGTGCTGAACAATCCCATCAGCAACCAGACCACACATCTGGACATCCACACACTCTGCCACACATGTGCAGGTACCACAGCACTGATCATATACGTGTTTGTTCAAATTCACTCACATTAATGACTCTCTCTTTTCTTCTCCTTCAGGTCCTCCAGTCTCAGTGTCTCTGATAGTGTTGATCTCTGCTGGATCTCTGCTGCTGCTGCTGGATCTCTGCTGATTGTTGCTATAGTGATGATCTTCTGCATCTGCAGGAAATGTAGAAAACAGGAAGATGAGTCAGAAGTGCAAGCAATTACTGTACAAATATAAATAAGAGACAAATATTAAAACCTTTGTCGTTTTAACATCTGTGGTTGTTAATGCAGTTCAGACCCAGGAGTAAGATAGAACTGACTCAGCATTGTGTAAACCAACAACACAACAAAAGGTAAGACATTGCAAGAAGTTGTCGCAGTCAGTTAGTGTGATTGAGGTTTGCAGAATCAGACAGTCAGTGAAGGGATGTGGGTGGTTTATCGACTCAACTGTCATTATTATTGCCTATAGGACAAAAAGGGGATAGTTTAAGCATGTTTTTTTTTTTGCTGTTTACACTTACGTTTATGTTCTGTTTGCACTTCAGTGTTTTCCATACAATAACCCTTTCCGGTGATTTGTCCTCTTCTTTAAAACTATTCTGAGCTTCGTTTTTATCAGTAGATGGCACTTTGGGTAAATTTTTGCATAAAAGTAGAACATATCGCAACTTTGTCGCGTCGCTGGACACGTCTCATCCGGTTGCCAACGGTCACTGAAATCGCCCGCTCTCCATTGAAATGAATGGTATCGCACCACTTTGTCGCTGGTTGTGTGAACGCAGCTTAAGGTCCTCCAAATCTAGACTATTGCTGGTCCACAAACTAGCATCGTTTGGTGTCAGGGCCTTTTGCTTTGCTGCACCCACACACTGGAATTCGGTTCCCCAACATATTTGAAACCTCATATCATTACAAAGCCCACCTTAAGACATATATTTCTCCTTCTGTTTTTCTGATCTCCTTAAGAGAATAACAATGCTATTCAGAGAGAAACCTAGTTCTGTCGCATCACCAGGTTCCTAATTAAGTTGTTTGTTTCCTTTCAGAACTCGAATACGGAGTATGTGTATGAAAAAGTATAGTACTTTAGATTATAGTATATTAGATTTATGTTACGTGTGTTACGGTCTGCAAAGCCTGGTTACACATTAACAAGATGAAGACGAAATATAATCAACAAGCTTTATTACCAAAGCCAAAAACATACAAACTTAGCATGTGTGTTGACAAGAACCAACAGAGAGAACTTGCGCAGTGGTGCGGAGAAGGTGGCGGACGAGGAGAAGGCAAAGGGCTAGCAAAAGGCAGACAGAAACCAGGGAAGAGATGATGGTAGGAATGGCCAGGGAGGAACAGGAGGTGGTAATAGTATGGCGAGTGGATTGTGCCATTTCTAAGACTACACTTATGGCGAGTGGACAGTGCCACGGATAACCTACCTAAGTCGACAGTCGTGTACTTTTACGCGACAGCAGGGGTACGCCGCACCACAGACGCGTGACTCCAACGTCGCACCACAGACGTGTGACTCCAAAGTAACACCAGAATAAATTAATATATATTTTCCCCCCTAGATTTTCTTATCTTTCCTTTGTTATCTTTCTAATCAATCATTCTTTTCTTGTGTTCTTATGACATTGAAAATATCAGTGATACAAATTGTGTATTGTTGTATAAACTTGTGTATGTCATTAATGTCATCTCTGAATGGTTTACGAACGTAATATAGGCGATATATATATATTTTTTTTAAATATTTCACTCACTTTCTACTGCATATGAGGACTATGCAAATTCGCTCCGTGCACAAAATGGCGACCGTTGACGTTCGAACCTCTTATATACTGTCTATGGTTCGAACCCTGAGTGTGCGGGCCAGTAGCCTACTTCCGGTGATCTGACAGCGCGAGCGGGAGACAGCGAGAGCAAGAGACAACAGTGACCGAGTTCTATTACCAGAGAGATCATTTTTCGTAATGAGTGTTTTGAGGATTCAAGAGAGGCGACTTGCCTTTCGGAGGGGGACAGCCTCAGCACTTCATTGTTGTGTGTCGTTATACCGTCTCGTCACGTTACAACAAAGTCAGCTTTCATGCATTCCCCGTTGCTGCGGTACGGGCTGAGTGGATACAGAAGATCCGGAGGGATGACTTCAACCCGACCACATTTTTAAATGCATATAATTTTCTGTGTATTTCACCTGTGAGTTTCTATGCTTTCTATTAGCCTACTGCATGTATTTTGTACAAGTGAGATGAGTAAAGAGCATCTGTTTCATAAATCATGATCTGTCTGGTGTTTATAAGCAGCACATACAGTATTTTACTATGTGTAAAATATACACAAACTTATAGTACATTTTTATGGTAACCTTACCTACAGTTAAAAATGTAAAATATGTGATGATAATATTGATCGAGTAAGTGAAAATACATATGCAGAATTGAGAAAATAGTATTTATGGAGATAAATTGTAGCTATCACAGGGCAAACGTGTGAATGTTCCTGGGGTATTTTATTTAACAACTCTAATCGTAGTTGTAACTATATTTACAGTTGGCATAATTGTCATAGCATATGCAGCATGAGTCCAATACAATCTTCTGTTCGTGAACAGTTGTATTTCATTCATTAATCTGACTAAACATCCGTGCATTTAATTGCCATTGGCTCGTGTGATGGTAATATGGATCTTGGTAGTATTTTAAGTTATATAATTTAATCTATAAACAACTTCTCCGGCTCCCTGCACCGGGCATAATGCGAAACCGGAAGTGTCTAACCGCACACTCGCTGTCCAGGTATCCAAAATGGCGGCGACGTGCAACTAGTCCATTATACACCATTAAAGTCACAACTTTTTGCACAATTATTAACAACAACTTTAAAGTTGAACAGATAAATTCATTAATTGTAATCTTAAACATAATATTCTGGAATGGGTCATTCTGATTTTTTACTTTTGAAGGTAATAATTTTAATTAACACAGTTGACCATAATGGGCAAATACACAATATGAAACTATTCACGGTATTGGTTTCAGGAGAAGGTGACAAGAAAGTATTTTAATAGTCTTATTATAGACTAGATTTAATAGATTATTATAGTCTTTAATAATCTCTCCCTTATCTGACATACAACCGCTTCAGGTCTTGCAGTCTCATGAGCTGATGAGTGTTTATGAGGAGGACGTATGAAATGTGCAGTGCTGGTGGGGACTATCCTGGATATTATAAACATTCCCTTTGATGTGATTAGAGAAAGGAGGAATTCATTGTAGCCAAGTCTGACTCGAGGTGCAAAACCAATCAAAACGTCCAGTTCAGCTGGTGGGCAGGGCGTTTAAACCGCGCTTTGACAGTTAATCACTGCACTGGCACTCGTGTGTTGTATCCATAGACAGTATATAAAATGGACACAGCGACCCCCTAGACTTCAACAGTGAAAAGTGAAGTCAATTAGAAGCACTCACTTCCTGATGGCTGGGCGAACTGTGCAGCCTCAAACTGAGCTTGACGACGTAGATGTGACGTGAGTCTTCTAGTAGCTGTGCCGAGAGAAATCTGAATAATTCCCTTCCGAATCTCGCAGAGACGGAGAGCGTGAGCATTAGCTGTCCATGAGCTAGCAGCGGGAGCAACTTATCACTCTCTATGGGCTTCTCCCTTGACTTTATGCCTCCACGTCCCCCCGATTGCTTGCGAGCTTCTCCGCCGGTCTATATGGTAATTTCTCGACTGTGCGACAGAGAGTCGCGTGGTTATGACGCAATCGTTAGCCTATTTTTACAAAAACTGCTTCTACGGGGCCATAACGTAAGATACAAGGTAATGAAGCCTTTAAAACATTATTGTGTTTCTTTAGAAATAAACAATGGACAAATTGAGTCATTAAACGCCTCAGATGTAAAGTTATTCGCTGTCAAAGTGACGCCAAAATGAATGGGAGTCAGTGGAATGCTAACAGCAGGTGATGGTCTGCTATTCAATGGCGGCCCCGGGGAAGCTTCAGTTTCCGGCTGATGGATTACCCCCTTGGTTGTATCACTTACACGTTTCAATATTTTAGTGAATATTAACGAGCTATGCTCATATTCTGATTTTAAATGTTAAATTGAATGGGACATACTATTGATATTACTAGAGCACTAAGCAGTTGAGGTAAATAGAAAACTCGGCTCATACAAGGACGCAGTTATTGCATGGACAGAGCAAGAACATTGTAAGTGTCTAAAATGCATGCATGCAGTGGAGTTTAATGCTTTAGCTTGGCCTCTTTAACAATGCAAATGTAGAAAGCAAGCGCAACTGGCTTTTAAAGGGAATGGGAGATGAGACTCTGATTGGTTTATTGCACGTAAAGCCCAAAACACACCCATTACTCATTAAGAGAATAGAGACAACCCTTTTAGACCATGCGCCGGGCGTGCCGACTATTTTTCCCTAGCAAAGGTGGATTCAGACACGCACTTGCACCGTGCGCTTTAGACCATGCGATGTAATGGAAATTTTACATTTAGAGGTGTTCTTTTACTTTTATATGGGTACAACTTTTATTAACGTTGAAGATGTAGGCTATTGTTTACTCATGATAATTTAAAGGAATATAATCATATAAGCAAAAAGCACATTATTAAAGATATATAACCAAGCTTTTAGAAATGTATAAGTTAGGACAAACTTGCAGGAACGAAATGTTCTCTAAGTCATGTGAAGGCTGAAAATATGTGTGTGCGCAGTTTCGATCAGCACACGAGGTCTGCATCTAAAAACAGGAAACTTTTGCTGACATGACATTGTTCTGTCTGGATAGAATTTATTTTAGACATGAGTCATGAGCTAAGACGTCTCCCTTTAAGGTAAGAAAGGATTTTTTTACACAGGATGTGTTAGGGTATATAACATTGGCGAAAGGGACTAGCCTTTGCCTTCTCATGTCAGATGCTCTCTGCGTGAGAATGCCATGGGCCTTCTCATATCAGACGCTGTCTGTGTGGGAACGTCTTATTTCATGCATGAAATAAAATATTTTGTTTAATTTTTTGAGAATCGACTTTGTCTCCTTCATCCAGGTTTTAATATTGATAATTTCCACAACAGCGCTTAGATTGTTAAAATAGGGCCCATGGTTTCTATGCGCACATACATAGAAAAGCCGCCTCAAAAACAGCTCGCCAGTAACAAATGTTAATTTTTTGCGGATTATATTGCTTTAGCACACAAAATTGTGTCAACATTTCGGTCTTCGTGAGTATCCTCTTTAAACACAGTCGGTTATGTGTCACGGAGTGACGAATGGGAACCTTAAGAAGTGGAACGAGTTCCCTTGGGGAAACAGTTCCGGCGGAACATCAGGCCGGTTCCGGTGACCTGTCATGGCCGCCCATGTTGATGAAGGACAGCTGCAGTTAATTATGAAGTGGCTATTTCAGTGTTCGGCGTGCAGCGTTCAGTGTTCGGTGCGTGGGGCGGTTGAGTTCAGAGTGCGGGGTGGCGGAGCTCCGGGAGTGTAGCAGTCAAAAGGAGCAGCGAGTGCGGCGGTTTGATGAGAGAGAAGTGGCAGTCTGAAGGCCCGAGTGTGCTGTGGATTACGGATGGTTGATCGAACTTAATGTCTCCCTTGAACTTGCCATCATAGTGGATCTGCCGGCCCGATGAGTTGAGGTGAAGGTATCCTTTTCACTTTTAAGTGGTGTGAATTGCAGTGTCTGACGATTGAAGTACACACGTGTGAAGATTTAAAGTGGTTTGATGCATGCACGGGTATTTGGAAGCTTGATGATACCAGCCCTCTAAAGCTTGGTCGGAGATCGTCCAGCCCGGTGGGGAACTAAGAATTAAGTTGAACAAAGAGCAACTACTAACCACCACCGCTGTTCGCCATCATTGTTCTGTGGTAACAAGACTCAGTTGTAACTGTTGGACTCTGTACTCACCACTGTTGTTTTGTGAACATAGAGAAATTGCCATCCGCCACTGCATGCTGCCACTGCTATCCTGTGAGACGAAGACTCAGTTGTTAATTGCTGGATCCTGAACTCACCATTGCTGTTCTGTGAACAAGGAGAAACTACTAACCGCCACCGCTGTTCGCCATCATTGTTCTGTGGCACGAAGACTCAGTTGTAACTGTTGGACTCTGTACTCACTACTGTTGTTCTGTGAACATAGAGAAACTGCTATCCGCCATTGCATGCTGCCAGTGCTGTCCTGTGGGAAGAAGACTCAGTTGTTAATTGCTGGATTCTGAACTCACCATCGCTGTTCTGTGAACGAAGAGAAACTGCTAACTGCCATCTACTATTTGCTGCTCTCTGCCGAATAAGTCCTGGTTCTCTGGTCCATCCCCGTTGTCTGGTGAAAGAGAGGTGACACTCAGTGATCTGATACTGTCCTGTGAGAAGAGAAACCCCACCGTCTGCTGATCCTTACCCGTGGCCTCTTGTGCCTTGCTCACGAGTTACTCCTCCCTGCTCTCCACTGAAGAGGTCCTGGTTCTTTGGCCCATCCCCGTCGTCCTGTGAAAGAGAGGTGACACTCAGTGATCTGTTGCTGTCCTGTGAGAAGAGAAGAGAAGAGAAGAGAAGACCCCCCCCCCTCCCCCCTGTTTTGACTGTTTTGAGGAAAAAATCCCAATATGATCCTGGCTTTGCCAGAAGACTGTTGATCAAAGATAAGTCCGTGCCGACTATTCTGGGCTCAACAACGACGACGCAAACTTACTTTTTACCATGGCTAATATAAACACATTTTTATAAGAGAATCTTGAAAATCTGTCGCCTTTCTAGTAGGCCTACATGTGATAGAAAATTAAAAATGTTGCCTTTATCAATGCTGCATCTTCAAAGATGGCCTGTGCATGCATTTCATTGAAATTAGTTAAATAATGTTAAACTGTTAGCATAATTATGCAACAATAATCCGTTTTCAAGTGTCTCGGGTTACAATTGTTTTATTAATTCAAAATAGTTTCACTTTCCATGTGGACACGGGCTGATCCAGTCTTCGTTGTTGGGGATGATGGTTTATTTTCCTCTGATTCCGGCTCAAACATAATAAGGTTTTATCATTGCAAGAGCCATCGCTTTGCATGTATCACCCGCTACTAAACAGTTGCGCCGAATCCGCAAATGTTCTGGCTGGGGGCGTTAACGTCAGATGCATAGGCACTGACGTTAGCCAATCATAACAGTGGGCGTTAACACTGAACTCTTAAAGGGGAAACACCCCCAAAACAGACTGTTTGAATCAGAGGATGAGAAACAGGGTGGGAAAAGGTCATAAATCACTACATTTTAAAAGTTTGTTGTAAAAAAAACTATAGTAATACTATAATTGCACCTAAGGGAACATAATAATAAAATAAAATAAACCATGTCATGACCCCTTTAATAAAAAGAAGCTTTTATATCACGTCGTTGTCTGCCTCTTGGTGTTCTTGGTGTAGCTCCTCCAGAGTGGTGGTTGTCCTCAGCCCTAGTGGTGACATATGTCTTTAATAAGTGTGAGCGGAGGCCAATGCCACCTAAGGGGTAAACGTATTTTATACACGCTCCCAACTACAGGGTTCCAACCAAATGGAAAGGACAAGCAGAGATGTGTACAATCTTTATTTGATGCTCAGAGATAAAAAAGGATATATATTATGAAATCACACAAGTTGAGAGCGCAATGCAAAAGTACAATTCCATTCACACAACAATAAATAAATAAATAAATACTGATGTTATACTGCGGTCACCTGAAAAATTCGGATCTTGGACAACAGTCAATATCAATATCCCATGGGATAAGGTAACATTTGGGAAGGAGAAAAGAAAAATTAATTCAAACCACCTCAAATCACACCATCATGCAATTGTATAACCAAAACCACAATCAACTCAATAAATAAACAAAATAAATCAAATAAATCCTCCCAGTCCCAACGGTAATCCTTGATGGTACAAGCAAGGAATTGACCAATATGATCTCAAGAAAACAATTCACAAGCAACAACAAATCAAAGAAAAATACAATGAGATCAAATTATAACAAAAGTATCAGATAAAAAAAAAACTATTAAATCTACCAATATAACAAAAAGTTTATCAGAAAAGAAAATACAATTAAATCAAACAATATAACAAAGTTTATCAAAAAAGAAAATACAATTAAATTAAACAATATAACAAAATTAATCCATATCAAATAGTCTCAACACACACACACACACACACACACACGCGCGCGCACGCGCACACACGCACGGCTCACTCAACCGCGCACTTGCATCAACACACACTCACATAAAACCCTGCGCACACAACCGTGTGCGTCGATCACAGTAATCAGTGGAACTTGAGCGCACAACTTCTCCAGTCTCCACCGCACAACACCACTGGTCGCCGTAACGAGCCGCCACACAGCAGCAAAACAACAGCGGGCAGATATCTGCAGCACAATTGACTGGCCCTCGGTACGATCGGTAAGAACGGTGAACAACCACCAATACGGCCTTGATCACACTTAAAATGTTTATGTAGCTGGACATTCACAGGCCCACGGCGAGAGTCAAAAGAAGTGAATTTCCCACTTATGCAGTCTGCTATCTTGCTCAATGCTTAACGCATATTAGGTAGCTTTTTTCTGCGACACAATGACGCCACCTGCATACCATGCCGGAGGGAAAACGGAAGTGAAAGTAAATCTCCGCGTTTTTTAAAGGGGCCGTGAGCTTCCGCCCGGCTCCACCCACCTTAAAGGGTCACCCCATTACATTCGCATAAAACACAAGTGACAGTATAATGAACACGTGCACTGTAAAAAATTTCCTGTAGAAATTACAGGAGTTTACTTGCAAAAAAGTTGCCAATAAAGTCCTGTAAAAATGTTGGTAATTGCTGTAAAATTGATTACAGTATAATACTGTAAATCAATTTACAGGTAATTGTTGTATATAAAATACAGTAATTAGTAGTTTTTTTACAGTAACATTGAATTAAACTTGTATTTTATTTTACAGCAATATTTTGTAATTTCACTAAAGTACAGTATTTACCTGGCAATAAAGTTGCCAATAAAATCCTGTAATTATATTTTACAGCAATTTTTTGTAATTTCACTAAAGTACAATATTTACCTGGCAAAAAAATTGCCAATAAAATCCGGTAAATACCCCCAAAATTCAAGAAGATGCTGTAATAGTTTAACATTTAAAAAGCTGAAAAGAATCATTTTAACAGTAAACTATACTCTATTATTTACCATTATATTGATGTAAATGCATTAAAATACACATAAAAAAAAAAAAAAAAAAAAGAAAGTCAAAGCTGTTGTAGAAAAATATTTATTAAAATAATAAGCAAATACTGCAAGACAGGTAACAACAATTTTACTTTTCAAGTACAGAAAATATTTTCAAAATCAGTCACAAAATAACTACAAATAACTTGTAAGTCTTAAAAGCAAGATTCTGGGTTCAATAAAAGTTAAAGGGAAAGTTCATCCAAAAATTCTAATTCTGTCATCATTCTGTTTACTCACCCTCAATGTGTTCCAAACCTGTATTAGTTTCTTTCTTCTGTTGAACACAAAAGATGATATTTTAAAGAATTTTGGTAACCAGACAATTGACAGTAAATGGCTACAATCAACTGTTTGGTTACCAACGTTCTTTAAAATATCTTCTTTTGTGTTCAGCTGAAGAAAGAATCTCATACAGGTTTAGAACAACATGGGGGTGAGTAAATGATGACGGAATTTAAATTTTTTGGGTGAACTATCCCTTTAAAGGATTAGTTCACTTTAAAAAAAAACTTTTGCTGATAGTTTACTCACCCCGATGTCATCCAAGATGTCCATGTCTTTCTTTCTTCAGTCGAAAAGAAATTAAGGTTTTTGATGAACACATTTCTCCATATAATGGACGTCAATGGGCCCCAAACGGGTCAAGGTCCAGATGACAGTGTCAGTGCCGCTTCAAAGGGATTTAAACGACACCAGACGATGAATAAGGGTCTTATCTAGCGAAACGTTCGGTCATTTCAAAAATAAATAAAAAAGTTTACGTTTTATAAGCACAAACGCTCACCTTGCTCGGTTCTGTGATGCGCGTTCGTGACGTCACGTAATACGCAATTACGTTGAAAAGGGCACGCTTGACGTACCGAGTGTTTACAAATGTGCGGAAGGAGGACCATATACACATATTCAAATGTCTTTGTGTCAGTTTATCGTTTAAAATGCCCATCTCGTGTGTGTATCCTGGTGTTGTAATATTAAAAAGCCTAAAAGAAAATTTTCGTCAGGACAGAAATGTTTTACTTTTCATAGAAGCGTGACCTTTACATCGTAACTGCGTATTACGTGACGTCACGAACGCGCATCCCAGAACAGAGCAAGGCGAGCATTTGTGCTTATAAAACTTAGACTTTTTTATTTATTTTTGAAATGACCGAGAGTTTCGCTAGATAAGACCCGTATTCATCGTCTGGTATTGTTTAAAGCGGCACTGACACTGTCATCTGGACCTTGAACCGTTTGGGGACCATTGACGTCCATTATATGGAGAAATATTTTCATAAAAAACCTTAATTTCTTTTCGACTGAAGAAAGAAAGACATGGACATCTTGGATGACATCGGGGTGAGTAAATTATCAGCAAAAGTTTTTTTTAAAGTTAACTAATCCTTTAAGCTCAATCAACAGAATGGCATTATGGTTAACTCACATCTGTTAAAACAAACATTTCTGCTCTTTTTGTTTACAGTGCTGGTCAGAATTATTTGCCCCCTTGGTAAATATGATCAAAGATGGCTGTAAAACATAAATCTGCATTGTTAATCCTTTTGATATTATATTTAAAAAATGTGCAAAAATGTAACCTTGCATTGAAGTAAAATAATTGAAAGTGGGGGGGGGGGGGCAAAAAAGATAAAGTTTTTTGTTATCTTGGCAAAAAACCTCCTTTTGCCAAGATAACAGCTCTGAGTTTTCTCCTATAATGCCTGATGAGTTTGGAGAACACCTGACAAGAGATCAGAGACCATTCCTCCATACAGAATCTCTCCAGAACCTTCAGATTCCCAGATCCATGTTGGTGCTTCTTCTCTTTAGTTCAGCCCACTCATTTTCTATAGGGTTCAGGCCAGGGACTGGGATGGCCATTGCAGATCTTGGTTTTGTGCTCAGTGACCCATTTTTGTTTTGATTTTGATATTTGTTTATCAGGTGTTCTCCAAACTCATCAGGCATTATAGGAGAAGACTCAGAGCTGGTATCTTGGGAAAAGGAGGTTGCAAACATATTTAATAAAAGGGGCAAATAATTGTTCCCAACGTGTTTTGGAGAAAAAACATTTATTTCATAATGTGATTTCCCCCCCACTTTCAATTATTTTACTTCGATGAAAGGTTACATTACATATAATATCAAAAGGATTAACAATGCAGATTTATTTTTTACAGCCATCTTTGATCATATTTACCAAGGGGGCAAATAATTCTGACCAGCACTGTACATTTGACAACTTACATGCTTAACCACTCAAAGTCCATTAGTCTTCTGAGAAGAGTAGACACATGAGGATTGACTGTTGTTCCTCTTCTCTGAGGTCTTTCCACTTGTTTTGACTGTCTTGGTACCAGTGGATGGGTTGATTCCAACAAAACATCTGCACAAAAATCAGTCAGAAAAACACAAGCAGAAGCTTTAGGAGCATGACATGTGCAGACTAATGAAAATATACCACTTTACAATAAGCATTCGCTGCACTACTAATCTATTATAAAGGGTTAGTTCACCCCAAAATGACATTTCTGTCATTAATTAACTACTGACCTTTCATTTTCAGGAACACACATTAAGATGTTTTTGATCAAATCGGAGAGGTTTCTGAACCACACATAGACCACAACGTCATTACAACTTTCAAGGCCCAGAAAGGTAGTAAAAACATCATTAAAATAGTCCATGTAACTCCAGTGGATTTACCATAATGTTATGAAGTGATGAGAATACTTTTTGTTCTAACGTAGAACCTGGAAGCGCTGCACTGTGTTTACTTAATTTACAGCGTCAGAGACTGACACAGAAGAGAAGAGATTGTTGAATAAAGTCTTTTTTTTTGGGGGGGGGGGGGGGGGGGGGGGGGGGGGGGGTTTGCACACAAAAAGTATTATCGTGGCTTCATAACATTAAGATTGATCCACTGTAGTCACATGGTCTATTTTAACAATGTCTTAACTGCGTTTCTGGACCTTGAAAGTTGCAATGATTTTGCTGCCTATGTGTGGTTCAGAAACCTATAGGATTTCATCAAAAACATCTTAATTTTGTGTTCCCGAAAATGAACAAAGGTCAGTAGTTAATTAATGACAGAAATGTAATTTTTGGGTGAACTAATCCTTTAACATATACACATTTATATTTAAGTAAACTGTTACCTTTGAACAAATTCAATTGTGCAGGATGCCTCGTGCTGGTACACCAGATTAAAGTTGTAGTAAGTTGCCAACAAAGCAGCAAATCCAGCCATAAAATTGGGGTGTGGATTCATAACCACTTGACCCTCAATACTCAGCATCCACTGGGTTGCAGTGAGAATTTCACCTAAAAATAATACATATAAGAAACACTTTATAAAAATGTATGCTAAAATACAACAGGCAAAATGTATTAAGTACCAGTAATTTAAAGATT
>NW_027639411.1:61094-75065 GCF_949152265.1 Phoxinus phoxinus | reverse complement strand
GAGATAAGATGAGGATCCGTCTCTCCCGTGGAGTGAGTGAATCTTCTGGGATGTTTAGGTGTAAATTGACCATACGCTCAAATCTAAAGAGATCCTTCTCAACACACACACACACACACACACACACACACACACATCATACCTGATCTACATTTAGCATAAAGTGGCTAACATTTATTTATCTGTTTTTTAGCTTTTTAGCTTTTTTTAGGGCCCGAGCACCGATGGTGCGAGGACACTATTGGAATTGCTCTGTTTATTATATTATTGTTTTTCTTTATATTTATTATTGTTTTTTTATTATGTCTCTGAGGAATAAATTGTGATTTAAAAAAACTATATTTATTTATTTTAATTTCAAGGATGCTTCAAGAAGGCAAATGATTCAAAATGTTTAAAGCAAGAAAAGTGCAGTAATTTTGCCAAAACAAGTGCATAAAATCACAGTATTCAAGTCTTACATCACTACAAAATCCATATTTTTTCCAGCCTTTGTACCCATAGTGGAAAACCCCCACATTAATTCATTTTTTGGAGTAAATAAAAGCCGCACCATGGTCAATTTCTACAAGGGATGTAAACACAATAAGTTGTTGTGAAAATCGCTCTTCAGACCACACTCGTGCTGTTTAGTGCTCTCAGACACGTGTGTGTGTGTGTGTGTGTGTGTGTGTGTGTGTGTGTGTGTGTGTGTGTGTGTGTGTGTGTGTGTGTGTGTGTGTGTGTGTGTGTGTGTGAAAGTTAAAAGGACTGTAAATGCTGTGTGTATGGAGGTCTGGAGTGCAGGCGGAGAAACGGGGAGCATCCTGATATTCCTGGGAGAAAGCGTCTGATTGGTCCACTGCTTTAGGACACGCCTCTAAACTCTGACCAGATGCTAATCAGAGAGAAAGACAGGCTATTATTATTAACATTATGTTAATTATCTCAAAATGAATGACATTTTTGTTTTTCAATATCCTGGCTGCTCAATTTATTTGTAATTTTTATTGTCCATTTAAGATTCTTTTTATTCTTCAAAGTCTTGAAGTGTTTAGTCTCCACTAGAACAGGTTTTCCAGCTTGAATGTTGATTATTCTCCTCATATTCTCCATTGTTGCGGCTCCTCTCTTCCCAGTCTGTCAGTAACGCTCTGTTTACTTCCTGTCTCTGTGAAGCCCCGCCTTCTGAAAAGCACACTGTGCTCTGATTGGTCGGCGGGAGCAGTGTGTTGTGATTGGTCGAGCGCTTCGAGTGTGTTTGGTAAATGTCCCGCCCCTTTCCATAACCACCAGTTTAACACACTACTAACTAACTCAACCAGGCCCCGCCCCTTTATTCTGCGCATTAATTATTATATTGAGGAATATTGTGACGTGTTCCCGGAAGAAACTCGAGACTACAATGGAGGCGTTTCAGGAGTTCAGAAACACTGACTCTGATATAGAGGTGCTCTGAGCTCACACAGCGACATTACACACACTGAAGAAAGTTAGTGTTAAAATATGCAGAATAGGATTAATTTAAACAAGGTTATGTTGCATGCACACAAAAGTACCATGGTAGCATGAATGATATGTGTGTGTGTGTGTGTGTGTGTGTGTGTGTGTGTGTGTGTGTGTGTGTGTGTGTGTGTGTGTGTGTGTGTGTGTGTGTTTGATGAAGACATCAGGTCAAGCTCAGTCAGTCAAGAACTACAGATGAGCCCTCGCGGGAGCAGACCAGGCCGTTCATGTAGGACCCTGTGTGTGTGTGTGTGTGTGTGTGTGTGTGTGTGTGTGTGTGTGTGTGTGTATGTGTGTGTGTCAGTGTTTGTGTGTGCGTGTGTGCAGATGAGCCCTCGCCGGAGCAGACCAGGCCGTTCATGTAGGACCCTGTGTGTGTGTGTGTGTGTGTGTGTATGTGTGTGTGTCAGTGTTTGTGTGTGCAGATGAGCCCTCGCCGGAGCAGGCCAGGCCGTTCATGTAGGACCACGCGTGTGTCTGTGTGTGCGTGTGTGTGTGACTGTTTGTGTGTATGTGTGACTGTTTGTATGTGTGTGTGTGTGTGTGTGTGTGCATGCGTGTGCAGATGAGCCCTCGCGGGAGCAGCGCCGGGTCGCTCATGTAGGACCGTGTGTGTGTGTGTGTGTGTGTGTGACAGACTGTGAAATGACGCGTTGTTGCGCGGCTGGGCTGCACCTGGGCCCTTCAGTCCTGATGGATCGGTTTGGTCATGTGTAATAGCCCCATCTGCCGAGCCTTGCTTTTCTCTTTCCTGATAAACACTGATCCCAGCGGCTGAGCCTCGGCAGCGGGATCCGGGATTCGTTTTCCCGACCCGAGACAAAAGTGCAAAAGCACAGAGGTTGGGTTATTATTAAAAAAGTGAAAGTAGGATGAGATTTTAAACCGTATCCTTGGAGACGAGTTGCGTGTGTGTGCGTGTGTGTGTGTGTGTGTGTGTGTGTGTGTGTGTGTGTGTGTGTGTGTGTGTGTGTTAATGAGCAGTGCACATCTAACTGAAGGGTTTTGGAGCTCGGCTCCATAATGACTTTTATTACAGCCAGGAGTTTCTGTAACCAAGCCAATTCTTAATTAAAGTCGCTGACATCATGCTGTAGTAATTAAGGACTGCATTAATTAAGCTTCTTTTTTTTCTTTTTTTTTTGCGGGTTATTTTTCGACGTCAACCGGGATCGGACGGATCGGAAAGTTTCTCGGGATGGCAAGTTTTTGGACTCTGTGCCGATCATATCTGTGCATTCTGATAGCTAATTATGCTTGGGAGAACATCGACAGCTGCATTCATCATCATAAAACGTAATAATTAATGACATTCCGACAAAGAAAAATATGTAAATGAGCGCTCATTAGCATTTTCATATTCAGCTTCGATAATGCTTTTGCTGACAAGGCTGTAATTAATGAAAATGCATGTCGCAGGCAGGAGATTGGATCGGCTTCATTCCACGCACAATTCCCAAATGCTGGCATTATGGAAAACGAGGAGTGCTGCCAACTTTTTGGGGGCGAAAAAAACCTGAAAGCACCGTATGCAAATGAGATGCTGGCACGAAACGCTTAACCCCTTCCAGCCCGACTCGCACACGCAGATCCCGGCGACCGGCCTGATGTGTGTTTAAGAGAGAGGGAGACGCAGGGAAAGCTGTTGGGAATGTCGTGTGCATTTGGGAATCCTGAGACGCACCTGTCCGTCCATCCGCTGAGCCGAATCACTGCTGCGCTCCGTCACGCTGCGTGTGTGTGTGTGTGTGTGTGTGTGTGTGTCTCGCTGGGGTGTTTGACTGCTCCTGAAGACGCGCATAATGTCGTGCGATTTTGTGTCCTTGAGTTAACACAGAAGAAAAGGACCCACAATGCATCAGACCAGAGCTTTTCAGAAATATTACCTGCTTCTTTTTTTGTTTATTAGTATTTCAAACAATATGTAGTATGCATGTTAAATTAGCATTTAATGTTGAATCATCTCACAAAATAAATGCAGTTATTTTATATATTTTAATATTTATTTTGTGAGATGATCATGCATCACGCTAGTTTAACATGCATACTACATATTGTTTAAAATACTAATTTAAAAATAATCAGTGCACAAGTAATAAAGCTCTGGTGTGATGCATTGTGGGTCCTTTACTTGTTAAAAAATTAAGCCTTGTTGGCTTTTTTTATTTTTTTTTATAGTTTAATCAAATATTTTTTTGTATTTTACATCATCACACTGGAAATGAAAGTCATTGCATTGAGGGATACAGTATTAATAATAATATTATTCATATTATTATGTTAATTACCTCACGATGAGTGCTGGGAATGTGTTATTACATGTGCTGCCGGATCCCGAAAGCCGCCGTGTGTTCTGCAGAGCATCTCGCGTCCTCACGCCGATCGCTTCCTTCAGGAGGGTCGTGACCTGAATTTGTCTTTTTCTAATCCCATGCATTAAAAGCACAGAAAGCATTATAAACGAGTAAAACATGAAACAATAAGTGGCAACCGAACCGATCCCGCGGGGAAGCTCTCGGTAAGTGTGTGTTAATCTCCACAGACTGACGTGTCGATGCGACGGTTCCTCCGGCTCTGTCACTCCAACATCCAGAGAGAAAGAACTCGGCTTTTCTGCTTCGTTTTCCTAACCAGGTTCATATTCAGGTTTCATATTTTAAATAATAATGGTTATGTTCAGAACAGCACACATATATGAGACCCTGGACCACAAACCCAGTCTGGAGCCGCACGGGTATATCTGTGGCAATAGCAACTACACATTGTATGGGTCAAAATTATACATTTTTCTTTTATGCCAAAAATCATGAGGATATTAAGATCATGTTCCATGAAGATATTCAGTAAATGTCCTGCCGTAAATATATAAAACATGTATTTTTGTGAGTGAATGCAGCACAATCGTGAACATAAATGCACAACTTTAAAGGAGATTTTCTCAATGTTTACATTTTTTTTGGCATCCTCAGATTCCAGATTTTCAATAGTTGTATCTCGACCAAATATTGTCCTATCATAACACATCAATGGAGAGATTATTTATTCAGCTTTATATGATGTATACATCTCAAATTCAAAAAATGTACCCATGTGACTGGTTTTGTGTTTCCCACAATGCATTGCTCTCATCTTGACCTTCCACTGTGATGAATAAACATGTAAAAAAAAAAATCCGGCACTGATTTTCACAAAATTAGACAGCAAATTCAGAATGTCTATATTTATTTAGTGAGATGATGAATGCACACTGAGGTCATGTGACTCATGTTGCTTTGAAATGATCATTGCATTACTGTAAAAACAGCTCGTGTTTAATAGATACGGCTAAAAGTGGATTCTAAATTCATTTGAAATTAAATTAAATATTCATTCATAAGAAAAAAACAATCCAATTAGTTTTTAGAAAAATATAAAAAGCCTTTATTCATGGCTTAGATTTTAAAAACTACTCGAGTCAGCTTTATTTATACAGCACTTTAACAATAGAGATTACAGTATCAGAGATTACAGTAACAGAGATTACAGTAACAGACATTACAGTAACAGATTACAGTAACATAGATTACAGTAACATAGATTACAGTAACATAGATTACAGTAACAGAGATGACAGTAACAGAGATTACAGTGACAGAGATTGTTACAGTAACAGAGATGACAGTAACAGAGATTACAGTATCAGAGATTACAGTATCAGAGATTACAGTAACAGAGATTACAGTAACAGAGTAACAGAGATTGTTACAGTAACAGAGATTACAGTATCAGAGATTACAGTATCAGAGATTACAGTATCAGAGATTACAGTAACAGATTACAGTAACATAGATTACAGTAACAGAGATGACAGTAACAGAGATTACAGTAACAGAGATTACAGTAACACAGTAACAGAGATTGTTACAGTAACAGAGATTACAGTAACACAGTAACAGAGATTGTTACAGTAACAGAGATTACAGTAATAACAGAGATGACAGTAACAGAGATGACAGTGACAGAGATTACAGTAATAACAGAGATTACAGTAACAGAGATTACAGTAACACAGTAACCGAGATTACAGTAACAGTGATTACAGTAACACAGTAACAGAGATTACAGTAATAACAGAGATGACAGTAACAGAGATGACAGTGACAGAGATTACAGTAATAACAGAGATTACAGTAACAGAGATTACAGTAACACAGTAACAGAGATTACAGTAACAGTGATTACAGTAACACAGTAACAGAGATTGTTACAGTAACAGAGATGACAGTAACAGAGATTGTTACAGTAACAGAGATGACAGTAACAGAGATTACAGTAACAGAGATGACAGTAACAGAGATTACAGTAACAGTGATTACAGTAACACAGTAACAGAGATTGTTATAGTAACAGAGATGACAGTAACAGAGATTGTTACAGTAACAGAGATTGTTACAGTAACAGAGATTGTTACAGTAACAGAGATTACAGTAACAGTGATTACAGTAACACAGTAACAGAGATTGTTACAGTAACAGAGATGACAGTAACAGAGATGACAGTAACAGAGATTACAGTAACACAGTAACAGAGATTGTTACAGTAACAGAGATGACAGTAACAGAGATTGTTACAGTAATAGAGATTACAGTAACAGAGATGATAGTAACAGAGATTACAGTAACAGTGATTACAGTAACACAGTAACAGAGATTGTTACAGTAACAGAGATTGTTACAGTAACAGAGATTACAGTAACAGTGATTACAGTAACACAGTAACAGAGATTGTTACAGTAACAGAGATGACAGTAACAGAGATGACAGTAACAGAGATTACAGTAACAGAGATTACAGTAACAGAGATTACAGTAACACAGTAACAGAGATTGTTACAGTAACAGAGATGACAGTAACAGAGATTGTTACAGTAACAGAGATTACAGTAACAGAGATTACAGTAACAGAGATTGTTACAGTAACAGAGATGACAGTAACAGAGATTACAGTAACAGAGATTACAGTAACAGAGATTACAGTAACACAGTAACAGAGATTGTTACAGTAACAGAGATGACAGTAACAGAGATTGTTACAGTAACAGAGATTACAGTAACACAGTAACAGAGATTACAGTAACAGTGATTACAGTAACACAGTAACAGAGATTGTTACAGTAACAGAGATTACAGTAACAGAGATTGTTACAGTAACAGAGATTACAGTAACAGAGATGTTTGGCTTTACAGTACAGAAGTTATTGTTCAGATAAAGTTAGTTTTGTGCCTTGGATTGTTTGTCTCATGAGTGTTGTGGAAGTTTCTCCCCGCGCAGCACTTTTTGCATTCCTTGTCTTGATAAAATATTCATATTTTACTTGTGCATTATTATGATTTTTCTTTCAACATATGTGGCAAAAGTTTTGACGCACGAACAATCTGAATGTGTCGAATCAGTGCTTTCAGCACAATGGAAGTGCGGGAAATTCAAGTGCACTAGTGTCGGCATTTTCCATTCATCCGGTTCTCCGGGATCCTGAAGCCGCGCGCGTTCAGGCGACAGACGCGGGAGAGTTGGCCGCGCGCTCCGTGTGCTGTTTGAAGTGAAAGGTTATTTGCATCCCGCCGTGAGCGAGTGTTTCCACTAATCCTGCCGGCAAAAGAAAAAGAGACGCGCTGTGTCAGGATCTTATCCCGCTCCTGAAAGAAAGAGTCACGGCAAATCCTGCAGGACACGAGTTAACTCACAGAGAGAGACATGCAGAGACCTTCACCTATGCTCTCTCTCTCTCTCTCTCTCTCTCTCTCTCTCTCTCTCTCTCTCTCTCTCTCTCTCTCTCTCTCTCTCTCTGACCGCAGGAAAGCAGGTTTTCGGACGGCGTTTGGTTCGGGACAGTGAAGGATTTGTTTGAGCTCAAATCTGCAGTCCTGGCGTTCAGGGGTTTTTAAGCCACTCGAGTGTTTATGTGTCTGTATTTAATTTAGTGCTTCATTTGAATGACAAAAGAATAAAATAAGCGTTTGCACGGCGCCGGCAGTGTTGGCCGGGAACAAATACAGATAAAAAGTTTATTCCCTCACAGAACACACACATTTTTCTGAGCTCAGCACGCTCACTATTTTTTTTTTCTGGGTTTGCTAAATTTAGCAAAAGCCATCTTGATAAGGCAACACTATTTTATTTTTTTACAGTGTTAAAGCTTTTATATTGAGATTAATGTTCGTCATTTTTTCACTACATGATATAAAACTGCGTCCGGTTGCAGAGAAATCTTTTGTTCTGTGTGTAACGTCTGCCACGGCCAAACTGGCACAGATGCCACACACACACACACACACACACACTCAGACACTCACATACACGTACATACTGTGCGTACACTAAATCCTCATGCAACACACAACTCCTTTGTGTGTGTGTGTGTGTGTGTGTGTGTGTGTGTGTGTGTGTGTGTGTGTGTGTGTGTGTAAACATGTAAAATGTATGTTAAAATACAGTGTAATAGTGCAATATTTAAAACAAATATGTAATATAAATAAATAAATAAATATATATATTACATACATCAATATAAAAAAAAAAATTTGATGTGTGCGTACAATGAACACAAATCAATCATACTCATTATTTATTGTATCATTAATTTAATAATACTTTGTAATTATTTCTTTATTGCAGATATAATTCCTATATTTGTAATATAAATAATATTACTTCATCAAAAAAATCAAGCCTTGTGTATTTTTAATAGTGCTTACAGTTTTTTTCAATTTCCAAAACACAATTTCTGAAAGCTTGCTCCATTTTATGGAAACATTAAACACAAAACTTCATCTTCAAGCATATTCACAAAACCTATGACTCTCGCAAAATGAAACTTTGGCTCAAACCAGTTTTACCCGCGTTCAGCTCTCACATCATGAACAAAGTGATCACAATGATATACACTATCAAGCAGTCAGTGAACAATACACCACAGAATAGAAAACACATTGTTCACACACACATTTTTGATCTCAAAACAAATTTCATATTTTTCCATCATTGTCTTTTGATGAACGAAACATGTTTTATCATAGCTCAAAACTGACGATAATAATAATAATAATAACCTTTATTTAACCAGGAGAATCACATTGAGATATTACTATCTCTTCTTCCAGCGAGACCTGGTCAAGACAGCGGCACATATAGTTTCACACAAAAGAAATAACAATAAGACAACACCACAATTTACAACAATCGAAAGCTAGATAAAAGCAAATTAGCTAAAACAATTACAAGTGTCCGGTAAAATATTTTGCAAAAGACGTTTAAAAGTGCTTAAGGTTGGAAGTGCGTCTAAGTTAAGAACATTTTGCAATTCATTCCAAACCCAAGGAGCATAAAAAGAAAATGCACAAATTCTGACAGTACCCGTGAGACTTTTAGTCGAATATGGGAACTGGACCTAGTGCGATAATTATTTGTATGATAAATTAAAAGATTTGATATATAAAAGGGTAATTTACCTAAAAGAGCTTTTGCAATAAATAAATACATGTGCAACTTTCTCCTTTGATATAAAGATGACCAAGATAAAGAATCATAAAATACAATGATGTGTCCGTGACTCTGCACCGGAGACATAACGCAAAGCTGCATGATACACAGAATCTAGTTTTCTAAGTTTCTAAAAAATCAATTATGGATAAAAAAGCACTCTCTACTAATTTCTTTCGGGCCTCATAGGGGAAAAAACATTTTAAACGATAAAAGAAACCTAATTTTGGCCTAAGCTTCTTCAACAAATTATCAATATGTACATCAAATGCTAATCTTTCGTCCATCCATATACCTAGATATTTATAAGAACTCGCTCTTTCTAATGGTGTACCATTTGAAGTTATAATTGAAATATCGGTTACTTTTGAGCGACCCAGACTAAAAATCATGTATTTTGTCTTTTTTGAGTTTAAAACCAATTTTAACTGCAAGAATGAGTGCTGCAGTAGTTGAAAAGCGTTCTGTAGTTGCTTCATTGATCAGAAATGACTGTACGCTGCTTCTCACACACTTGTCCTTTGTCTCTGTGATTCTGTAATTCTTTTGTTGATATGATCCTGCAACCAGTCAAACTCTATTGAGCAGTCAGTGCTGGTAACAGATGGAAAGCACATGTTTAGGGCCGTACATGTGTTCATTGTACAGTATGCAGCCTATAATGCACTGTACTGCGGTACAGGGGTGGACAAAGTACACAACTTCCTTACTTGAGTAAAAGTACAGATACTACTGGTCAAATATTACTCCGTTACAAGTAAAAGTTGTAAAGACAGATTTTTACTTAAGTAAAAGTACAGAAGTACTCGTTTTTAAAAGTACTTAAGTATAAAAGTAAATGTCAATTCATTGTTTTATTATTGTTGCATTATGCCTCTGAATCTCTGCCTGCCTACCCTCATATCAATATCACATTTATTTCTAGAACACAGTTCCAGTCGTGGGATTGAATAAGTGTAGCCTACTCAATAACGTCCACAATGGTTTCGGACACACAAACGGCTGTTCCCAGTTGTTTGGCTTTTAGTATGAATATGTTAGCCTTACTGTTATCTATATGCTAGTGCGCTCCAAAACAATGACAAAATTCGCATTTAGAAGACCAAACCCAACGTTGAAAATTAAAATCATGTTGATGTCAGAATCCAATGTCAGATTGACGTTAATCTCCAACGTTGCACAGACGTTGTATTGTGGTTGAAAATCGGTTGACGTCAGAAACCAACATCAGTCGAGTTCTGACGTCAACCAGACTTTCATTTAGGCTACAACTAAAATGCGACCCCTGTGACCAAAATCATCCCTGACGTTATAGTTTCTACTCGAGCACCTTGACAGAAATGTAGTGAAGTAAAAAGTACAATATTTGTCTTTCAAATGTAGTAAAGTAAAACGTTTCCAGAATTTTTTTTACTCAAGTAAAGTACAGATACTCAAAAAGTGTACTTAAGTACAGTACTCAAGTAAATGTACTTTACGTGTGTGTGTGTGTGTGTGTGTGTGTGTGTGTGTTTGTTTGTGTCTCGCAGTGATGGACATTATACACTCTGGCATCAGAGATTTAGAGAAATATGATCAGAAATATGACTGTCATCATCAGTCGTTCGTTCTCATGAGTCCTGACACTCCTCGTCGTGTTTTCATGTGTTCTGGGATCTGGAGTGTGTGTTACTGGGGAAATAATACTGATCTTTCATTGGTCAGATTTGAGTTCTCTGTTATGTTTTATATTTTGATATGTCAGATTTATCTCTTTTAATTCTCAAATCATTTGTTGATTATTCGATTCGATCAGTTCGAGATTGTGTGTGTGTGTGTGTGTTTGTGTGAATCACGTCCTCTGGCCTGTAGAGTGTGTGAATATTATATTTGCTTTCATTACTCTTAAATCTACATCATTTGCATCGGCTGCTGTTGATCATGTGATCGTTCTGAGCGCGTGCAGACGGTGTCAGCTTTGAGCCAAGATGGCGGCTCTCCTGAACGATGACCCGTCTGCCGTCGCATTAACCCACAAGAGAAGGGCCGTGACCTCTGACCTCCTCCCGCGCCGGGTAAAACGAGGGCGTTTCGGGACGTCAGGACGTGTGATCGAGTGTTTCGACCTTGAATCCCGGTTACACGTCTCGTTTTCAGAGAGTGTGTGTGTGTGTGTAACAGTCAAACAGGAAGTAGTTGTTTTCTGCGTCTCATTATCTTCGTCCAGCTGTTCAGCGGCTGTTTTTACCCACAAGCCCCTGGTGCAGAGCCGAGGTGTGAGGCTCATTATATTCTGTGCCCTTGATTTCTGTAATATTTCCCATCCTCTTTAGTCATATCAGTCTTTAGAGGTGTTTAATTTAGTGTGTGTGTGTGTGTGTGTGTGTGTGTGTGTGTGGTCTGAGTCGGAGTTCACAGGTGTCACACTGAAGACTGAAGGATCTGAATGAAAGATCATAAATCATAAATCACACATCTGCAGCATCATTTTATTTTTGGTAATTTGTGAGATTGCAGGTATTATAGTTCACTAAAATTAAAACCATAAAAAAATGTTCTGAAAAAAAAATAGATGCCAAGGAAACAAAAGATGGAAATAAAGATGAAAAAAAAAATATATATATATAGACAAATTTTATAAATCATAAAAACACAGAACAACATTACTAAAACTTTAACAAAACTTTAATAAAAAAAATATATAATTTTAAAAATAATAATTTATTGTGTAAAATATAGCCAGCATTGTTTTTATTCACATCCTTTCTGGAATTTGATTGGATGGCATAATGTTAAGCTGTGAAATTATTGGTTAATATTATTTGGATATTATGATATAAGGTAAATATTATATTATTCATTCTCAGTAAGACCAAAACATCTTTATAAATGAATTAAATTGTGATGCTCTTTGCTATAATATCTCAAGCGTTCTCAATTCTTATTATTGGCAAGAATATTTTATTTATAATATTTATTTTCATGATGTTAGCATTTTTGGAACAGAACAAAAGAAAAACTTTATATTTTATTTTATTAATTATATTATATAAAATCTTTAAATACCTGATCATTATTTAATTTATTATTTTTTATTTTAATATCCCCTTCAAATAGTGTAGCATCATGTTCTGTGTGATGAATGTCAATGTGACTATTGATACTCTATTGCTGTGTGTAGCTCCGCCCACAGTGGAATCTCATTGGTCCACCCACATGCATATTAATCATGGACTGTGTTCTGATTGGCTGTGATTCTGTCACACTGCAGATTAAGTTAGACTCTCAGAATCTGTCATTTTAATTCATATTTTGATGGCGGTGCCGTCCGGATATTATGCGCTGTGTGTGTGTGTGTGTGTGTGTGTTGCTGGGTTAACACATCTGAGTGAATAGCAGAAGTGGAGAGTGTTGTACATCAATTAAACAAACCAATGAACAGATGAGCGAAAGACAGACTGATCTCACGTTTAGAGACACAATCCTGATTTATTACATTCAAAAATTGCCACAGTTTTCAGGCCTTTTTGCTCGCACAAAAACCTTTCATTTTCAGTGTAAAATATATATTTTTGTTGTAATTTTGTGCCTTTTTAATATGTGAGATTGAAGTTTATTATAATCAATATAAAAACAATTATATTTGTATTACTTAAATAAAATAAAATATTACAAATAAATGTAATAAAATTAAACACAACTTTATAAAAAAAAGTAAACATTTAATTTTACCGTATTTTTCTATGGTTTTAGTTTTAGTCGACTATAATAACCCTGAATCTCACAAATGAAAAAGACACAAAATGACTAAAAACATGAACTAGAGTTTTACACTGAAAATGAGTTGATCTTGTGCGAGACGAACTCACAAACACGTCATTGAAGGCCTGAAAACTTAAATAATGCAAATAAATGTTAAGTTAAATCAAATAAACTATTTAAACTGCTTTTATTTCAGCTAGCTGCCAAAAAATGTTTCTCATCTTCATTTAGTTTAACTTGATGCGGTAAAATAACTAAAACTTCAATAATAATTAATAAAAACTATATATCCTTCTTTTTAAAATGGCAAAATCAGAACAAAAGGAATAAAAACTAACTAATCCACACTGTTAATTAAAACTATATATACATATTCTTGCAAAAAATGACAAAATCACCACAAAAGGACCAAATAAATAAAAAACTAATCCACACTATTAATAAAAACTATAAATATTTTTAGCAAAAAATGCCAAAATCACCACAAAAGGACCAAATAAAAAAGAAATCCACACTATTAATAAAAACTATAAATATTTTTACTAAAAATGACAAAATCACCACAAAAGGACCAAAATAAAAAAGAAATCCACACTATTAATAAAAAATATAAATATTTTGACAAAAAATGACAAAATCACCACAGAATGACTAAATAAATCCAAAACTAATCAACACTATTAATAAAAACTATAAATATTTTGACTAAAAATGCCAGAATCAGCACAAAAGAGCAAGTGAACAGCGGACGCACAGTATTGGTGAGAGTGAGATGTTAGTGTGATGCGACGCCAGGACAGACGGAGTGCTGGAAACATGAGGAAGTGATGCGGGATGGGAAAGTGTATCCCGACGGCAGCCGAACACCGCAGTCGTGATCATTCTCCGGGTTTTCTCCGGTATGAAGTCTCCTGCTCCGATGCCATATGGTGTCGCATGCAACATTTAACTTGTCAGCGGTAATGGATTGTTCTGGAAGCAGATTTTAGCTGTAAGCGCTAACGGCTGAATGAAGGATCACACCAAACACTCGCTGACCCGTGTGACTGAGATTACCCAGCATGCTCGGCGGCGCTGTCTCACGGTCAGTGTGCCGCTGATCTCACCTTTATTGCAGGAGATCTGCTGTCGATCCGTTCTGGAGGATTTATGGGGAAGTTCTGTGTAATTCTGTTGTGTAACGACCCGTGCAGCGTCAACTTCAGTATAATGGGTTACAATAAACACA
>NW_027639411.1:41094-56094 GCF_949152265.1 Phoxinus phoxinus | reverse complement strand
TAGCATAGATCATTGAATCTGATTAGACCGTTAGCATCTCTCTCAAAAAAATTACCAAAGAGTTTCTATATTTGTCCTATATTTTAAAACTTGACTCTTCTGTAGTTACATCGTGTACTAAGGCCGACAGAAAATAAAAAAGTTGCAATTTTCTAGGCCGATTTGGCTAGGAACTATACTATAAGGCTATGGACAGTATATTTTGATTTCCTAGGTAATGAAAGCATATATCCTGAAATCCCTCTGTACATCTTTCTTCATCTTGTGTGTAAACAAAATGGAAAAATAATTTTGCACCTGACTTTATCATATGTTCAGATCTATCTACCGAAAATATAGGCAAAATTTTGCATATTTAATGAGATAAAGCCTAATTTGCATAATTAAACATACAAATTGCAAAAACTTGTAATACATTTTTTTTATATACTTGTATAGGTAATCAACTGAGGAAGTTTCATGGTGATATCTATTATTTTATAATTTTACCCTATTCACCTGTAGTGTCTCGCCTTAACTGATCAATGGACCAAAACCAATTGGCAGCTGCACAGTAACTTCCTAAAACACTCCGAACACCCAAACCCGTACGACCTTCAGTCATCTTCCCAACACACATTAAGATATTTTTGATGAAATCCGAGAGGTTTCTGATCTCACATACGCAGACAACGTCATTGCAGCTTTCAAGGCCCAGAAAGGTAGTAAAGACATCGTTAAAATAGTCCATGTGACTCCAGTGGTTCAACCTTAATGTTATGAAGCGACAAGAATACTTTTTTTGCGCAAAATCCAAGTGGCAATCTTCCGGTTTCTCTCTCGTGAATCAACACTGAAGTGAGTTAAACTGCAGTTCATGGAATGGCCACTAGAGACCGGCTGCAGAAGAGACTCAATCCCATAGTCCTCCATGTTAAAATGCCCAACTTCACAGCAGAATAAAACATGTTTACAGCCTGGTGCAAAAAGTGGTTTTGGTCTATATAGATAATTTTGTGCTTCATGACGACTGTGAGGGGGGTGAATTTTTAGTTCTGCATAATTAAGGGTGTGGCCACTTGAGTGACAGGTGGATTGCCGCTGATATCACTGCTAGCCGCTTGTCTGTTAGCGCCACGTCACCTCAGCTAATCCGCCGCTGCACATTTTCGGTTATCCGCGAGTGACGCACGGCCAAGATGGCGACTGCCGGCTCCGCCCACTTTGGGCTTCAAAAACGCTCTTCAGAAACACTACGGGTGACGTCACACACACTACGCACATATGTCTTACAGTCTATGGTTCACACTTGTAGTAAAATCTATAAATGGTATATTTGGTGACGGAAATTAGCGAACATCCAAACCATTGCTGTGTGCTACATGTGATTTTTCATTTTCACCAGCTGAAAACTCACAAAGAGCTGATAAAATGTGTAAAGGAGTGAAAACAGTGGCAGATATTCCTCAGATATCTCAAGATCTGCTGCGAGGAGAGGCGGTTCTGGCGCCGGTACCGGGTGACATGTGACATCTTTAGTGAAGCGAGACTCATTTTTCAGGGGTTTGTTCGGTGGCACCAGGGTTCGGATGCCATCATTCACACTTACCAGATATACTGCATTAACCAGGACCAGATTTACCTCGTATTGTGACAGGCTAAATACATATTTGCAGGGGTGCACATAACTGGTACACAGGTACGCACAGGGTTCTCAAGTTTTATCAAAAGCTTGGAGTGAGATCACATGCGGTTAGGGGAGGAGCCCTAATGGAGCCCCGCCCCCACCCCTCAATTTTACCCATTGTTCATAATTAACCTGCACAAATAGAAATTTTAATAATTGGTAAATCTGATAAATGACAGAGCAATTTATAACATCAAATATACTCTTTAATGTTATATTTAAAATTACAAATATACAAAAATGACAAAAATATAACAAATTGAAATACAAAAATACAAATGCAATGGCAATGATTAATGTATGTTTTGACAGGATATAACATATTAACCAGAGCACTCTGCTTTAATACATGTAGCCTTGGCTTAATGTAACTAGAAAGACTATTAATACAGTATAATATACAATTTAAAATAAAATGAAGAAATACATTCACTCCTTCCTTAACATTTCCCTTAGTTTCAGATAACGTAAGCTAGCCAAACTGAGCCAAAGCTTCTGGCCAGGTTGCAAAGTAGTTGTAGAGCTTTTGACTGCATCAATAATAATGTATATGGGCTATATATTAAATGTTCTAGGCTAAAAATGTTACACAAGCTTTCTTCCAACTTACCTGGCTTCTCCATCACGTGTGTTCGTGCGATGTTGTTGGTTACCTAGTAACGAACGTACGGTAGCCGAGAACGTTCCGTCAACTTCCGTGTGTTCGCGACTTCGCGCATCCATGTTGCCTAGTAACGAACGCAATCTGGCCGAAATACGTGTCTGCGCCTTGTATACAACGTTATATATAAAGTTTACAGGACAACTTGGTTGCCATTGCTTTTTCAGCGTGAGAAATACACGGTGTGGCGCGTGAGCGTGTGAACTGGTTGAATTGCGTGTGTCTCACGGCCAATGCGTGAGACTTGAGAACCCTGGGTACGCATGCGCGACAAAAATCAGGAATGCGTAATGCCACTTGTGTTACTGCGCGCCTTTGCGTACTTTAAGGGTTACTGTCGCCAAAATGCAACCTAGGCAGTGTTCATTTCATTTTTTCACAGACGAAAACAAGATAACTAAATATAAATCCGTTTTAAATGACGACCACTGTGACGTATTGACATTTTCGTCAACGAATAAAAACTAGACGGAAATGTTTGGGAGGGACGACTGGGGAAGTGATCCAGTCAGAACTGATTTGTGGTCGATGAGCACATTTGAATTGTAACGTGCTGATCTACCGGCGCACACGAGTCGGCACGCGCTTGATGCATTTCTCAAATCATTCAAAAATGTAAACGTCTGGGAGAAAGAGAAGAGCAGAAATATGGATAGATCTGAATAAGAGTGACGACGCGAAAGAGCTTTATTCAGTATGTTTTTCTGTGCGAACACACACACACGCGACCCGAAGCGTACAGCGCGCAAGGACTGAATCGAGCTCTCTTTCGCGTCTGAATGGACAAATACACAACATTATGTCTAAATGTCCGTTTTGGAGAGTATTCACGTAAACACAGTCGGTTATGTCTCAACAGAACGTACAGTGCATCCGATCTGCACACTCGGTCTTAAAGTGACAGTGCGTAATAAACCTAATGCCTTCTGTACACTTAATATTGATCAGACAACAAAATAAAAAGAGAAAATTCACTGCTCTTTAATATCTTTAAGGATTAATTATATTTGATTTATACAAATAAAAAAATCTGAACAATCAAATAACACTTCAAATAAATTTTTTCCAAAGGTGTTTTCTACCATTTTAGGTCGTTTTTTTTCACGCTGATGTAAATTTAAGTGTTCGTTTTTTTTAAATAAGTTTGGTTTTAGTTATTAGTATGCTATAAAAACGGGAATGTGACGTCACATATGGGGTGAGTACCAACATCCCCCCCCCCCCCCCAAAGGTACAAGAATTGAACTTGAATCAATAGTTTTACATTTTTCCATCGTTCGATAGTGTAATTTAAAATGCTTCATGGTATTATAGTTCAAGGATAAAGGAGTAGATGAGGATAAATGATAAGATGTAGATAAGGATAACAGAATAATGAAGATTAGTCCTCATAGCCGGCAGAAGTGTGAAGGTTTGTCGAGGGAGAACAGTAGAGACATGAATGGGGAGCTTATGATTTATGCTTTTATAAGCCTTCTCTAAAAAACTCACATGACATGACAAAATGTTTCATAAAAATCATAGTTTTATTAATAACATGCTCAGATTTTAAATGAAGAAACACTCATTGTGTTTCTAAATTGCTATCACAGCCACATCATATTTGTATACATTTAAAATATATTTTCTTCATATTTTTTTGTTTTTATGTTTGAGATCTCCATATTAATAACAGCCTGAGTAATTCTGAGTCTTGAACTGTAAACTCTTTATAATTTCTATATATATGTTGGTTATGTGTCTATTCAGAGTGACTTATGAGCTTTTCATTTTGGGCATTTATGCCTCACTTGCCAAAATTAAATATTCCAGACTCGATTACGTCATTGGCAGTGTTTCACTGAAGTGGGCGGAGCTCTATTGGTGTCGTTTGCGTGTCGTGATTCTCTGATTGGTGGAGATTTTCTGCAGAATCATGGGTAATGTAGTTTTTCACCAGGAACTATTTTGCTAAATGTATTTATTTAAATAAAAAAAGTTGAAATAATGCAGACTGATGATCATCAGAAAGATGTATTGACAACTGACAACCTTGTGTCTGTCTTTAACAATTTATGAGTTATTGTTAAATGGAATGGGACAGATGCCAGCCAATCAGATACGAGATATTTCCAGATCTTGGCATTTTTGTGGTCAGGTGGTCTCCGCTGGATGATGTCAGTTCATGTGTGTCAGATTGACCGGTGTAGTTGATCAGTTTGTGATAATGAGGATGACATCATCACGATGCAGGCGGTTGATTGGTCAGTGTCAGATCTCACAGACGCAGGTTTCCCAGACTCCTCGGCAGCTGTAGTCGCTTCCTCCAGCTGTTAGACACACACACACACACACACACACACACACACACACACACACACACACACATAAAGCCACCGCAGGTCCATAATTACTGCCACCAGGGGAGGCAGAGGAGCCATTAGAGACCCTGGGAAAGAGAAAACACACACACACACACACACACAGTTTATAATGTTCACTCTTTTACTGAACATGAGAAACACACTGACTCTGTTTAGTCTTAATTCATTTTCACAGCACACAATGTTTCGTGTGTGCGTGTGTGCGTGTGTGCGTGTGTGCGTGTGTGCGTGTGTGCGTGTGTGCGTGTGTGCGTGTGTGTGTGTGTGTGTGTGTGTGTTACTCCTCCAAAGCTGTTCCACTTATTGCTTTCATCTGAATTTGCTGCTTGAGTTTAGAGTGTTTCTCAGACGCATCTATCCATCCATCCATCATCTACTGTATCTATCTATCTATCTATCTATCTATCTATCTATCTATCTATCTATCTATCTATCTATCTATCTATCTATCTATATCCATCTATCCATCTATCTATATCCATCTATCCATCCATCATCTACTGTATCTATCTATCTATCTATCTATCTATCTATCTATCTATCTATCTATCTATCTATCTATCTATCTATCTATCTATCTATCTATCTATATCCATCTATCCATCTATCTATATCCATCCATCCATCCATCATCTACTGTATCTATCTATCTATCTATCTATCTATCTATCTATCTATCTATCTATCTATCTATCTATCTATCTATCTATCTATCTATCTATCTATCTATATCCATCTATCCATCTATCTATATCCATCTATCCATCCATCATCTACTGTATCTATCTATCTATCTATCTATCTACTGTATCTGTCCATCCATCCATCCATCCATCTACTGTATCTATCCATCTATCTATATATCTATCTATCTCTATCTATCTATCTATCTATCTATCTATCTATCTATCTATCCATCCATCCATCTACTGTATCCATCCATCTATCTATCTATATCCATACATCTATCTATCTATCATCTATCCACATAATTGGATTACATAATTATCTTTGGTTGTTTTGTTTTCTTATTGATGTTGCCATTGTGGATGTTTAGTTGCTTTGCATTATGTTCCTGGTACTACTGTTACAAAGAGCTTTTAAGATAAATACAACATTATTTATTGATGTTGTACTTGTGATTGTTTTGTTGCTTTTGCACTATGTTCCATGGTTCTATTGTAGTACTATTTATTGATATTGTCCTAGTGATGTTTTGTTACTTTTGCATAAGTTCCCTGGTATTATGGTAGTACTATTTATTGTTTATGTCTGTGTGTTTTTTGTGCTTTTGCTCTATGTACCCTTGTACTATTGTGGTACTGTTTATTGATGTCTTTGTGTTTGTTTGTTTGTTTGTTTTGCTCTAAGTTCCCTTGTACTATTGTTGTATGGTTTATTGATGTTGTCCTTGTGGTAGTCTTGTTGCTTTTGCACTATGTACTATTGTGGAAGGAACATTTTTTTCTTTTAATGTATTAATTCTGGGGGTGGGCGCTTATAAGCTATAGCTTCAGCCCTCTCCTTTTTGAGCAGAATGATTAATGCTCAAATAAATAAATCCATCTATCTATCTATCTATCTATCTATCTATCTATCTATCTATCTATCTATCTATCTATCTATCTATCTATCTATCTATCTATATTATCCATACATCCATCCATCCATCCATCCATCCATACATCCATCTACTGTATCTGTCCATCAATCCATCATCTATTGATCTAATATCCACAAATCTGATTGCACATATATCCACATGTCCGATGTTTAGACCGTCACAGGTGTGATCATCAAACTCAGACGTTTCACCGTCATCTGCAATAAGTGTTTAATTATTCAATCAGTCCATTAATAAATCAATCTTGAATAGTTGAGGAAAGCAAGAGTCGGTGGTTTTGTGTTTTTGTTTTTTTACCGGTGAGATCACTAAAAATGAATTGAAAAGCAAATTTTTTTATTAGCTTATGTCTATCAAACAAGCTGTGATTTCCCCTTCATAACTCGTCTGATGAAAGGCTTGTGATTTGGTTTAATGTACAGCGTCCAGATCACGTCTCAATGCGGTGTTTGACTTCTGTGTGTTATTAAACACAATATCTGGAGGAAACGGAACAAAAAACAGGTTGACACTCAAATGCAGAAGTGAATGTTTTCTGTGAGATGGTGTGTGTGTGTGTGTGTGTGTGTGTGTGTGTGTGCTTCTGTCAGGAGTGTGTAACGCTGGGACTCGTCCTGACAGCGAGTCGATGTTGTTTCTGAAGAAGAGGAACAGCTCTCGACCCGTGCGCTCGGCTTTCCCTCATAAACACATGCAAATGTTGAGTTATCGCAGTTCCCGGCTTATCCCTGTCGAACGCTCCCGTTTGGCTCGCATCCCTTCTGTGTGTGTTTCTCACACGCTACAGATGTGCACGTTAAGACCATCTAAGCGCTCGTTTGCACAGAGTAAGATGGCGAGCTTTACTGAGACGTTCTTTGTTCATTGTTGGGATAAAATGTGTTGTGATCTGTGATGTGTTTTATTGTCGGGATTCCGGCGGCACACGTAATCCCCACCGCCGCTTTGGTTTTTGTGTTTTATTCTGCGTATAAATACAATGGAGAACATTGTTTCGCTGTTTAGACGCGCCGAAAGCCTCGTACGCCGCACGCGTCCTTATTGTGTGTCAGATGTTGTGGAATCACGCAACAAATCCTTCGGCAAACAAAGAGGAACTAGAAAAACGCAGCTTTGTCTTTGTCTTGGTTTGTGTGTTAAAACAAAAGACAGAAGAAGGAGACAGAAGCGCGCAGGCGAGGGAAGCGGCGCTGATGATGCTGATGATGAGATTTACTGAAGCACCGACACTAATACTGGAGAACCTCGAGCTCTTCATCACGCCCGTGCGCCGCTTACTTGTGTCACACACTCCAAATGCTGTGTGTGTGTGTGAGAGACTGTGTGTGTGTGTGTGTGTGTAAATTTATATAAATAATATAAAAATATTTAAATGATGTATATATGAAATTTGTTTATATATAGTAAATATGTTACATCAATTTTTTATTTATTTCACAATTATTTGTTATTTACTTTATACATTTAAGTGTTTGTTTAGAAAAATATATATGAGCAACTAATTAGTCATATTAATATAAATGTATAGATAGATAGATAAGTAACATTTTATATAAATATTGTGTTAATTACTTAAATGTACATATTTGTGCATAAATAATCAAGTGTGTGTGTGTATACGTATACAGTATGTAATGAATTATTTATATATATATATATAAATAAATGTCTGTTTCTGTGTCGGTTTATTCATCACCTCTAGACCTCGATCCCGAAGCTGATGTTGATCATGAGATTTACAGACACCAGACCAGAGCCAACAACACTAATCTGCCGCATTTCAGCAGCGGAAGCTTTTCTACAACCAAACGCCTCAACTCCTCTTACTTTATAACCAAACGCCTCAACTCCTTTTACTTTATAACCAAACGCCACAACTCCTCTTACTTTATAACCAAACGCCACAACTCCTCTTACTTTATAACCAAACGCCTCAACTCCTCTTACTTTATAACCAAACGCCACAACTCCTCTTACTTTATAATCAAACGCCTCAACTCCTCTTACTTTATAACCAAACACCTCAACTCCTCTTACTTTATAACCAAACGCCACAACTCCTCTTACTTTATAACCAAACGCCTCAACTCCTCTTACTTTATAACCAAACGCCACAACTCCTCTTACTTTATAACCAAACGCCACAACTCCTCTTACTTTATAACCAAACGCCACAACTCCTCTTACTTTATAATCAAACGCCTCAACTCCTCTTACTTTATAACCAAACGCCACAACTCCTCTTACTTTATAACCAAACGCCACAACTCCTCTTACTTTATAATCAAACGCCTCAACTCCTCTTACTTTATAACCAAACGCCACAACTCCTCTTACTTTATAACCAAACGCCACAACTCCTCTTACTTTATAACCAAACACCTCAACTCCTCTTACTTTATAACCAAACGCCACAACTCCTCTTACTTTATAACCAAACGCCTCAACTCCTCTTACTTTATAACCAAACGCCACAACTCCTCTTACTTTATAACCAAACGCCACAACTCCTCTTACTTTATAACCAAACGCCACAACTCCTCTTACTTTATAACCAAACGCCTCAACTCCTTTTACTTTATAACCAAACGCCACAACTCCTCTTACTTTATAACCAAACGCCACAACTCCTCTTACTTTATAACCAAACGCCACAACTCCTCTTACTTTATAACCAAACACCTCAACTCCTCTTACTTTATAACCAAACGCCTCAACTCCTCTTACTTTATAACCAAACGCATCAACTCCTTTTACTTTATAACCAAACGCATCAACTCCTTTTACTTTATAACCAAACACCTCAACTCCTCTTACTTTATAACCAAACACCTCAACTCCTCTTACTTTATAACCAAACACCTCAACTCCTCTTACTTTATAACCAAACACCTCAACTCCTCTTACTTTATAACCAAACGCATCAACTCCTTTTACTTTATAACCAAACGCCACAACTCCTCTTACTTTATAACCAAACGCCTCAACTCCTCTTACTTTATAACCAAACGCCACAACTCCTCTTACTTTATAACCAAACGCCTCAACTCCTCTTACTTTATAACCAAACGCCTCAACTCCTCTTACTTTATAACCAAACGCCACAACTCCTCTTACTTTATAACCAAACGCCACAACTCCTCTTACTTTATAACCAAACGCCTCAACTCCTCTTACTTTATAACCAAACGCCACAACTCCTCTTACTTTATAACCAAACGCCACAACTCCTCTTACTTTATAACCAAACGCCACAACTCCTCTTACTTTATAACCAAACGCCTCAACTCCTCTTACTTTATAATCAAACGCCTCAACTCCTCTTACTTTATAACCAAACGCATCAACTCCTCTTACTTTATAACCAAATGCCTCAACTCCTCTTACTTTATAACCAAACGCCACAACTCCTCTTACTTTATAACCAAACGCCTCAACTCCTCTTACTTTATAATCAAACGCCTCAACTCCTCTTACTTTATAACCAAACACCTCAACTCCTCTTACTTTATAACCAAACACCTCAACTCCTCTTACTTTATAACCAAACGCATCAACTCCTTTTACTTTATAACCAAACGCCACAACTCCTCTTACTTTATAACCAAACGCCTCAACTCCTCTTACTTTATAACCAAACGCCACAACTCCTCTTACTTTATAACCAAACGCCACAACTCCTCTTACTTTATAACCAAACGCCACAACTCCTCTTACTTTATAACCAAACGCCACAACTCCTCTTACTTTATAACCAAACGCCACAACTCCTCTTACTTTATAACCAAACGCCACAACTCCTCTTACTTTATAACCAAACGCCACAACTCCTCTTACTTTATAACCAAACGCCACAACTCCTCTTACTTTATAACCAAACGCCACAACTCCTCTTACTTTATAACCAAACGCCACAACTCCTCTTACTTTATAACCAAACGCCTCAACTCCTCTTACTTTATAACCAAACGCCACAACTCCTCTTACTTTATAACCAAACGCCACAACTCCTCTTACTTTATAACCAAACGCCACAACTCCTCTTACTTTATAACCAAACGCCACAACTCCTCTTACTTTATAACCAAACGCCACAACTCCTCTTACTTTATAACCAAACGCCTCAACTCCTCTTACTTTATAACCAAACGCCACAACTCCTCTTACTTTATAACCAAACGCCACAACTCCTCTTACTTTATAACCAAACGCCACAACTCCTCTTACTTTATAACCAAACGCCACAACTCCTCTTACTTTATAACCAAACGCCACAACTCCTCTTACTTTTATAATCAAACGCCACAACTCCTCTTACTTTATAACCAAACGCCACAACTCCTCTTACTTTATAATCAAACGCCACAACTCCTCTTACTTTATAACCAAACGCCACAACTCCTCTTACTTTATAACCAAACGCCACAACTCCTCTTACTTTATAACCAAACGCCACAACTCCTCTTACTTTATAACCAAACGCCTCAACTCCTCTTACCAACTCCTCTTACTTTATAACCAATCGCCTCAACTCCTCTTACTTTATAACCAAACGCCTCAACTCCTCTTACTTTATAACCAAACGCCTCAACTCCTCTTACTTTATAACCAAACGCCACAACTCCTCTTACTTTATAACCAAACGCCTCAACTCCTCTTACTTTATAACCAAACGCCTCAACTCCTCTTACTTTATAACCAATCGCCTCAACTCCTCTTACTTTATAACCAAACACCTCAACTCCTCTTACTTTATAACCAATCGCCTCAACTCCTCTTACTTTATAACCAAACACCTCAACTCCTCTTACTTTATAACCAAACGCCACAACTTCTCTTACTTTATAACCAAACGCCTCAACTCCTCTTACTTTATAACCAATCGCCTCAACTCCTCTTACTTTATAACCAAACGCCTCAACTCCTCTTACTTTATAACCAAACACCTCAACTCCTCTTACTTTATAACCAATCGCCTCAACTCCTCTTACTTTATAACCAAACACCTCAACTCCTCTTACTTTATAACCAAACGCCACAACTTCTCTTACTTTATAACCAAACGCCTCAACTCCTCTTACTTTATAACCAATCGCCTCAACTCCTCTTACTTTATAACCAAACGCCTCAACTCCTCTTACTTTATAACCAAACGCCACAACTCCTCTTACTTTATAACCAAACGCCTCAACTCCTCTTACTTTATAATCAAACGCCTCAACTCCTCTTACTTTATAACCAAACGCCACAACTCCTCTTACTTTATAACCAAACGCCACAACTCCTCTTACTTTATAACCAAACGCCTCAACTCCTCTTACTTTATAACCAAACGCCTCAACTCCTCTTACTTTTTAACCAAACGCCTCAACTCCTCTTACTTTATAATCAAACGCCTCAACTCCTCTTACTTTATAATCAAACGCCTCAACTCCTCTTACTTTATAACCAAACGCCACAACTCCTCTTACTTTATAACCAAACGCCTCAACTCCTCTTACTTTATAACCAAACGCCTCAACTCCTCTTACTTTATAACCAAACGCCTCAACTCCTCTTACTTTATAACCAAACGCCTCAACTCCTCTTACTTTTTAACCAAACGCCACAACTCCTCTTACTTTATAACCAAACGCCACAACTCCTCTTACTTTATAACCAAACACCTCTACTCCTCTTACTTTATAACCAAACGCCTCAACTCCTCTTACTTTATAACCAAACGCCTCAACTCCTCTTACTTTATAACCAAACGCCTCAACTCCTCTTACTTTATAACCAAACGCCTCAACTCCTCTTACTTTATAACCAAACGCCTCAACTCCTCTTACTTTATAACCAAACGCCTCAACTCCTCTTACTTTATAACCAAACACCTCTACTCCTCTTACTTTATAACCAAACGCCACAACTCCTCTTACTTTATAACCAAACGCCTCAACTCCTCTTACTTTATAACCAATCGCCTCAACTCCTCTTACTTTATAACCAAACGCCACAACTCCTCTTACTTTATAACCAAACGCCACAACTCCTCTTACTTTATAACCAAACGCCACAACTCCTCTTACTTTATAACCAAACGCCACAACTCCTCTTACTTTATAACCAAACGCCACAACTCCTCTTACTTTATAATCAAACGCCACAACTCCTCTTACTTTATAACCAAAGCCAGAACTGCGTTCATTTTAATGTGACAACATGCCAAATTTATTCAAAGCGACGCAAGCCCTGAACGCCACCAAACTCAGGTGTGTGTGTGTGGTGATTGTACGGGACGTGTAACGACAGTCTAGAACGCAATCAAGCGTTGTGAGAAGAACTTCGGCTCGGCACAATTTTTATGCCATTCTTCGGGGGGGTAAAGAAAGAAAAGCAGGATGCCAAAACCCGGGCGCTAGCAGGGTCGCGCTGATGGCGACTCGCGTAAAATTAATTTCTGATGTGGCATAAAGAGCTTTGCGATTGTTTTTGTGGTGTTGTGCATGTGTTGTTTGTGCCGCCAGCTCCCCGCGGATCGAGCCGTCTCCTTCTGTACCTCTCAGACTGGCCCGGTGCCCATGATGTCATGGAAACTGTGTGTGTAGCGAGTGATTCATGTCCACACACACACACACACACACACCCCTTCCCCCTCACGGACACCCTTTAAATCATCATCGCTCGTTTGAGTCTCCAGCTTGAATGGACGTGAAGACACGTTTAATCATGTGAGGTTGAGCAGTTTACACTGTGTCGGGAAACATCTCCACTCCCACTCCCAGCATCTGATAATAACCGGTGCGTTTGAGACCGAACGAGTGTGTGTGAGTGTGTGTAAGTTTTGGCTTTGAGACATGAAAAGCTCTTTGAGCGCTTCTTTTAAGATAAACTTGGCATGAGAACACAGTGGCACGTCCAACCCCCGAACCTCGACCTTGACCAATCAGGGCTCTCTCTCTCTCTCTCTCTCTCTCTCTCACTCTCTCTCTCACTCTCTCTCTCTCTCTCTCTCTCTCTCTCTCTCTCTCTCTCTCTCTCTCTCTCTCTCTCTCTCTCTCTCTCTCTCTCACTCTCTCTCTCTCTCTCTCTCTCTCTCTCTCACTCTCTCTCTCGGTCGCCCGTGTGCCAGATTCACTTTCATAATTCTATCAGAGACGCCGCAGCGCTCCGACTCGACATCCACAGCGCTCCACCTTTTCTCACCGGAACTATTTTAAGCCGATGAGTTTTGGCTTTTTCACGTCGGAAATCATCGGCTCTTCAACACACTGGAGTCACATAAACAACAGTTAGAAAATAACCCAGGCTTTTATACGTGTGGCTGACCTATATATGTACTGTACATGCAATACAATAAAACTAAATAATTATAAACACAACCCAACCTGATCATCTGAGCTCATAAGATTGTACTTTATTTATCATTTGACCCAGAGAAAGAAAAACACAATACTGTATAAGAATACACTGGTTAGTTAAATGCAAGGATTACATATTTTTAATCTTTTCGAAATTCGACTGAGCTATAATTTTTTATTAAGCTATTATACTGAATACCATAACTATATATATTTTTTTCTTCTTCTTCTATTTTTATAATTTTATTTTATATATTTTTTATTAATTCTACTTTATACATATTTACGATATTTATATACACACACACACACACACATATATATATATAATTATTATTATTATTGTACATTATATTATTGTGTAATTTATATATATATACTGTATATATATGAACTTATTTGATTAATTCTATTTTCTAGTTTTACTGTATATGTTTTTATATAATATTATATTACTATTATCTATGTGTATGAATGTGTGTGTGTATATATATATATATATATATAGAGAGAGAGAGAGATTAATTCTATTTTCTAAATCTAATTCCATTATACACTTTTTATATATACTGTATGTATATATATATATATTCTATTTTCTAACTTTATTTTATATAATTTTGTACTCATTACTCATGTGCATGAGTGAGTTTGTGTGTGTTTTATATATTATATATAAGAGAATAAATCTATTTTCTAATTCTAAATCTATATATATATATATATATATATATATATATATAAACACACATTTATATTATTTACAAAAACTCTTTGTTTTGTGTGAAATAGAAATATCATCGTGTCCAGGCCGATCTCGGCTGTGTTGTATGTGTTCATTATCTGGACGGTAGCGTGTTGTTTAAGACACAGATATTGGTTTAATATCTGGCATCTCTCACAGGCATATAGCGGAGACCGCAGGAATATTTAGATTAGCTGTCAGACAGTATTAGTTGGTGGAAGAGCAGCCGAGATCTTCAGCGGTTAGAGAAGCAACACGAGAACCTCGCAGGAAATGTGAAAGTTTCTGCACCTGCTCTCGGCGTCACACACACACATGAAGATCGTAACACAACATCTCAAAATACTTCTATTGTTAATTAGATGTTTACTGTCTTTTGTGATGTTTTGCTATTGGTAATTGTATTACATAATATCAGAGTCATTTATTTACACACACACACACACACACACACACACAATCACCTACAGAAGCAAAGCTTATATACACAATTATTTTTTTATTAAAAATCGTTTAATTTATATGATGTTGCTTTGCACTTTGAGACTAATTATTTTTCCTTAATTTTGGCCTAAACAAAAGCATTAATATGCATGCA
>NW_027639411.1:28594-38594 GCF_949152265.1 Phoxinus phoxinus | reverse complement strand
CTTTTTTATGTTATCCTCCTGAGACCCAGAAAAAAACATTTTTTTTAAAAAATTTAGTATTTCTTCATGACATTTTTCATGTTTAGGCAAAAACAATGGGCTTTTTTTTATTCACCAATCAATTTTTAGGTTTCAGGATTTTTTTAACCAAACTTTGTATAAAGATGATTCTCAACTATGTTAATTTTTTTATTTTTTTATTTGTTTAGATGGGACTGTGCATATTAATGAACGTACAATCGAAATTGACGTAAATACGCCGGATTTAGCACAATGCTAGTTTCCATCCGTAGTCCCAGACATACAAAAAAAAGAAGAAAAAAAAGCACAAACAACATACATAACAACTAATAAACATAAAGCTAAAAACATTAAGAGTACCTATCGTAAATGCCTGTGCATAGACATCCCATGCTTATTACTGTATAAAAATATTAATAAATCTACCTATCGAAATGTGCCTTTTTACCTTTTAGTCATTATGAAATATAATGGAATGAATTTATATATATACGCCTACTACTTTACTTTATGCAATACGACATAAATGAGTTGTCACATTCAATACAATATACACTGTATCTAATTTGCATATTAATGTTCTTAGGGCAACATGTAATGAAAAAAGTGTAATAATTGGTAACATTTTCATAATAATATCTAATATTTCATAGGAATATTGATATATAATTTATAATTCACTTGTTGTTCCTCCCAAAATGCCTGATAAACATGAGTCCAGGTGTCCACAGTGGACATGTATGAAACCAATTGTGTTGTTTTGTAACAGAAAGTCATATTTTGATTAGAAACCCAGGTAACATTTTCCTGAGATGTTGATTTATAACAATTAATTTGAAAACTAGTCAGATTTAAGTGCTAATTACAGTGCTAAATTTGTCATTTTTAAAGACCAAGAAGTTGTTGTCATGTGAAACTTTCAAGCATTTGGTATGTGAAAAGCCCCGAATGTGACATCCAGAAATAAAACATGTGACATGTTAAAATTGGTTGAGATTACTTAAATATCCAACTTAACTAAACTAAACTAAAGTTGACTAAACTTAATATTTTAAGTCAAGCATGAACACATACTTTTAAAAGTTGAAACAATGTTGGATTTTAAGTTGTGATAAATAATCGCAGCAATTTTTTTTACAGTGAAGCAAGATTCAACTAATTTTTTAAGTCAGTTTAATGTAATTTAAGTTGAAATAACTTAAATATCCAAGTTGATTGCACTTCAAAATTTAAGGCGGCAACTTTTTTTTTTTTACAGTGTACAAATAAAGTAAATGTTTGTCAGGCTAACTTACAGTTTTGATTGAGATTTTGTTGTCATTTTTCAGACTAGTGGAAAGAAAACATTAAAATGCACTTTTAAGTGTTTGTTTGTTGCACAGTATCTCTGCGTCTGTAGATTTAAAGGCAGAAATCTGCGCTTTACATACACCAAACTTTATAGTTTTATAACATTTCATTCCTAATAACATGATAAAGTATTTTCTGATTCACTTCCAAAAAACCTTTAACTCTAGTAACGTCAGCAAAATCAAACAAGTATTTTCAGTCTGGCTTCATCCGGTGTTTAGACTTCTGTTGTGGAAATGTATGCAAATTTGTGTGTATTTGATTAGATAATGCCCAATTTGCATATTTAAACAACATCAGAAAACGTGTAATACAAAACAATTGCCTTAAAGGGAACCTATTATGCAAAATTCACTTTTATATGGTTTTTGAACGTGTGTGTGAACGTGTGTGTGAACGTGTGTGTGAACGTGTGTGTGAATGTGTGTGTGAACGTGTGTGTGAACACAACCACATTATTATGGGAAAAATCCATTTATTTTCTATAAATCTGAAACTGTCTCAGAATGAGCCGTTCAGGAATGTGTTATATAAAAAAAAATCACATGTGTAGGCTCCGCCCACGACTGCTGACAGACTCCGCCCCATTAGGTAAGCCCCGCCCCCGAGCAAGCTGTAAACCGTAAGACATGCGTTGTTATTAAAGCTGCTAAAGTTATTCAGTCAAGAGCAGTGAGTGATTTTCTGTTTTCTTGTGTTTGTTGTATTCATGTTAAAAGCATGTAGCTGCTGCTACTTTCACTTTAACACACAGATCTAATAAACACATGCGGTTTCTTTCCCTGCGGTTTACATTCACACACATAACCGACTGTGTTTGTGTGAACTCTGTGTGTTTGTGACATGACCTTGTGTGTAGTTGTCAGTTCAAGTGTGAAAGATGTGAAAGAGAACTGAGTTTAATACTCACGGGACGTCTGACGTTCAGCTTTCTGTGTGTGTGGTTTGGGTGTGTGTGTGCTCAGAAAACCGTATATCTGAAGTTTAGACTAAACGAATACAGATAAACAACGTACATGATGATGAAGAACTGCTGTCACGTGAGCGTGAACAGGATAGAGATGTAAACCAAACAGATGTTTTAGTTTTTGGCAGATTATCCGAGGCATCCGAGCTGGACAGGCTCCGCCGTCTTCTGGAAAAGGGGCGGGGACTCAGCAGCTCATTTGCATTTAAAGATACATGCACAAAAACAACATGTTTTTTCTTCCACTCAAAAATGGAGCATTTACAACATTGAATAATAAATAATCTGTGATATTTTGAGCTGAAGCTTCACAGACGCGTCCTGGGGACACCTGAGATTACTCGAGTTAAATGTTTACTCCTGAGATGCATGATTTGTTCTGATATTGTATGGATTTGCTTTTTAATACGGTATGTTTTTTTTAGTCGACATGAAACTGAAGTTGCGCTAGTCTTCCCTATTGTGCCGTATATGTCCGAGTGAAATGCTTCTGGAACAAGAACAAATGTGGGCGGGGCTTGATTTTGTATGCGGGGAATTGATTGGTTGTTTGGATGGTTGTGGTTTGCTATTGGTCGATGTCATGTGAGTGACAGGTTGCCCCGCCCTCGTCATCAGAGAAATCCTAATCCTACCCTAACTCTATAGTAAGTACATGTAGTTGCTTAATATTACTCAGTACTTGTATATATAATTACACTGACAACTCAAAGTGTAACCAAAATCAGAATTGCATTTAGATTTGAAAAAGGTTTAAAATCTGGAACAAGCTGAAGAATGAACGACAAAAAGAGCGAGAGCATCTGTGCTCAATGTGTGTGTGTGTGTGTGTGTGTGTGTGTGTGTGTGTGTGTGTGTGTGTGTGTGTGTTTCCGTCTGTGGCATTCCTGTCTTCTTCCAACTCTCCTCCGGATTTCATTCCCACTTCCAGATTCCCGGTCCTGTGGATTAGCCGGATTTAGGAAGATGTTGTTCTGGATCCAGCAGGAGCGCAGGAGAAACACAAGCACTGTTCTGGGAAACTGTTAAACGTCCCGGAGAACGGCAGATTTATTTCTCTGAGTGTGATGATCTCGCCCATGTTTGTGTGTGTGACGTCCTTCAGCGTCTGTGTGGTGTCGATGTTCTTCATGATCAGGATTCAGACCTATGCAGAGTGTTGTGTTGTGTTGTGTTGTGTTGTGTTGTGTTGTGTTGTGTTGTGTTGTGTTGTGTTGTGGGTTTGGACGCAGGTCATGTGTGTGTTTGCTGTTGACCTCTTGTTTGACCTTTGAGGACTCGACATGTTCTGGGACGCCACCTGGATAATGTTCAGATTAGAACAGAATACAATGATTCGTGTGTGTGTGTGTGTGTGAGAGAGAGAGGGTGTGTGTGTGTGAAAGAGTGCGTGCGCGTGCGTGTGTGTGTGTGTGTGTGTGTGTGTGAGAGAGAGAGAGAGAGAGAGGGTGTGTGTGTGTGTGTGTGTGTGTGTGTGTGTGTGTGTGTGTGTGTGTGTGTGAGAGTGAGAGAGAGGGTGTGTGTGTGAAAGAATGCGTGCGTGTGTGTGTGTGTGAGAGAGAGAGGGTGTGTGAAAGTGTGTGTGTGTGTGTGTGTGTGAGAGTGTGTGAGAGTGTGTGAGAGAGAGAGGGTGTGTGAAAGAGTGCGTGCGTGTGTGTGTGTGTGTGTGTGTGTGTGTGTGTGAGAGGGTGTGTGAAAGAATGCGTGTGTGAAAGAATGCGTGTGTGTGTGTGTGTGTGTGTGTGTGTGTGTGTGTGTGTGAGAGAGAGAGTGTGTGTGTGTGTGTGTGTGTGTGTGTGTGAGAGAGAGAGAGTGTGTGTGTTTGTGAGAGAGAGAGAGAGAGAGAGAGAGAGAGTGTGTCTGTGCTAGAGATTTTGTGTTTGAGTGTGTATGACTGTTTATGTGACTGTGTGTGTGTGTGAGAGAGAGAGAGAGAGAGAGAGAGAGAGTGTGTGTGTGTGTGTGTGTGTGTGTGTGTGTGTGTGTGTGTGTGTGTGTGTGAGAGAGAGAGAGAGAGTGTGTGTGTGTGTGTGTGTGTGAGAGAGAGAGAGAGAGGGTGTGTGAAAGAGTGTGTGTGTGTGTGTGTGTAAGAGAGAGAGATTGTATGTCTGTGCGAGAGATTTTCTGTGTGTGTGTGTGTGTGTGTGTGTGTGTGTGTGTGTTTATGAGTTTATAGTAGTAAATAACTCTGTCTGCATCAGATGGGCTGTTGACGCATAAAAAGTCTAGAAAAAACAACAGAGATTTCCATATTAATTGATGATGATGTTAGAGTTATAATCTCTGGAGGAGTTTCTGTGGAAGATTTACTTCGAGAGAAAGTAGAAGAAGTAGAGAGCTTTATCGTCTTTATTCAAATGAGCTTCTGACATAAAACTGTTAATATTATAATGATGGTGTTTTACTCTATATGGTTCAGTTATTGAGAGATCATATAAATAACTGTTGATTGTGTTGATTTTAGAGATATATATATATATATTGACTGGATGTGTGTGTGTGTGTGTGTGTGTGTGTGTGTGTGTGTGTGTGTGTGTGTGTGTGTGTGTGTGTGTGTGTGTGTGTGTGTGTGTGTGTGTGTGCATTCACTGATGATAATAATATGAAAAATGTCACACCATACTTTTTCTTTTGCAATTGATACATTAAAATACAGTATTCATATATGACATAACTTTATTTATAATATTTTAAATATGCACACACATGTGACATTTTATGTCAGTGAAAACCATATTTAATATTTAGTGGTGCTTGCTATACATCCCATAATATATATTTATCATCTTCTTAAGTGTATTGTACATGTATCGTCATATATCAGATTTCTGTGTGGAGTAGATTGGATTTGCTACAGCTTTACAACTGAATATAGATAAGAAATTAACATAAAACATTATTATAGCGTGATTATTATAGCCAGAAGTTCAGCCTAAAACTATATGTATATATATGCACTCTTTACAAACTGCAGAATTACTGTATATATTCAGGTAAATTGGGACACTTTTTGGTATTGAGATGACAGGAAAAAACATCCCAATCATCCTGATTTAATCCTATATTTATACACACACACACACACACACACACACACACACACACACACACACACACACACACACAAGAGACTGACTATTGACGCGATGATGTGATGTAGGCCATAAAAGGCATTCTGGTGGTTTAAACGGCTCAGACTTTCTGTCAGGAGGACATCTTCTGTAATTCAGCTCATTTGATTATGACTGGATGAGGTCACGAGACTTTAACAATATTTGCAGTGTGTGTGTGTGTGTGTGTGTGTGTGTGTGTGTGTGTGTGACTCACTCAAGCATGTTCCTCTATATAATGAACAGCCTGTAGACGACGAGTGTTTGTGAGCTCTTTATTCTGCTAATGCCAGATTTCTCATGCCCGCGTGAATCTAAAGGAGCGCTGGTCGTCTCGTTCCCTCGTGTTTCTTTGTTCCCGCGACATCAGTGACACAAACACACGAGTCAAACATCTCCATTCTTTCATTTCACTCCAACAGATTCCCTCCGTTTGTTCGTCAAAGCGTCCGGCTTAACGCTCGCGATAATAACCTGCGGAAATAAACCGAGCTTGTGATGTTTGAAGGTCTTTGAGTGTGTGTGTGTGTGTGTGTGTGTGTGTGTGAGGCTCACACCAGCTGGGAACTCACTGGTTTCGTCCCGTTGTCCTCTCTCAGGTTTAAAGGACTTTATTAGCAGATCAACTGTGTTTGAATGTTTGGATTGAGTCGAGGAGTGAATGATGTGCTAATGATCTGTCCTCGTCTCTCCACACAGGAAAACCGGAGCGGGCGTCGTACTCTTACACACGGGACTCCAGCGTTCACGGCTGTCAGGTAAGAGTTTGTGTAATTGCCCTTTGGCTAAGCCCCGCCCCCCTTAGTTACTGTTGCTACGTCCGACAACTTCATCTGGGCTCTGGTTTGGTATCAACATGGCTTATGCTGTGACGGCTCTTCCTGCTGAGATTTTATCAAACTTTTATAAAGCAGCAAATAAAGTGACTGATAGAAGTAGGCAAAAGGGGCTCAGTGGCTATATTCAAGACATACCGGAGAAACGCAAGCAACGACAAGGCATCCAAATAGAGGCAAAAGCATAACGGTCACAGTCAAAAACTGAACCAGCGCATATCCTAATCGAGACGGAGGCTGTGACTCACAATGTCAGGAGAAACACTGTTCATGCAGAGCTGGGTCTCTATTCACTTCTATAATCGTTATTACAAAGCAAACGGACTACGCGAGTATAAAGTTGTGTTTATTAGCAGCGTGTGCTAGCGTATCAGCAATTAGGGTAGAGAACCGAAATCTAAATAACCTAAAACTGTCTAACTAGTGTAACTTCACAGTAAGGTTAAAAGCTAAATGTATCTTAGAGACAAAAGTGTGTTGTTGATCTTGAGGGGTTTCGCTGACTGAGGACGTCCACACAGTTTAATCCAAAGACGACACTTGTCAGGATCTGACTTCGGTTTTGGGAAGGGAAAAAAACGGACCCCCTCCAACCTCTCTGGGAAACACGTATTTGTGTTACAAATGCCCCAGACACAACGGTTAACCATATTTCTGATAAAACTACGACGGTAATAGCCTGCCGAGACCAAACATATGAGACGCCGGTGTTAAAGTCAATGGAGCGCTGTGAAGAAGTGTCGGACCGCTGTGGGAGCTCGTTCTTGGCTGCGCTGTGATTGGTCAATCTACATTCTAGGGCGTGGCTTAGCCAAAGGCGAATTGCTCATTAACTCAACACGTCTCAGACGTCGGAGTCGGGGATGTACACACACTGGCTATCGTCCCGGACACTGGACATAATCACTTGTGGGATTCACTTCTACACATTTTAAGTCAATATCACTGCTCTGTACGTACAACTTACCTGTTATCATCAAGTCAAATCTACTTACTATTCAACTTGACTTTTAATTGACACAATTAAGTGAAAGCTACTTAATTATATTGATTTATTTAATTTTACACATAGAATTAAGTAACATCTACTTCTTATATTGGCATCGGCAGCCATTACATATATACAACAGTAATATCTTATACTTAACCTAAACTATATATCATTTGAAAGCTTACAATCTCTAGTTTTCATATTTGGTGACTGATTTTCAAAATAAATAACAGAGGAGCCGTAATTTATCAATTTGCAAAAAGAATATGTTCATCCTCCTAATGCGTGTTCAGACCTTTATTTTGAAATAGTGATGAACATGAAAAATCATGAAAGAATGGAAGAAACCTCAGTTTGTGTTCATGCCAAGAGTTCAAGAGATCGCATCCATTCAATTCTTTTAGAAAAAAAGCTCTGAAAATGTTTTAAATATAAAGAAACCAATAATAGATTCAGCATTAGTGATGTGGCAGCGAGCTATAATGCACATACGTGATCTTTTGTGTTTCTTAGAGGTTGAATTCATTTCAAAATCTGCCAAACTTCCAACACTGAATAGCATGTCTACTTCATACATTGCATGAAAATTGTAAAAGTAATGGTTCAGACTCAAACAACATATGGAAATGGAGGCGCCCTTATATGTGCAGTAATGTCCACTAGTGGAGAAGTGTGGTACTGCGCCCAAACTAAATCTCACTGAACGCTCATTTTCTGAGATATCAACCTAACATTTGAAACACAACTTGTTCAGATTTGTGGCTTTCATTTTTTTCTGCATTTTTAGAGTCCTCCAAGTTTTTAAAATATATATTTGACCTAAAATATGAATAATTACATCTGTAACATTGTACATTTTCATAAACTCAAACTTCTATAACTTTTTTTCTGTTAAACTTTCTTAATTTATTTCACTTCTACAAAAATCTGCCTAAATTAACACTAAATTAAACCACACGTTTAAAGTGTATACTTTACTGTAGAAACATCTAAGTAAATCATTCACAAGATATATATTTCATACTGTATCTACATAATATCAGTAACATGGCACCTGAACACACAGACATCAGTACTTGGATGACGGTAACATAGATTATTTTTGAGTATGAATGTGTCATTTTGAGTTGAAAATTAATCCTGATGTCACAAAATGGCAAGTTACTAAACCTAACAACACAAGCAATGATAAAACAGTGAAAAATCAACCTTATTAATTATTCATGCCGCAGTGCATGATGGGAACACCAGTATTAGAAAAGTTGAGTAGGTTTTACTTAATTGTAGATCGTTGATGTTTACGCTTGAATTGAGTCCTATAGGATTTACTTTTTTATAATACTTTTATAATACTTTTTTTTTTTTTTTAGTCTCGCCTGAACTTACTTTTTCATGTAGAAATTACATTTGTTTTATCCGTAGCATTTACTTCACCACAGATTATTTTTTATCAGTGTCATCTCTAGATCTGGAAAATCAACATTGAGCTGATGAGAAATACATTAATATTATAATATTTCGACTGCAGATTTTGTATCAGTTTGAAACACTTTTTGAGAGACTGGAAAAATACCGGAAAACCTAAACATTTCGGGAACAATTTAGTTTAGCGTCCAATTCTCACTGGCAAACTACCGGTACTTGCTTATTATCATGCATATTACTTGGATATTGTTTATTAGTACTTATAAAAGCACATATTAATGCCTTATTAATATATTAATGCCTTAAAATGAATTTGACTTTTTGAAATTTAAGTGTTGGAAAACCCTTGAAAACAGACATATTTATGAAATATAAGTGCTTGAATTATTGAAAGACAATATATGTGAAATTAGTGTTTAATTTGATTGATAAAACGATCTCTTCACACTAAATCAACGTCTGATATATGGATATTGAGGTATTTTGCATTGGCTATGAGTGTGATATTGCTCATAAATATACAAAAATATGATACAGGTTTAATTTTTCCGCTCAATCATATATTCATGGGAGAATAAATCAGTTTGAATAAGGAAAGCGATATCCCCTTTCAATGGTTAAAGTTCCCAGTCATTGCATCCGCTGCACTTTATTTACATATTTACATATTAATTATATTTATTTAATATTTATTTTATTTTTGTTTAAAAACAGACATATTTATAAAAAGGTGCTTGAATTATTGAAAGGCAATATCCAAAAATGTGCACTTTATTTGTACCATTTAGTTTTATTAGTTTATTTTTGTTTATATGTTTACCTTTTTTTAGTATTTGAAAGATAATAAAGATATTGTTTGATAAGTGATATTTCTGATTAAAGTTCTTGAAAACCCAAAAAGTAGAGCTTGAAATAAATCTGCACAAACCCTGTTATGAACATATTGTACATCCCTTACAATACCTAAACTTAACAACCACCTTATTAACTATTAATACGCACTAATTAGGAGTTTATTGAGACAAAAGTCATAGTTATTAGTTAGATAACAGTGAGAATTGGACCCTAATCTAAAGTCTGATCGACGTTTCATATTAATAAATGTGATTTCCAGGCCTTTAAAAGCCATAGAAATGAATTAAATAATAATAAAAAATATTCAATGTACATTTTTTTCTAGTTTATTTTTATGTAATAAAGTATTTGTACTCGCTCTCTACAATATTTTTAATCTTTATTCAGTTATCAAAATATCGAGTCTCTTGAGATTCTGATATTTACATTTTTTCTAAGAGAGAAA
>NW_027639411.1:12500-23394 GCF_949152265.1 Phoxinus phoxinus | reverse complement strand
GTGTGTGTGTGTGTGTGTGTGTGTGTGTGTGTGTGTGTGTTTGTGTGTGTGTGTGTGTGTGTGTGTGTGTGTTTGTGTGTGTGTGTGTGTGTGTGTTTTCTCCCAGTACAACCTCAACAAGTGCATTTAACAGTCAGTGTGTGTGTGTGTGTGTGTGTGTGTGTGTGTGTGTTTTCTCCCAGTACAACCTCAACAAGTGCATTTAACAGTCAGTGTGTGTGTGTGTGTGTGTGTGTGTGTGTGTGTGTGTGTGTGTTTTCTCCCAGTACAACCTCAACGAGTGCCTTTAACAGTCAGTCTTTGTATGTGTGTGTGTGTTTTCTCCCAGTACAACCTCAACAAGTGCATTTAACAGTCAGTGTGTGTGTGTGTGTGTGTGTGTGTGTGTGTGTTTTCTCCCCGTACAACCTCAACGAGTGCCTTTAACAGCCAGTGTGTGTGTGTGTGTGTGTTTTCTCCCAGTACAAGAGAGAGAGACCGTGTGTGTGTGTGTGTGTGAGAGAGAGAGAGACCGTGTGTGTGTGTGTGTGTGTGTGTGTGAGAGAGACCGTGTGTGTGTGTGTGTGTGTGGGTGAGAGAGAGAGAGACCGTGTGTGTGTGGGTGAGAGAGAGAGAGAGACCGTGTGTGTGTGTGTGTGTGTGTGTGTGTGTGTGTGAGAAGTGATGGAGCATCTGTGTGACGTTCCTGTCCTGTCGATCGCATGTCGCTTTTTTGATGAACTGTTTCAGAAGGTTAAGTCTCTCTCTCTCTCTCTCTCTCTCTCTCTCTCTCTCTCTCTCTCTCTCTCTCTCTCTCTCTCTCTCTCTCTCTCTCTCTTTGTCTCAACCCTGCCCCCCTAAACACTCTGGCACGGATGAATCTGGTGTGTGTGTGTGTGTGTGAGAGAGAGAGAGAGACTGCTGATAACGTGTTAATTCCACCTGCTTGATCTCGCTTTGCTCTCGATCGAGCCGCTTTGTGTCACAATAATCACTCCTGAATGCAAATCAATGTTGTTTTGTGGCGAGTGTGTGCCAGTGGTCGTGTGTTTTTGGCTCGGACGTGATAGATTGAGCGTAATCTTCATTTTGTCAACGCGATTTATTAGCGCAATGAAACACAAACCTGCAAAATATCTTGTTTGTGCTTCTCAGCAGTTTTTCCCGTGGAAAGCGCACGCGCGTGTGTGTGTGCGTGTGTGTGTGTGTGTTTCTCTCACGACAGCGATGATTCGCAGCTGGTCCAGCGCAATATAATCCATAATCTGCGGTGTGGATGAGTCAGAGCGGGTTTGTCTCTGACTAGCTGATGATTATGAGCCAGTTATTATCCATAACAAAAGCAGTTATTCACGGGGCGCGTGTAATGAGGGGCTGTCATGCGTGTGCGGAAAACACCCTCAGCCTGTCACAACCAGAGTCACAGATCAGAGCAAAGCGATATTATTAGCCTTAAAACATCCATGATCTTTACAACCCGAGAATCAAACAAATGAGGCCTGAAGATGTGCGGCCTTGGAAAGTAGCAAAAGTTTTAACTGTCGATGTGAACGAGCTCTTGAGTTTGGGGACGAAGTACAGGAATTTATTACATTTTGTATTGATATATTGGTACACTGTAAAAATTACATGATCATTAAGTTGTGGCAACATGTTTTAACATTGCTTTAACTCATCAAAATAAGTTAAGCAATTTTCAACTTTTTTATGTTATCCTCCTGAGACCCAGAAAAAAACATTTTTTTTAATTTAGTATTTCTTCATGACATTTTTCATGTTTAGGCAAAAACAATGGGCTTTTTTTTATATTCACCAATTAATTTTTAGGTTTCAGGATTTTTTTTAACCAAACTTTGTATAAAGATGATTCTCAACTATGTTAATTTTTTTATTTTTTTATTTATTTAGATGGGACTGTGCATATTAATGAACGTACAATCGAAATTGACGTAAATACGCCGGATTTAGCACAATGCTAGTTTCCATCCGTAATCCCAGACATACAAAAAAAAGAAGAAAAAAAAGCACAAACAACATACATAACAACTAATAAACATAAAGCTAAAAACATTAAGAGTACCTATCGTAAATGCCTGTGCATAGACATCCCATGCTTATTACTGTATAAAAATATTAATAAATCTACCTATCGAAATGTGCCTTTTTACCTTTTAGTCATTATGAAATATAATGGAATGAATTTATATATATACGCCTACTACTTTACTTTATGCAATAAGACATAAATGAGTTGTCACATTCAATACAATATACACTGTATCTAATTTGCATATTAATGTTCTTAGGGCAACATGTAATGAAAAAAGTGTAATAATTGGTAACATTTTCATAATAATATCTAATATTGCATAGGAATATTGATATATAATTTATAATTCACTTGTTGTTCCTCCCAAAATGCCTGATAAACATGAGTCCAGGTGTCCACAGTGGACATGTATGAAACCAATTGTGTTGTTTTGTAACAGAAAGTCATATTTTGATTAGAAACCCAGGTAACATTTTCCTGAGATGTTGATTTAAAACAATTCATTTGAAAACTAGTCAGATTTAAGTGCTAATTACAGTGCTAAATTTGTCATTTTTAAAGACCAAGAAGTTGTTGTCATGTGAAACTTTCAAGCATTTATACGTGAAAAGCCCCGAATGTGACATCCAGAAATAAAACATGTGACATGTTAAAATTGGTTGAGATCACTTAAATATCCAACTTAACTAAACTAAACTAAAGTTGACTAAACATAATATTTTAAGCCAAGCATGAACACATACTTTTTAAAGTTGAAACAATGTTGGATTTTAAGTTGTGATAAATAATCGCAGCAATTTTTTTTACAGTGAAGCAAGATTCAACTCATTTTTTAAGTCAGTTAAATGTAATTTAAGTTGAAATAACTTAAATATCCAAGTTGATTGCACTTCAAAATTTAAGGCGGCAACTTTTTTTTTTTTACAGTGTACAAATAAAGTCAATGTTTGTCAGGCTAACTTACAGTTTTGATTGAGATTTTGTTGTAATTTTTCAGACTAGTGGAAAGAAAACATTAAAATGCACTTTTAAGTGTTTGTTTGTTGCACAGTATCTCTGCGTCTGTATCTTTAAAGGCAGAAATCTGCGCTTTACATACACCAAACTTTACAGTTTTATAACATCTTCCTAATAACATGATGAAAAGTATTTTCTGATTCACTTCCAAAAAACCTTTAACTCTAGTAACGTCAGCAAAATCAAACAAGTATTTTCAGTCTGGCTTCATCCGGTGTTCAGACTTCTGTTGTGGAAATGTATGCAAATTTGTGTGTATTTGATTAGATAATGCCCAATTTGCATATTTAAACAACATCAGAAAACGTGTAATACAAAACAATTGCCTTAAAGGGAACCTATTATGCAAAATTCAATTTTATATGGTTTTTGAACGTGTGTGTGATCGTGTGTGTGAACGTGTGTGTGAACACAACCACATTATTATGGGAAAAATCCATTTATTTTCCTTAAATCTGAAACTGTCTCAGAATGAGCCGTTCAGGAATGTGTTATATTAAAAAAAATCACATATGTGTAGGCTCCGCCCACGATTGCTGACAGACTCCGCCTCATTAGCTAAGCCCCGCCCCCGAGCAAGCTGTAAACAGTAAGACATGCGTTATTAAAGCTGCTAAAGTTGTTCAGTCAAGAGCTGTGAGTGATTTTCTGTTTTCTTGTGTTTGTTGTATTCATGTTAAAAGCATGTAGCTGCTGCTACTTTCACTTTAACACACAGATCTAATAAACACATGCGGTTTCTTTCCCTGCGGTTTACATTCACAGACATAACCGACTGTGTTTGTGTGAACTCTGTGTGTTTGTGACATGACCTTGTGTGTAGTTGTCAGTTTAAGTGTGAAAGATGTGAAAGAGAACTGAGTTTAATACTCACGGGACGTCTGACAGGATAGAGATGTAAACCAAACAGATGTTTTAGTTTTTGGCAGATTATCCGAGGCATCCGAGCTGGACAGGCTCCGCCCTCTTCTGGAAAAGGGGCGGGGACTCAGCAGCTCATTTGCATTTAAAGATACATGCACAAAAACATGTTTTTTCTTCCACTCAAAAATGGAGCATTTACAACATTGAATAATAAATTATCTGTGATATTTTGAGCTGAAGCTTCACAGACACGTCCTGGGGACACCTGAGATTACTCGAGTTAAATGTTTACTCCTGAGATACTACATGATTTGTTCTAAGATTGTATGGATTTGCTTTTTAATACGGTATGTTTTTTTTAGTCGACATGAAACTGAAGTTGCGCTAGTCTTCCCTATTGTGCCTTATATGTGCCGAAATGCTTCTGGAACAAGAACAAATGTGGGCGGGGCTTGATTTTGTATGTGGGGAATTGATTGGTTGTTTGGATGGTTATGGTTTGCTATTGGTCGATATCATGTGAGTGACAGGTTGCCCCGCCCTCGTCATCAGGGAAATCCTAATCCTACCCTAACTCTATAGTAAGTACATGTAGTTGCTTAATATTACTCAGTGCTTATATATATAATTACACTGACAACTCAAAGTGTAACCAAAATCAGAATTGAATTTAGATTTGAAAAAGGTTTTAAATCTGGAACAAGCTGAAGAATGAACGACAGGAAGAGCGAGAGCATCTGTGCTCAGTGTGTGTGTGTGTGTGTGTGTGTGTGTGTGTGTGTGTGTGTGTGTGTGTGTGTGTGTGTGTGTGTGTGTGTGTGTGTGTGTGTGTGTGTGTGTGTGTGTGTGTGTGTGTGTGTGTGTGTGTGTGTGTGTGTGTGTGTGTGTGTGTGTGTGTGTTTCCGTCTGTGGCATTCCTGTCTTCTTCCAGCTCTCCTCCGGATTTCATTCCCACTTCCAGATTCCCGGTCCTGTGGATTAGCCGGATTTAGGAAGATGTTGTTCTGGATCCAGCAGGAGCGCAGGAGAAACACAAGCACTGTTCTGGGAAACTGTTAAACGTCCCGGAGAACGGCAGATTTATTTCTCTGAGTGTGATGATCTCGTCCATGTTCGTGTGTGTGACGTCCTTCAGCGTCTGTGTGCTGTCGATGTTCTTCATGATCAGGATTCAGACCTATGCAGAATGTTGTGTTGTGTTGTGTGTTCGGACGCAGGTCATGTGTGTGTTTGCTGTTGACCTCTTGTTTGACCTTTGAGGACTCGACATGTTCTGGGACGCCACCTGGATAATGTTCAGATTAGAACAGAATACAATAATTCGTCTGTCTGTGTGTGTGTGTGTGTGTGGGAGATAGGGTGTGTGAAAGAGTGTGTGTGTGTGTGTGTGTGTGAGAGAGGGTGTGTGAAAGAATGCGTGTTTGTGTGTGAGAGAGAGAGGGTGTGTGAAAGAGTGCGTGTGTGTGTGTGTGTGTGAGAGAGATGGTGTGTGAAAGAATGCCTGTGTGAAAGAATGCGTGTGTGTTTGTGTGAGAGAAAGAGAGAGAGAGAGATTGTGTGTGTGTGTGTGTGTGTGTGAGAGAGAGAGAGAGAGTGTGTGTGTGTGTGTGTGTGTGTGTGTGAGAGAGAGAGAGAGAGTGTGTGTGTGTGTGTGTGTGTGTGTGTGTGTGTGTGTGAGAGAGAGAGAGAGAGTGTGTGTGTGTGTGTGTGTGAGAGAGATTGTATGTCTGTGCTAGAGATTTTGTGTTTGAGTGTGTATGACTGTTTATGTGACTGTGTGTGTGTGTGTGTGTGTGTGTGTGAGAGAGAGAGAGTGTGTGTGTGTGTGTGAGAGAGAGAGAGTGTGTGTGTGTGTGTGTGTGAGAGAGAGAGTGTGTGTGTGTGTGTGTGTGAGAGAGAGTGTGTGTGTGTGTGTGTGTGTGTGTGTGTGTGTGTGTGTGTGTGTGAGAGAGATTGTATGTCTGTGCTAGAGATTTTGTGTTTGAGTGTGTATGACTGTTTATGTGACTGTGTGTGTGTGTGTGTTTGTGTGTGAGAGATAGAGAGAGAGAGGGTGTGTGAAAGAGAGAGTGTGTGTGTGTGTGTGTTTGTGTAAGAGAGAGAGAGTGTGTGTGTGTGAGAGTGTGTGTGTGAGAGAGTGTGTGTGAGAGAGTGTGTGTGTGTGTGTGTGTGCGTGCGTGCGAGCGAGAGAGAGAGATTGTATGTCTGTGCGAGAGATTTTGTGTTTGAGTGTGTGTGACTGTTTATGTGACAGTGTGTGTGTGTTTATGAGTTTATAGTAGTAAATAACTCTGTTGACGCATAAAAAGTCTAGAAAAAACAACAGATTTCCATATTAATTTAAGATGATCTTAGAGTTATAATCTCTGTGGCAGGAAGTAGAGCTTGGAGTGTGAAGTAGAGAGCTTTATCGTCTTTATTCAAATGAGCTTCTGACATACAACTGTTAATATTATAATAATGGTGTTTTACTCTATATGGTTCAGTTATTGAGAGATCATATAAATAACTGTTGATTGTGTTGATTTTCATCTGAGGTGATGATTTTAGAGATATATATATATTTTGACTGGATGAGTTTTGCTTAACTATATAGTAACTGTGTTGCATTTATGTGATGGATAGCGGATATGTGTGCATTCAATGAGGATAATAATATGAAAAATTTCACACCATACTTTTTTTTAGCAATTGATACATTAAAATACAGTATTCATATATGACATAACATTATTTATAATACTTTTAATATGCACACACATGTGACATTTTATGTCAGTGTAAAACATATTTAATATTTAGTGGTGCTTGCTATATATCCCATAATATATACGGTATTTATCATCTTCTTGGGTGTATTTTACATGTATCGTCATATATCAGATTTCTGTGTGGAGTAGATTGGATTAGCTTTACAAGTGAAAATAGATTAATAATAAGAAATAACATAAAACATTATTATAGCCATAAGTTCAGCCTAAAACAATATATATATATGCACGCTTTACAAACTGCAGAATTACTGTATATATTCAGGTAAATTGGGACACTTTTTGGTATTGAGATGACAGGAAAAAACATCCCAATCATCCTGATTTAATCCTATATTTACACACACACACACACACACACACACACACACACACACACACACACACAAGAGACTGACTATTGACGCGATGATGTGATGTAGGCCATAACAGGGAGGTTTAAACGGCTCAGACTATCTGTCAGGAGGACATCTTCTGTAATTCAGCTCGTTTGATTATGACTGGATGAGGTCACGAGACTTTAACAATATTTGCAGTGTGTGTGTGTGTGTGTGTGTGTGTGTGTGTGTGTGTGTGTGTGTGTGTGTGTGTGTGTGTGTGTGTGTGTGACTCACTCAAGCATGTTCCTCTATATAATAAACAGCCTGTAGACGACGAGTGTTTGTGAGCTCTTTATTCTGCTAATGCCAGATTTCTCATGCCCGCGTGAATCTAAAGGAGCGCTGGTCGTCTCGTTCCCTCGTGTTTCTTTGTTCCCGCGACATCAGTGACACAAAAACACGAGTCAAACATCTCCATTCTTTCATTTCACTCCAACAGATTCCCTCCGTTTGTTCGTCAAAGCGTCCGGCTTAACGCTCGCGATAATAACCTGCGGAAATAAACCGAGCTTGTGATGTTTGAAGGTCTTTGAGTGTGTGTGTGTGTGTGTGTGTGTGTGTGTGTGTGTGTGTGTGTGTGTGTGTGTGTGTGTGTGTGAGGCTCACACCAGCTGGGAACTCACTGGTTTCGTCCCGTTGTCCTCTCTCAGGTTTAAAGGACTTTATTAGCAGATCAACTGTGTTTGAATGTTTGGATTGAGTCGAGGAGTGAATGATGTGCTAATGATCTGTCCTCGTCTCTCCACACAGGAAAACCGGAGCGGGCGTCGTACTCTTACACACGGGACTCCAGCGTTCACGGCTGTCAGGTAAGAGTTTCTGTAATTCACCTTTGGCTAAGCCCCGCCCCCCTTAGTTACTGTTGCTACGTCCGTCAACTTCATCTGGGCTCTGGTTTGGTATCAACATGGCTTATGCTGTGACGCTCTTCCTGCTGACATTTTATCAAACTTTTATAAAGCAGCAAATAAAGTGTCCGATAGAAGTAGGCAAAAGGGGTTGCAGTGTGCGTTCGAAGGCTTTATTCAAGACATAAACGCAAGCAACAACAAGGCATCCAAATAGAGGCAAAAGCATAACGGTCACAGTGAAAACATGAACCACCGCATATCCTAATCGAGACGGAGACTGGGACTCACAATATCAGGAGCAACACTGTTCATGCAAAGCTGGGTCTCTATTCACTTCTATAATCGTTCTTACAAAGCAAACGGACTACGCGAGTATAAAGTTGTATTTATTAGCAGCATGTGCTAGCGTATCAACAATTAGGGTAGAGAACCGAAATCATAACCTAAAACTGTCTAACTAGTGTAACTTCACAGTAAGGTTAAAAGCTAAATGTATCTTAGAGCAAAAGTGTGTTGTTGATCTTGAGGGGTTTCGCTGACTGAGGACGTCCACACAGTTTAATCCAAACACGACACTTGTCAGGATTTTACTTCGGTTTTGGGAAGGGGAAAAAACGGACACCGCCTCCAACCTCTCTGGGAAACGCATATCTGTGTTACAAATGCCCCAGACACAACGGTTAACCATATTTCTGATAAAACGACGACGTAATAGCCTGCCGAGACCAAACATATGAGACGCCTGTGTTAGTCAATGGAGCGCCGTGAAGAAGTGTCGGAGCCTCTGTGGGAGCTCGTTCTCGGCTGCGCTGTGATTGGTCAATCTACATTCTAGGGCGTGGCTTAGCCAAAGGCGAATTGCTCATTAACTCAACACGTCTCAGACGTCGGAGTCGGGGATGTACACACACTGGCTATCGTCCCGGACACTGGACATAATCACTTGTGGGATTCACTTCTACACATTTTAAGTCAATATCACTGCTCTGTACGTACAACTTACCTGTTATTATCAAGTCAAATCTACTTACTATTCAACTTGACATTTAATTGACACAATTAAGTGAATGCTACTTAATTATATTGATTTATTTAATTTTACACATAGAATTAAGTAACATCTACTTCTTATATTGGCATCGGCAGCCATTACATATATACAACAGTAATATCTTATACTTAACCTAAACTATATATCATTTGAAAGCTTACAATCTCTAGTTTACATATTTGGTGACGGATTTTCAAAATATATAACAGAGGAGCCGTAATTTATCAATTTGCAACAAGAATATGTTCATACTCCTAAGGCGTGTTCAGACCTTTATTTTGAAATAGTGATGAACATGAAAAATCATGAAAGAATGGTAGAAACCTCAGTTTGTTTTCATGCCAAGAGTTCAAAAGATAGCATCCATTCAATTCTTTTAGAAAATGGTCTGAAAATGTTTTAAATATAAAGAAAATAATAATAGATTCAGCATTAGTGATGTGTCAGCGAGCTATAATGCACATACGTGAACTTTTGTGTTTCTTAGAGGTTGAATTCATTTCAAAATCTGCCAAACTTCCAACACTACTTCTGAATAGGATGTCTACTTCATAAATTGTATGAAAATTGTAAAAATAATGGTTCAGACTCAAACAACATATGGAAATGGAGGCGCCCTTATATGTGCAGTAATGTCCACTAGTGGAGAAGTGTGGTACTGCGCACAAACTAAATCTCACTGAACGCTTATTTTCTGAGATATCAACCTAACATTTGAAACACAACTTGTTCAGATTTTTGCCTTTGATTTTTTTCTGCATTTTTAGAGTCCTCCAGGTTTTTAAAATATATATTTGACCTAAAATATGAATAATGACATTTGTAACATTGTACATTTTCATAAACTCAAACTTCTATAACTTTTTTTCTGTTTAACTTTCTTAATTTATTTCACTTCTACAAAAATCTGCCAAATCTCTTCTTTAAAACAAGATCCAATCTTACATCTATATTCCAAAGCATTCTTGAATTACAACCATTTAAGTTCGGCATGTGCATTTTCATGTCTATTAAAAAAAGGGGGTGCCACTTCAAAATAAACGGTTTACTCAAACAATATAACATTGAATTAAACCACACGTTTAAAGTGAATGCTTTACTGTAGAAACATCTAAGTAAATCATTCACAAGATATATATTTCATACTGTATCTACATAATATCAGTAACATGGCACCTGAACGCACAGACAATACTTGGATGGCGGTAACATAGATTATTTTTGAGTATGAATGTGTCATTTTGAGTTGAACATTAATCCAGATGTCACAAAATGGCAAGTTACTAAACCTAACAACACAAGCAATGATAAGCAGTGAAAAATCAACCTTATTAATTATTCATGCCCCAGTGCATGATGGGAACACCAGTATTAGAAAAGTTGAGTAGGTTTTACTTAATTGTAGATCGTTGATGTTTACGCTTGAATTGAGTCCTATAGGATTTACTTTTTTATAATACTTTTTTTTTTAGTCTCGCCTGAACTAACTTTTTCATGTAGAAATTACATTTGTTTTATCCGTAGCATTTACTTCACCACAGATTATTTTTTATCAGTGTCATCTCTAGATCTGGAAAATCAACATTGAACATCAACATTGATCAGAAATACATTAATATTTCGACTGCAGATTTTGTATCAGTTTGAAACACTTTTTGAGAGACTGGAAAAATACCGGAAAACCTTAACATTTCGGGAACACTTTAATTCTCACTGGCAAACTACTTACTTATTATCATGCATATTACTTGGATATTGTTTATTAGTACTTATAAAAGCACATATTAATGCCTTATTAATATTAACGTCTTAAAATTAATTTGACTTTTTGCAATTGAAGTCTTGGAAAACCCTTGAAAACAGACATATTTATGAAATATACTTGAAAAGCGCTTGAATTATTGTGAAATTAGTGTTTAATTTGATTGATA
>NW_027639411.1:0-5000 GCF_949152265.1 Phoxinus phoxinus | reverse complement strand
TTCTCTTACGGCCGCTGTATAGTCTGTACAGAAGTGTGTGTGTGTGTGTGTGTGTGCGTGCGCGCTGCACTCTATTTGACTCGCGGCAACATTCACGACTCGTTTATGATTTGATGTTTAACTCGAGATGTTATTTTTTGTTTGAAAAAGCGGTGATTTACACTTATGAATGTGTGTGTGTGTGTGTGTGTGTGTGTGTGTGTGTGTGTGTGTGTGTGTGTGTGTGTGATTACTCCTCATGTCTCTCTGATATTTAGCTGCTTGTCTGCTCGAGTACTTCTCTCCTTGTTGCACGTCAAAGTGTTAATTGCCCCTTGTTAAAAGCCCTGCTGTAAAAAGGCCCGTGTGTGAGTGTGTGTGTGTGTGTGTGTGTGTGTGTGTGTGTGTGTGTGTCTTCACCTGCCGTCTCTTTGCATCCAATTCCTCTTCCTGTGCTAAAGCTTCACTAGGTGACGAGAGCCAGAAATCAGTGTGAGGACTCTTATACACACACACACACACACACACACACACTCAAAAGCGTGGGTATTTTCAGACTCCGCTAACATCACCTCCACTTTAATGGGTTTACAAATATTCATTTATACCCGCATTTACCTTTTCATTGCATTTTGCCTCTCAGATAAAAGGCTTTGGATGTCGTCGTGTCTCTTCCTGTGTGTGTGATCGAGGCGTCGTGCCAGCGAGTGTGTGTCGGATACACACATACACAGATGCAGATTTCCTCCGGTTCTGGCGCCGATCCGTTTCCGAGGTGTTTGTCTCTCTGCGCTTCCTAAAGGAAAAAGCCTGAGTGTGAAGCGCTCACTCGTCTTTTCACTGGCGTTTGGTTTGACACCGAAGGGTGTGTGTGTGTGTGTGTGTGTGTGTGTGTGTGTGTGTGTGTGTGTGTGTGTGTGTGTGTGTGTGTGTGCGTGTGTGTGTGTGTGTGCGTGTGTGTGTGTGTGTGCGTGCATGCGTGCGTGTGTGTGTGTGTGTACAGGTGTTCTCAAAATGAATGGCTCTTTCCTGAGATGCTCACATGCATCGGTTTCCTCCTTGTGTGTGTGTGTGTGTGTGTGTTCAATTCGGACTGTGTGCATAAAGTTGGATTAGTTCACCACACACACACACTCTCTCTCTCTCTCTTTCTGCTGTGTCATCACGGCTCCTCGGCAGCAGCTGAGACAGTTCTCTGACCTTTGACCCCTGCGCTGCAGGGTGCGCTCATCACTGCCTCATTACTCAATGCTGTGTGTGTGTGTGTTTGTGTGTGTGTGTGTGTGTGTGAGAGATGATGGCATTCCAGAGCAGTGTGTGAACACTTCATCATCATCATCTGAACACAGTCTGTGGCAGCGTTCACCTGCTACACACTCCATACTACACACTCCATACTACACACTCTCCATACTACACACTCTCCATACTACACACTCCATACTATACACTCCATACTACACACTCCATACTACACACTGCATACTATACACTCCATACTACACACTCCATACTACACACTCCATACTACACACTCCATACTACACACTCCATACTACACACTCCATACTACACACTGCATACTATACACTCCATTATATACACTCCATACTACACACTCCATACTACACACTCCATACTACACACTCCATACTACACACTCCATACTACACACTGCATACTATACACTGCATACTATACACTCCATACTATACACTCCATACTACACACTCCATACGATACACTCCATACTATACACTCTATGCTACACACTCCATTCTACACACTCCATACTACACACTCCATAATAAACACTCTCCATACTACACACTCTCCATACTACACACTCTCCATACTACACACTCCATACGATACACTCCATACTATACACTCTATGCTACACACTCCATTCTACACACTCCATACTACACACTCCATAATAAACACTCTCCATACTACACACTCTCCATACTACACACTCCATACTACACACTCCATACTATACACTCCATACTATACACTGCATATTGTTTGAAGCATAATGGAAAGTGAAACAGTATACAACATTTTGATCTCACTATATTGTATATTATTGATAATTTAAAGTTAATTTTTTTTGTCTCATTTTGTATCAAAATATCTCATTATTTTGAGGTTTGATCTCTCGCTGGGAAGGAGAGATTTCTCACTTATACTTACACTTACACTAATACTTATATTAACTAATGTTTAATAAATGAACCTTGTTACCGAATTGGTACAATGAGATTAATTAGTCAACATTAGTTAATGTATTAACTAACCATGAGCAATTTGAGCAAACAATCAGTGTCTAATTACACTGTGAAAAAGTGTCACCCTGTATTTATTAATCTTTGTTAATGTTAGATAATAAAAATACAGCTGTTTGTTCATGTTAGTTCACAGTGCATTAACTAATATTAACAAGATTTTAATAAAGTATTAGTAAATGTTGTAATTAACATGAATAAATGCTGTATAAGTATAGTTAACTAATGAACCTTATTGTAAAGTGTTACTGGTACGTTCAGCGTGGACAAGGAATTTGTAAAGCGCTAGTGTGGACGGAGAGTGTGTGTGTAACGGCGGGGTGGGCTTCGTCTACGGTGGCCCGTCGGGGACAGATCCCATGTGTGCCGGAGGGCTTGGTGTCCGAGGGGAACGGCCCCCCGTGGGTCCGCCAGACCGCGGGCCATTTAGCATTCCCGACCCGCGGAGATGAAGTGCTCTCGGGGTCCTCGTTCGTCTGCTTCAGCGCTCCTGCTCTTTATAGCCTCCCTGCTTCCCTCCGCACTCCTTCTTCCACGTCCACAACATCCATCTCGCTGCTCTCTCCCTGTCTCGGTTTCCCCCCGGAAACCTTTATTGCTCAGAGGTTGCTCTGAAGGATTGAAGTGTATAAAGCTCCTTTCACACAGAGATTTTGATTCATTCACACTGCCAGGGAATCTGTGAGTGCGTTCACACTAGGGCTGTCCGCTAAATGCGTTATTAACGGCGTTAACGCAAACCCATTTTAACGGCGTCAATTTTTTTATCGCGAGATTAACGCCTAGCAAACTTTGTAGTTTTTTTCACATGCTTTTGCAACAACTAGTAATGTTATTAAAAATACAACACCACACCGGATCTAGCTAGACCAGAAACAAAACAACAGCACGCCGCACACACTTGTCGGCGCACACACTTGTCGCCGCACACACTTGTTTGGGCTTGCGATGCGAACCGGCCAAAGAGTGGACGAGAAGCGCAGCGCCGAGCCGCGTCTAGGACAACTCGTATCGCGCATCGGACACGCACTTTCTCAGTTTATGGCCAGCAATAAAAACGCAGAATGCCGCCGGTGTGTGTACACTCATAGAGAATAATGTGTTCGGATTTTAAATACGAGACGCTGCGCTTCTCGTTCGGTGTGCGACACCCTTTAACGTTACGTTTGAGTGGATGAATGATGAGCGCGAGACGCCGAAACGGAGGCCAATAAGATTCTGAATGGAAAGATTACTTTTAAAAAGTTGCGAAATGGTTCAATTGACAAGAACAACGTGATCTGTGTGTTGTGTCGTTGTGAACTGAGCTATCATCGTCCAGTCTAAATACCACTTGATGGTCAAGCACACACACACACACACACACACACACAGCTGATGTGTTTCTACAACCACTCGTCAATATCAGTAACGTCACCTCGTCAGTATTTCTTTCACCCTTTTATTGATGGACAGTGTTACATTGTGTGAGAGATTATTTGCTCCAAGTGAGAATGTTAGTGTGGAATTGAACAAAGTTTATGCCGATGTTGTTTTCAATAAAAAAATATTTGCACAAAGCAAGCCGATCCACTTTTCCATGTTGATAAGAGCATTAAAATGAGAAAAAATAATGGGACAAAAAGAAATCGAGATATTTAGAGTAGATAAAAAGTTCCATCCGTTCATCATATGAGGAATGTGTGTGTCTGACTTCCAATGTCTCGGAATGACTCTGCGTCCAGAAGCCGAAGCTAAACGCCACCATAGCATCTGTTGTCGAGATATATCCTCCGGTATAATGCCCAACATACACAAGACAGGGTTCTTATATAATGACAGGCAAAAATATTATTAACAAATTGTACATTCGACACAAGGGATTCTGGGAAGTGTAGTGCAGACTAAGACAGACATGTGCAGACGAAGACTGTGACAAATATTAGGTGACTTATGTTTTAAACTCTAGTTTTGCTCATGAAAATAATTCCAAACAAATCCACAGAAGAGCCGCCGCGCGTCTCTGAGCAACACAACGATGTTTCGCTACCGAATGAATCCGCGTTATTGAACAAAATTATTCTAATGAATGATTCAACGATTCACTCGTCAAGATTTGGCGCCACCTTCTGGCGGTTTAGTTGCACATTTAAAAGTATGATTTCATTATTTGTTGAAATATAGAGAAAAAATATTACTAGTGAAATATGAGATAACATTGTTGAAGCTTACACTTTATTTTAAGGTTATTGTTAGTGTAATTATATATTTTAAGTACTTAGTAATATTAAGCAACTACAAGTACTTACTATAGAGTTAGAGTAGGATTAGGGTTTAGTTGCATGTAATTATGCATAATTGACTGTTATTACTAGGGTAAGTACATGTAACATATGTAACAAGGACACTGTAAAATATAACAAAGTAGATATAAAGTAATTGCAAAGGCCGCTTCTGGGACTTCACTGAGTTCGGAAAACAGCGTTCACATCATTCATATCAGATTACAGATTACAAGACCTTTTTTCCTCTGTTTAATCTCATTATAATCTCATTGTGGTCCAGGAGAAACATTTGAGATATTCCAAAGATATCCGTGATATCTCTCTCTCTCTCTCTCTCTCTCTCTCTCTCTCTCTCTCTCTCTCTCTCTCTCTCTCTCTCTCTCTCTCTCTCTCTCTCTCTCTCTCCTCTCTCTCTCTCTCTTCTCTCTCTCTCTCTCTCTCTCTCTCTCTCTTTCTTTCTCTCTCT
>NW_027639412.1:35000-59448 GCF_949152265.1 Phoxinus phoxinus | reverse complement strand
AGCAGGGTCGGGCCTGGTTAGTACTTGGATGGGAGACCGCCTGGGAATACCAGGTGCTGTAAGCTTTTTAGTTTACTTAACTAATGTTCTAACCTTTTAAATAGGCCGTTTTTGGCAGCAGATTTCGCTTACGGCCATACCACTTTGAGAACGCCCGATCTCGTCTGATCTCGGAAGCTAAGCAGGGTCGGGCCTGGTTAGTACTTGGATGGGAGACCGCCTGGGAATACCAGGTGCTGTAAGCTTTTTTGGTTTAAAAAAAAAAAAAAAAAAAAAGAGTCTAAGGTTTTCATCAAAAATCCTGAAATAGTCTCTGCGTTTCTTCAAAAAGCCAGGTCTTGTAGCAGAGTCAAAGTCTATGCATTTCTTCAAAAGGCCCGTTTTTGGCAGCAGATTTCGCTTACGGCCATACCACTTTGAGAACGCCCGATCTCGTCTGATCTCGGAAGCTAAGCAGGGTCGGGCCTGGTTAGTACTTGGATGGGAGACCGCCTGGGAATACCAGGTGCTGTAAGCTTTTTAGTTTACTTAACTAATGTTCTAACCTTTTAAATAGGCCGTTTTTGGCAGCAGATTTCGCTTACGGCCATACCACTTTGAGAACGCCCGATCTCGTCTGATCTCGGAAGCTAAGCAGGGTCGGGCCTGGTTAGTACTTGGATGGGAGACCGCCTGGGAATACCAGGTGCTGTAAGATTTTTTGGTTAAAAAAAAAAAAAAAAAAAAAAGAGTCTAAGGTTTTCATCAAAAATCCTGAAATAGTCTCTGAGTTTCTTCAAAAAGCCAGGTCTTGTAGCAGAGTCAAAGTCTATGCATTTCTTCAAAAGGCCCGTTTTTGGCAGCAGATTTCGCTTACGGCCATACCACTTTGAGAACGCCCGATCTCGTCTGATCTCGGAAGCTAAGCAGGGTCGGGCCTGGTTAGTACTTGGATGGGAGACCGCCTGGGAATACCAGGTGCTGTAAGCTTTTTTGGTTAAAAAAAAAAAAAAAAAAAAAGAGTCTAAGGTTTTCATCAAAAATCCTGAAATAGTCTCTGCGTTTCTTCAAAAAGCCAGGTCTTGTAGCAGAGTCAAAGTCTATGCATTTCTTCAAAAGGCCCGTTTTTGGCAGCAGATTTCGCTTACGGCCATACCACTTTGAGAACGCCCGATCTCGTCTGATCTCGGAAGCTAAGCAGGGTCGGGCCTGGTTAGTACTTGGATGGGAGACCGCCTGGGAATACCAGGTGCTGTAAGCTTTTTTGGTTAAAAAAAAAAAAAAAAAAAAAGAGTCTAAGGTTTTCATCAAAAATCCTGAAATAGTCTCTGCGTTTCTTCAAAAAGCCAGGTCTTGTAGCAGAGTCAAAGTCTATGCATTTCTTCAAAAGGCCCGTTTTTGGCAGCAGATTTCGCTTACGGCCATACCACTTTGAGAACGCCCGATCTCGTCTGATCTCGGAAGCTAAGCAGGGTCGGGCCTGGTTAGTACTTGGATGGGAGACCGCCTGGGAATACCAGGTGCTGTAAGCTTTTTAGTTTACTTAACTAATGTTCTAACCTTTTAAATAGGCCGTTTTTGGCAGCAGATTTCGCTTACGGCCATACCACTTTGAGAACGCCCGATCTCGTCTGATCTCGGAAGCTAAGCAGGGTCGGGCCTGGTTAGTACTTGGATGGGAGACCGCCTGGGAATACCAGGTGCTGTAAGCTTTTTTGGTTTAAAAAAAAAAAAAAAAAAAAAAGAGTCTAAGGTTTTCATCAAAAATCCTGAAATAGTCTCTGCGTTTCTTCAAAAAGCCAGGTCTTGTAGCAGAGTCAAAGTCTATGCATTTCTTCAAAAGGCCCGTTTTTGGCAGCAGATTTCGCTTACGGCCATACCACTTTGAGAACGCCCGATCTCGTCTGATCTCGGAAGCTAAGCAGGGTCGGGCCTGGTTAGTACTTGGATGGGAGACCGCCTGGGAATACCAGGTGCTGTAAGCTTTTTTGGTTAAAAAAAAAAAAAAAAAAAAAAGAGTCTAAGGTTTTCATCAAAAATCCTGAAATAGTCTCTGAGTTTCTTCAAAAAGCCAGGTCTTGTAGCAGAGTCAAAGTCTATGCATTTCTTCAAAAGGCCCGTTTTTGGCAGCAGATTTCGCTTACGGCCATACCACTTTGAGAACGCCCGATCTCGTCTGATCTCGGAAGCTAAGCAGGGTCGGGCCTGGTTAGTACTTGGATGGGAGACCGCCTGGGAATACCAGGTGCTGTAAGCTTTTTAGTTTACTTAACTAATGTTCTAACCTTTTAAATAGGCCGTTTTTGGCAGCAGATTTCGCTTACGGCCATACCACTTTGAGAACGCCCGATCTCGTCTGATCTCGGAAGCTAAGCAGGGTCGGGCCTGGTTAGTACTTGGATGGGAGACCGCCTGGGAATACCAGGTGCTGTAAGCTTTTTTGGTTTAAAAAAAAAAAAAAAAAAAAAGAGTCTAAGGTTTTCATCAAAAATCCTGAAATAGTCTCTGCGTTTCTTCAAAAAGCCAGGTCTTGTAGCAGAGTCAAAGTCTATGCATTTCTTCAAAAGGCCCGTTTTTGGCAGCAGATTTCGCTTACGGCCATACCACTTTGAGAACGCCCGATCTCGTCTGATCTCGGAAGCTAAGCAGGGTCGGGCCTGGTTAGTACTTGGATGGGAGACCGCCTGGGAATACCAGGTGCTGTAAGCTTTTTAGTTTACTTAACTAATGTTCTAACCTTTTAAATAGGCCGTTTTTGGCAGCAGATTTCGCTTACGGCCATACCACTTTGAGAACGCCCGATCTCGTCTGATCTCGGAAGCTAAGCAGGGTCGGGCCTGGTTAGTACTTGGATGGGAGACCGCCTGGGAATACCAGGTGCTGTAAGCTTTTTTGGTTTAAAAAAAAAAAAAAAAAAAAAGAGTCTAAGGTTTTCATCAAAAATCCTGAAATAGTCTCTGCGTTTCTTCAAAAAGCCAGGTCTTGTAGCAGAGTCAAAGTCTATGCATTTCTTCAAAAGGCCCGTTTTTGGCAGCAGATTTCGCTTACGGCCATACCACTTTGAGAACGCCCGATCTCGTCTGATCTCGGAAGCTAAGCAGGGTCGGGCCTGGTTAGTACTTGGATGGGAGACCGCCTGGGAATACCAGGTGCTGTAAGCTTTTTAGTTTACTTAACTAATGTTCTAACCTTTTAAATAGGCCGTTTTTGGCAGCAGATTTCGCTTACGGCCATACCACTTTGAGAACGCCCGATCTCGTCTGATCTCGGAAGCTAAGCAGGGTCGGGCCTGGTTAGTACTTGGATGGGAGACCGCCTGGGAATACCAGGTGCTGTAAGATTTTTTGGTTAAAAAAAAAAAAAAAAAAAAAAGAGTCTAAGGTTTTCATCAAAAATCCTGAAATAGTCTCTGAGTTTCTTCAAAAAGCCAGGTCTTGTAGCAGAGTCAAAGTCTATGCATTTCTTCAAAAGGCCCGTTTTTGGCAGCAGATTTCGCTTACGGCCATACCACTTTGAGAACGCCCGATCTCGTCTGATCTCGGAAGCTAAGCAGGGTCGGGCCTGGTTAGTACTTGGATGGGAGACCGCCTGGGAATACCAGGTGCTGTAAGCTTTTTTGGTTAAAAAAAAAAAAAAAAAAAAAGAGTCTAAGGTTTTCATCAAAAATCCTGAAATAGTCTCTGCGTTTCTTCAAAAAGCCAGGTCTTGTAGCAGAGTCAAAGTCTATGCATTTCTTCAAAAGGCCCGTTTTTGGCAGCAGATTTCGCTTACGGCCATACCACTTTGAGAACGCCCGATCTCGTCTGATCTCGGAAGCTAAGCAGGGTCGGGCCTGGTTAGTACTTGGATGGGAGACCGCCTGGGAATACCAGGTGCTGTAAGCTTTTTTGGTTAAAAAAAAAAAAAAAAAAAAAAGAGTCTAAGGTTTTCATCAAAAATCCTGAAATAGTCTCTGAGGTTCTTCAAAAAGCCAGGTCTTGTAGCAGAGTCAAAGTCTATGCATTTCTTCAAAAGGCCCGTTTTTGGCAGCAGATTTCGCTTACGGCCATACCACTTTGAGAACGCCCGATCTCGTCTGATCTCGGAAGCTAAGCAGGGTCGGGCCTGGTTAGTACTTGGATGGGAGACCGCCTGGGAATACCAGGTGCTGTAAGCTTTTTAGTTTACTTAACTAATGTTCTAACCTTTTAAATAGGCCGTTTTTGGCAGCAGATTTCGCTTACGGCCATACCACTTTGAGAACGCCCGATCTCGTCTGATCTCGGAAGCTAAGCAGGGTCGGGCCTGGTTAGTACTTGGATGGGAGACCGCCTGGGAATACCAGGTGCTGTAAGCTTTTTTGGTTTAAAAAAAAAAAAAAAAAAAAAGAGTCTAAGGTTTTCATCAAAAATCCTGAAATAGTCTCTGCGTTTCTTCAAAAAGCCAGGTCTTGTAGCAGAGTCAAAGTCTATGCATTTCTTCAAAAGGCCCGTTTTTGGCAGCAGATTTCGCTTACGGCCATACCACTTTGAGAACGCCCGATCTCGTCTGATCTCGGAAGCTAAGCAGGGTCGGGCCTGGTTAGTACTTGGATGGGAGACCGCCTGGGAATACCAGGTGCTGTAAGCTTTTTTGGTTAAAAAAAAAAAAAAAAAAAAGAGTCTAAGGTTTTCATCAAAAATCCTGAAATAGTCTCTGCGTTTCTTCAAAAAGCCAGGTCTTGTAGCAGAGTCAAAGTCTATGCATTTCTTCAAAAGGCCCGTTTTTGGCAGCAGATTTCGCTTACGGCCATACCACTTTGAGAACGCCCGATCTCGTCTGATCTCGGAAGCTAAGCAGGGTCGGGCCTGGTTAGTACTTGGATGGGAGACCGCCTGGGAATACCAGGTGCTGTAAGCTTTTTAGTTTACTTAACTAATGTTCTAACCTTTTAAATAGGCCGTTTTTGGCAGCAGATTTCGCTTACGGCCATACCACTTTGAGAACGCCCGATCTCGTCTGATCTCGGAAGCTAAGCAGGGTCGGGCCTGGTTAGTACTTGGATGGGAGACCGCCTGGGAATACCAGGTGCTGTAAGCTTTTTTGGTTTAAAAAAAAAAAAAAAAAAAAAGAGTCTAAGGTTTTCATCAAAAATCCTGAAATAGTCTCTGCGTTTCTTCAAAAAGCCAGGTCTTGTAGCAGAGTCAAAGTCTATGCATTTCTTCAAAAGGCCCGTTTTTGGCAGCAGATTTCGCTTACGGCCATACCACTTTGAGAACGCCCGATCTCGTCTGATCTCGGAAGCTAAGCAGGGTCGGGCCTGGTTAGTACTTGGATGGGAGACCGCCTGGGAATACCAGGTGCTGTAAGCTTTTTTGGTTAAAAAAAAAAAAAAAAAAAAAAGAGTCTAAGGTTTTCATCAAAAATCCTGAAATAGTCTCTGAGTTTCTTCAAAAAGCCAGGTCTTGTAGCAGAGTCAAAGTCTATGCATTTCTTCAAAAGGCCCGTTTTTGGCAGCAGATTTCGCTTACGGCCATACCACTTTGAGAACGCCCGATCTCGTCTGATCTCGGAAGCTAAGCAGGGTCGGGCCTGGTTAGTACTTGGATGGGAGACCGCCTGGGAATACCAGGTGCTGTAAGCTTTTTAGTTTACTTAACTAATGTTCTAACCTTTTAAATAGGCCGTTTTTGGCAGCAGATTTCGCTTACGGCCATACCACTTTGAGAACGCCCGATCTCGTCTGATCTCGGAAGCTAAGCAGGGTCGGGCCTGGTTAGTACTTGGATGGGAGACCGCCTGGGAATACCAGGTGCTGTAAGCTTTTTTGGTTTAAAAAAAAAAAAAAAAAAAAAGAGTCTAAGGTTTTCATCAAAAATCCTGAAATAGTCTCTGCGTTTCTTCAAAAAGCCAGGTCTTGTAGCAGAGTCAAAGTCTATGCATTTCTTCAAAAGGCCCGTTTTTGGCAGCAGATTTCGCTTACGGCCATACCACTTTGAGAACGCCCGATCTCGTCTGATCTCGGAAGCTAAGCAGGGTCGGGCCTGGTTAGTACTTGGATGGGAGACCGCCTGGGAATACCAGGTGCTGTAAGCTTTTTAGTTTACTTAACTAATGTTCTAACCTTTTAAATAGGCCGTTTTTGGCAGCAGATTTCGCTTACGGCCATACCACTTTGAGAACGCCCGATCTCGTCTGATCTCGGAAGCTAAGCAGGGTCGGGCCTGGTTAGTACTTGGATGGGAGACCGCCTGGGAATACCAGGTGCTGTAAGCTTTTTTGGTTTAAAAAAAAAAAAAAAAAAAAAGAGTCTAAGGTTTTCATCAAAAATCCTGAAATAGTCTCTGCGTTTCTTCAAAAAGCCAGGTCTTGTAGCAGAGTCAAAGTCTATGCATTTCTTCAAAAGGCCCGTTTTTGGCAGCAGATTTCGCTTACGGCCATACCACTTTGAGAACGCCCGATCTCGTCTGATCTCGGAAGCTAAGCAGGGTCGGGCCTGGTTAGTACTTGGATGGGAGACCGCCTGGGAATACCAGGTGCTGTAAGCTTTTTAGTTTACTTAACTAATGTTCTAACCTTTTAAATAGGCCGTTTTTGGCAGCAGATTTCGCTTACGGCCATACCACTTTGAGAACGCCCGATCTCGTCTGATCTCGGAAGCTAAGCAGGGTCGGGCCTGGTTAGTACTTGGATGGGAGACCGCCTGGGAATACCAGGTGCTGTAAGATTTTTTGGTTAAAAAAAAAAAAAAAAAAAAAAGAGTCTAAGGTTTTCATCAAAAATCCTGAAATAGTCTCTGAGTTTCTTCAAAAAGCCAGGTCTTGTAGCAGAGTCAAAGTCTATGCATTTCTTCAAAAGGCCCGTTTTTGGCAGCAGATTTCGCTTACGGCCATACCACTTTGAGAACGCCCGATCTCGTCTGATCTCGGAAGCTAAGCAGGGTCGGGCCTGGTTAGTACTTGGATGGGAGACCGCCTGGGAATACCAGGTGCTGTAAGCTTTTTTGGTTAAAAAAAAAAAAAAAAAAAAAGAGTCTAAGGTTTTCATCAAAAATCCTGAAATAGTCTCTGCGTTTCTTCAAAAAGCCAGGTCTTGTAGCAGAGTCAAAGTCTATGCATTTCTTCAAAAGGCCCGTTTTTGGCAGCAGATTTCGCTTACGGCCATACCACTTTGAGAACGCCCGATCTCGTCTGATCTCGGAAGCTAAGCAGGGTCGGGCCTGGTTAGTACTTGGATGGGAGACCGCCTGGGAATACCAGGTGCTGTAAGCTTTTTTGGTTAAAAAAAAAAAAAAAAAAAAAAGAGTCTAAGGTTTTCATCAAAAATCCTGAAATAGTCTCTGAGGTTCTTCAAAAAGCCAGGTCTTGTAGCAGAGTCAAAGTCTATGCATTTCTTCAAAAGGCCCGTTTTTGGCAGCAGATTTCGCTTACGGCCATACCACTTTGAGAACGCCCGATCTCGTCTGATCTCGGAAGCTAAGCAGGGTCGGGCCTGGTTAGTACTTGGATGGGAGACCGCCTGGGAATACCAGGTGCTGTAAGCTTTTTAGTTTACTTAACTAATGTTCTAACCTTTTAAATAGGCCGTTTTTGGCAGCAGATTTCGCTTACGGCCATACCACTTTGAGAACGCCCGATCTCGTCTGATCTCGGAAGCTAAGCAGGGTCGGGCCTGGTTAGTACTTGGATGGGAGACCGCCTGGGAATACCAGGTGCTGTAAGCTTTTTTGGTTTAAAAAAAAAAAAAAAAAAAAAGAGTCTAAGGTTTTCATCAAAAATCCTGAAATAGTCTCTGCGTTTCTTCAAAAAGCCAGGTCTTGTAGCAGAGTCAAAGTCTATGCATTTCTTCAAAAGGCCCGTTTTTGGCAGCAGATTTCGCTTACGGCCATACCACTTTGAGAACGCCCGATCTCGTCTGATCTCGGAAGCTAAGCAGGGTCGGGCCTGGTTAGTACTTGGATGGGAGACCGCCTGGGAATACCAGGTGCTGTAAGCTTTTTAGTTTACTTAACTAATGTTCTAACCTTTTAAATAGGCCGTTTTTGGCAGCAGATTTCGCTTACGGCCATACCACTTTGAGAACGCCCGATCTCGTCTGATCTCGGAAGCTAAGCAGGGTCGGGCCTGGTTAGTACTTGGATGGGAGACCGCCTGGGAATACCAGGTGCTGTAAGATTTTTAGGTTAAAAAAAAAAAAAAAAAAAAAGAGTCTAAGGTTTTCATCAAAAATCCTGAAATAGTCTCTGCGTTTCTTCAAAAAGCCAGGTCTTGTAGCAGAGTCAAAGTCTATGCATTTCTTCAAAAGGCCCGGATTTGGCAGCAGATTTCGCTTACGGCCATACCACTTTGAGAACGCCCGATCTCGTCTGATCTCGGAAGCTAAGCAGGGTCGGGCCTGGTTAGTACTTGGATGGGAGACCGCCTGGGAATACCAGGTGCTGTAAGCTTTTTAGTTTACTTAACTAATGTTCTAACCTTTTAAATAGGCCGTTTTTGGCAGCAGATTTCGCTTACGGCCATACCACTTTGAGAACGCCCGATCTCGTCTGATCTCGGAAGCTAAGCAGGGTCGGGCCTGGTTAGTACTTGGATGGGAGACCGCCTGGGAATACCAGGTGCTGTAAGATTTTTTGGTTAAAAAAAAAAAAAAAAAAAAAGAGTCTAAGGTTTTCATCAAAAATCCTGAAATAGTCTCTGAGTTTCTTCAAAAAGCCAGGTCTTGTAGCAGAGTCAAAGTCTATGCATTTCTTCAAAAGGCCCGTTTTTGGCAGCAGATTTCGCTTACGGCCATACCACTTTGAGAACGCCCGATCTCGTCTGATCTCGGAAGCTAAGCAGGGTCGGGCCTGGTTAGTACTTGGATGGGAGACCGCCTGGGAATACCAGGTGCTGTAAGCTTTTTAGTTTACTTAACTAATGTTCTAACCTTTTAAATAGGCCATTTTTGGCAGCAGATTTCGCTTACGGCCATACCACTTTGAGAACGCCCGATCTCGTCTGATCTCGGAAGCTAAGCAGGGTCGGGCCTGGTTAGTACTTGGATGGGAGACCGCCTGGGAATACCAGGTGCTGTAAGCTTTTTTGGTTTAAAAAAAAAAAAAAAAAAAAAGAGTCTAAGGTTTTCATCAAAAATCCTGAAATAGTCTCTGCGTTTCTTCAAAAAGCCAGGTCTTGTAGCAGAGTCAAAGTCTATGCATTTCTTCAAAAGGCCCGTTTTTGGCAGCAGATTTCGCTTACGGCCATACCACTTTGAGAACGCCCGATCTCGTCTGATCTCGGAAGCTAAGCAGGGTCGGGCCTGGTTAGTACTTGGATGGGAGACCGCCTGGGAATACCAGGTGCTGTAAGCTTTTTAGTTTACTTAACTAATGTTCTAACCTTTTAAATAGGCCGTTTTTGGCAGCAGATTTCGCTTACGGCCATACCACTTTGAGAACGCCCGATCTCGTCTGATCTCGGAAGCTAAGCAGGGTCGGGCCTGGTTAGTACTTGGATGGGAGACCGCCTGGGAATACCAGGTGCTGTAAGCTTTTTTGGTTAAAAAAAAAAAAAAAAAAAAGAGTCTAAGGTTTTCATCAAAAATCCTGAAATAGTCTCTGCGTTTCTTCAAAAAGCCAGGTCTTGTAGCAGAGTCAAAGTCTATGCATTTCTTCAAAAGGCCCGTTTTTGGCAGCAGATTTCGCTTACGGCCATACCACTTTGAGAACGCCCGATCTCGTCTGATCTCGGAAGCTAAGCAGGGTCGGGCCTGGTTAGTACTTGGATGGGAGACCGCCTGGGAATACCAGGTGCTGTAAGCTTTTTTGGTTAAAAAAAAAAAAAAAAAAAAAAGAGTCTAAGGTTTTCATCAAAAATCCTGAAATAGTCTCTGAGTTTCTTCAAAAAGCCAGGTCTTGTAGCAGAGTCAAAGTCTATGCATTTCTTCAAAAGGCCCGTTTTTGGCAGCAGATTTCGCTTACGGCCATACCACTTTGAGAACGCCCGATCTCGTCTGATCTCGGAAGCTAAGCAGGGTCGGGCCTGGTTAGTACTTGGATGGGAGACCGCCTGGGAATACCAGGTGCTGTAAGCTTTTTTGGTTAAAAAAAAAAAAAAAAAAAAAAGAGTCTAAGGTTTTCATCAAAAATCCTGAAATAGTCTCTGAGTTTCTTCAAAAAGCCAGGTCTTGTAGCAGAGTCAAAGTCTATGCATTTCTTCAAAAGGCCCGTTTTTGGCAGCAGATTTCGCTTACGGCCATACCACTTTGAGAACGCCCGATCTCGTCTGATCTCGGAAGCTAAGCAGGGTCGGGCCTGGTTAGTACTTGGATGGGAGACCGCCTGGGAATACCAGGTGCTGTAAGCTTTTTAGTTTACTTAACTAATGTTCTAACCTTTTAAATAGGCCGTTTTTGGCAGCAGATTTCGCTTACGGCCATACCACTTTGAGAACGCCCGATCTCGTCTGATCTCGGAAGCTAAGCAGGGTCGGGCCTGGTTAGTACTTGGATGGGAGACCGCCTGGGAATACCAGGTGCTGTAAGCTTTTTTGGTTTAAAAAAAAAAAAAAAAAAAAAGAGTCTAAGGTTTTCATCAAAAATCCTGAAATAGTCTCTGCGTTTCTTCAAAAAGCCAGGTCTTGTAGCAGAGTCAAAGTCTATGCATTTCTTCAAAAGGCCCGTTTTTGGCAGCAGATTTCGCTTACGGCCATACCACTTTGAGAACGCCCGATCTCGTCTGATCTCGGAAGCTAAGCAGGGTCGGGCCTGGTTAGTACTTGGATGGGAGACCGCCTGGGAATACCAGGTGCTGTAAGCTTTTTAGTTTACTTAACTAATGTTCTAACCTTTTAAATAGGCCGTTTTTGGCAGCAGATTTCGCTTACGGCCATACCACTTTGAGAACGCCCGATCTCGTCTGATCTCGGAAGCTAAGCAGGGTCGGGCCTGGTTAGTACTTGGATGGGAGACCGCCTGGGAATACCAGGTGCTGTAAGCTTTTTTGGTTTAAAAAAAAAAAAAAAAAAAAGAGTCTAAGGTTTTCATCAAAAATCCTGAAATAGTCTCTGAGTTTCTTCAAAAAGCCAGGTCTTGTAGCAGAGTCAAAGTCTATGCATTTCTTCAAAAGGCCCGTTTTTGGCAGCAGATTTCGCTTACGGCCATACCACTTTGAGAACGCCCGATCTCGTCTGATCTCGGAAGCTAAGCAGGGTCGGGCCTGGTTAGTACTTGGATGGGAGACCGCCTGGGAATACCAGGTGCTGTAAGCTTTTTAGTTTACTTAACTAATGTTCTAACCTTTTAAATAGGCCATTTTTGGCAGCAGATTTCGCTTACGGCCATACCACTTTGAGAACGCCCGATCTCGTCTGATCTCGGAAGCTAAGCAGGGTCGGGCCTGGTTAGTACTTGGATGGGAGACCGCCTGGGAATACCAGGTGCTGTAAGCTTTTTTGGTTTAAAAAAAAAAAAAAAAAAAAAGAGTCTAAGGTTTTCATCAAAAATCCTGAAATAGTCTCTGCGTTTCTTCAAAAAGCCAGGTCTTGTAGCAGAGTCAAAGTCTATGCATTTCTTCAAAAGGCCCGTTTTTGGCAGCAGATTTCGCTTACGGCCATACCACTTTGAGAACGCCCGATCTCGTCTGATCTCGGAAGCTAAGCAGGGTCGGGCCTGGTTAGTACTTGGATGGGAGACCGCCTGGGAATACCAGGTGCTGTAAGCTTTTTAGTTTACTTAACTAATGTTCTAACCTTTTAAATAGGCCGTTTTTGGCAGCAGATTTCGCTTACGGCCATACCACTTTGAGAACGCCCGATCTCGTCTGATCTCGGAAGCTAAGCAGGGTCGGGCCTGGTTAGTACTTGGATGGGAGACCGCCTGGGAATACCAGGTGCTGTAAGCTTTTTTGGTTAAAAAAAAAAAAAAAAAAAAGAGTCTAAGGTTTTCATCAAAAATCCTGAAATAGTCTCTGCGTTTCTTCAAAAAGCCAGGTCTTGTAGCAGAGTCAAAGTCTATGCATTTCTTCAAAAGGCCCGTTTTTGGCAGCAGATTTCGCTTACGGCCATACCACTTTGAGAACGCCCGATCTCGTCTGATCTCGGAAGCTAAGCAGGGTCGGGCCTGGTTAGTACTTGGATGGGAGACCGCCTGGGAATACCAGGTGCTGTAAGCTTTTTTGGTTAAAAAAAAAAAAAAAAAAAAAAGAGTCTAAGGTTTTCATCAAAAATCCTGAAATAGTCTCTGAGTTTCTTCAAAAAGCCAGGTCTTGTAGCAGAGTCAAAGTCTATGCATTTCTTCAAAAGGCCCGTTTTTGGCAGCAGATTTCGCTTACGGCCATACCACTTTGAGAACGCCCGATCTCGTCTGATCTCGGAAGCTAAGCAGGGTCGGGCCTGGTTAGTACTTGGATGGGAGACCGCCTGGGAATACCAGGTGCTGTAAGCTTTTTTGGTTAAAAAAAAAAAAAAAAAAAAAAGAGTCTAAGGTTTTCATCAAAAATCCTGAAATAGTCTCTGAGTTTCTTCAAAAAGCCAGGTCTTGTAGCAGAGTCAAAGTCTATGCATTTCTTCAAAAGGCCCGTTTTTGGCAGCAGATTTCGCTTACGGCCATACCACTTTGAGAACGCCCGATCTCGTCTGATCTCGGAAGCTAAGCAGGGTCGGGCCTGGTTAGTACTTGGATGGGAGACCGCCTGGGAATACCAGGTGCTGTAAGCTTTTTAGTTTACTTAACTAATGTTCTAACCTTTTAAATAGGCCGTTTTTGGCAGCAGATTTCGCTTACGGCCATACCACTTTGAGAACGCCCGATCTCGTCTGATCTCGGAAGCTAAGCAGGGTCGGGCCTGGTTAGTACTTGGATGGGAGACCGCCTGGGAATACCAGGTGCTGTAAGCTTTTTTGGTTTAAAAAAAAAAAAAAAAAAAAAGAGTCTAAGGTTTTCATCAAAAATCCTGAAATAGTCTCTGCGTTTCTTCAAAAAGCCAGGTCTTGTAGCAGAGTCAAAGTCTATGCATTTCTTCAAAAGGCCCGTTTTTGGCAGCAGATTTCGCTTACGGCCATACCACTTTGAGAACGCCCGATCTCGTCTGATCTCGGAAGCTAAGCAGGGTCGGGCCTGGTTAGTACTTGGATGGGAGACCGCCTGGGAATACCAGGTGCTGTAAGCTTTTTAGTTTACTTAACTAATGTTCTAACCTTTTAAATAGGCCGTTTTTGGCAGCAGATTTCGCTTACGGCCATACCACTTTGAGAACGCCCGATCTCGTCTGATCTCGGAAGCTAAGCAGGGTCGGGCCTGGTTAGTACTTGGATGGGAGACCGCCTGGGAATACCAGGTGCTGTAAGCTTTTTTGGTTTAAAAAAAAAAAAAAAAAAAAAGAGTCTAAGGTTTTCATCAAAAATCCTGAAATAGTCTCTGAGTTTCTTCAAAAAGCCAGGTCTTGTAGCAGAGTCAAAGTCTATGCATTTCTTCAAAAGGCCCGTTTTTGGCAGCAGATTTCGCTTACGGCCATACCACTTTGAGAACGCCCGATCTCGTCTGATCTCGGAAGCTAAGCAGGGTCGGGCCTGGTTAGTACTTGGATGGGAGACCGCCTGGGAATACCAGGTGCTGTAAGCTTTTTAGTTTACTTAACTAATGTTCTAACCTTTTAAATAGGCCGTTTTTGGCAGCAGATTTCGCTTACGGCCATACCACTTTGAGAACGCCCGATCTCGTCTGATCTCGGAAGCTAAGCAGGGTCGGGCCTGGTTAGTACTTGGATGGGAGACCGCCTGGGAATACCAGGTGCTGTAAGCTTTTTTGGTTTAAAAAAAAAAAAAAAAAAAAAGAGTCTAAGGTTTTCATCAAAAATCCTGAAATAGTCTCTGCGTTTCTTCAAAAAGCCAGGTCTTGTAGCAGAGTCAAAGTCTATGCATTTCTTCAAAAGGCCCGTTTTTGGCAGCAGATTTCGCTTACGGCCATACCACTTTGAGAACGCCCGATCTCGTCTGATCTCGGAAGCTAAGCAGGGTCGGGCCTGGTTAGTACTTGGATGGGAGACCGCCTGGGAATACCAGGTGCTGTAAGCTTTTTAGTTTACTTAACTAATGTTCTAACCTTTTAAATAGGCCGTTTTTGGCAGCAGATTTCGCTTACGGCCATACCACTTTGAGAACGCCCGATCTCGTCTGATCTCGGAAGCTAAGCAGGGTCGGGCCTGGTTAGTACTTGGATGGGAGACCGCCTGGGAATACCAGGTGCTGTAAGCTTTTTTGGTTTAAAAAAAAAAAAAAAAAAAAAAGAGTCTAAGGTTTTCATCAAAAATCCTGAAATAGTCTCTGCGTTTCTTCAAAAAGCCAGGTCTTGTAGCAGAGTCAAAGTCTATGCATTTCTTCAAAAGGCCCGTTTTTGGCAGCAGATTTCGCTTACGGCCATACCACTTTGAGAACGCCCGATCTCGTCTGATCTCGGAAGCTAAGCAGGGTCGGGCCTGGTTAGTACTTGGATGGGAGACCGCCTGGGAATACCAGGTGCTGTAAGCTTTTTTGGTTAAAAAAAAAAAAAAAAAAAAGAGTCTAAGGTTTTCATCAAAAATCCTGAAATAGTCTCTGCGTTTCTTCAAAAAGCCAGGTCTTGTAGCAGAGTCAAAGTCTATGCATTTCTTCAAAAGGCCCGTTTTTGGCAGCAGATTTCGCTTACGGCCATACCACTTTGAGAACGCCCGATCTCGTCTGATCTCGGAAGCTAAGCAGGGTCGGGCCTGGTTAGTACTTGGATGGGAGACCGCCTGGGAATACCAGGTGCTGTAAGCTTTTTTGGTTAAAAAAAAAAAAAAAAAAAAAAAGAGTCTAAGGTTTTCATCAAAAATCCTGAAATAGTCTCTGAGTTTCTTCAAAAAGCCAGGTCTTGTAGCAGAGTCAAAGTCTATGCATTTCTTCAAAAGGCCCGTTTTTGGCAGCAGATTTCGCTTACGGCCATACCACTTTGAGAACGCCCGATCTCGTCTGATCTCGGAAGCTAAGCAGGGTCGGGCCTGGTTAGTACTTGGATGGGAGACCGCCTGGGAATACCAGGTGCTGTAAGCTTTTTAGTTTACTTAACTAATGTTCTAACCTTTTAAATAGGCCGTTTTTGGCAGCAGATTTCGCTTACGGCCATACCACTTTGAGAACGCCCGATCTCGTCTGATCTCGGAAGCTAAGCAGGGTCGGGCCTGGTTAGTACTTGGATGGGAGACCGCCTGGGAATACCAGGTGCTGTAAGCTTTTTTGGTTTAAAAAAAAAAAAAAAAAAAAAGAGTCTAAGGTTTTCATCAAAAATCCTGAAATAGTCTCTGCGTTTCTTCAAAAAGCCAGGTCTTGTAGCAGAGTCAAAGTCTATGCATTTCTTCAAAAGGCCCGTTTTTGGCAGCAGATTTCGCTTACGGCCATACCACTTTGAGAACGCCCGATCTCGTCTGATCTCGGAAGCTAAGCAGGGTCGGGCCTGGTTAGTACTTGGATGGGAGACCGCCTGGGAATACCAGGTGCTGTAAGCTTTTTAGTTTACTTAACTAATGTTCTAACCTTTTAAATAGGCCGTTTTTGGCAGCAGATTTCGCTTACGGCCATACCACTTTGAGAACGCCCGATCTCGTCTGATCTCGGAAGCTAAGCAGGGTCGGGCCTGGTTAGTACTTGGATGGGAGACCGCCTGGGAATACCAGGTGCTGTAAGATTTTTTGGTTAAAAAAAAAAAAAAAAAAAAAGAGTCTAAGGTTTTCATCAAAAATCCTGAAATAGTCTCTGAGTTTCTTCAAAAAGCCAGGTCTTGTAGCAGAGTCAAAGTCTATGCATTTCTTCAAAAGGCCCGTTTTTGGCAGCAGATTTCGCTTACGGCCATACCACTTTGAGAACGCCCGATCTCGTCTGATCTCGGAAGCTAAGCAGGGTCGGGCCTGGTTAGTACTTGGATGGGAGACCGCCTGGGAATACCAGGTGCTGTAAGCTTTTTAGTTTACTTAACTAATGTTCTAACCTTTTAAATAGGCCGTTTTTGGCAGCAGATTTCGCTTACGGCCATACCACTTTGAGAACGCCCGATCTCGTCTGATCTCGGAAGCTAAGCAGGGTCGGGCCTGGTTAGTACTTGGATGGGAGACCGCCTGGGAATACCAGGTGCTGTAAGCTTTTTTGGTTTAAAAAAAAAAAAAAAAAAAAAGAGTCTAAGGTTTTCATCAAAAATCCTGAAATAGTCTCTGCGTTTCTTCAAAAAGCCAGGTCTTGTAGCAGAGTCAAAGTCTATGCATTTCTTCAAAAGGCCCGTTTTTGGCAGCAGATTTCGCTTACGGCCATACCACTTTGAGAACGCCCGATCTCGTCTGATCTCGGAAGCTAAGCAGGGTCGGGCCTGGTTAGTACTTGGATGGGAGACCGCCTGGGAATACCAGGTGCTGTAAGCTTTTTAGTTTACTTAACTAATGTTCTAACCTTTTAAATAGGCCGTTTTTGGCAGCAGATTTCGCTTACGGCCATACCACTTTGAGAACGCCCGATCTCGTCTGATCTCGGAAGCTAAGCAGGGTCGGGCCTGGTTAGTACTTGGATGGGAGACCGCCTGGGAATACCAGGTGCTGTAAGATTTTTTGGTAAAAAAAAAAAAAAAAAAAAAGAGTCTAAGGTTTTCATCAAAAATCCTGAAATAGTCTCTGAGTTTCTTCAAAAAGCCAGGTCTTGTAGCAGAGTCAAAGTCTATGCATTTCTTCAAAAGGCCCGTTTTTGGCAGCAGATTTCGCTTACGGCCATACCACTTTGAGAACGCCCGATCTCGTCTGATCTCGGAAGCTAAGCAGGGTCGGGCCTGGTTAGTACTTGGATGGGAGACCGCCTGGGAATACCAGGTGCTGTAAGCTTTTTAGTTTACTTAACTAATGTTCTAACCTTTTAAATAGGCCGTTTTTGGCAGCAGATTTCGCTTACGGCCATACCACTTTGAGAACGCCCGATCTCGTCTGATCTCGGAAGCTAAGCAGGGTCGGGCCTGGTTAGTACTTGGATGGGAGACCGCCTGGGAATACCAGGTGCTGTAAGCTTTTTTGGTTTAAAAAAAAAAAAAAAAAAAAAGAGTCTAAGGTTTTCATCAAAAATCCTGAAATAGTCTCTGCGTTTCTTCAAAAAGCCAGGTCTTGTAGCAGAGTCAAAGTCTATGCATTTCTTCAAAAGGCCCGTTTTTGGCAGCAGATTTCGCTTACGGCCATACCACTTTGAGAACGCCCGATCTCGTCTGATCTCGGAAGCTAAGCAGGGTCGGGCCTGGTTAGTACTTGGATGGGAGACCGCCTGGGAATACCAGGTGCTGTAAGCTTTTTAGTTTACTTAACTAATGTTCTAACCTTTTAAATAGGCCGTTTTTGGCAGCAGATTTCGCTTACGGCCATACCACTTTGAGAACGCCCGATCTCGTCTGATCTCGGAAGCTAAGCAGGGTCGGGCCTGGTTAGTACTTGGATGGGAGACCGCCTGGGAATACCAGGTGCTGTAAGCTTTTTTGGTAAAAAAAAAAAAAAAAAAAAAGAGTCTAAGGTTTTCATCAAAAATCCTGAAATAGTCTCTGCGTTTCTTCAAAAAGCCAGGTCTTGTAGCAGAGTCAAAGTCTATGCATTTCTTCAAAAGGCCCGTTTTTGGCAGCAGATTTCGCTTACGGCCATACCACTTTGAGAACGCCCGATCTCGTCTGATCTCGGAAGCTAAGCAGGGTCGGGCCTGGTTAGTACTTGGATGGGAGACCGCCTGGGAATACCAGGTGCTGTAAGCTTTTTTGGTTAAAAAAAAAAAAAAAAAAAAAAGAGTCTAAGGTTTTCATCAAAAATCCTGAAATAGTCTCTGAGTTTCTTCAAAAAGCCAGGTCTTGTAGCAGAGTCAAAGTCTATGCATTTCTTCAAAAGGCCCGTTTTTGGCAGCAGATTTCGCTTACGGCCATACCACTTTGAGAACGCCCGATCTCGTCTGATCTCGGAAGCTAAGCAGGGTCGGGCCTGGTTAGTACTTGGATGGGAGACCGCCTGGGAATACCAGGTGCTGTAAGCTTTTTAGTTTACTTAACTAATGTTCTAACCTTTTAAATAGGCCGTTTTTGGCAGCAGATTTCGCTTACGGCCATACCACTTTGAGAACGCCCGATCTCGTCTGATCTCGGAAGCTAAGCAGGGTCGGGCCTGGTTAGTACTTGGATGGGAGACCGCCTGGGAATACCAGGTGCTGTAAGCTTTTTTGGTTTAAAAAAAAAAAAAAAAAAAAAGAGTCTAAGGTTTTCATCAAAAATCCTGAAATAGTCTCTGCGTTTCTTCAAAAAGCCAGGTCTTGTAGCAGAGTCAAAGTCTATGCATTTCTTCAAAAGGCCCGTTTTTGGCAGCAGATTTCGCTTACGGCCATACCACTTTGAGAACGCCCGATCTCGTCTGATCTCGGAAGCTAAGCAGGGTCGGGCCTGGTTAGTACTTGGATGGGAGACCGCCTGGGAATACCAGGTGCTGTAAGCTTTTTTGGTTAAAAAAAAAAAAAAAAAAAAAAGAGTCTAAGGTTTTCATCAAAAATCCTGAAATAGTCTCTGAGTTTCTTCAAAAAGCCAGGTCTTGTAGCAGAGTCAAAGTCTATGCATTTCTTCAAAAGGCCCGTTTTTGGCAGCAGATTTCGCTTACGGCCATACCACTTTGAGAACGCCCGATCTCGTCTGATCTCGGAAGCTAAGCAGGGTCGGGCCTGGTTAGTACTTGGATGGGAGACCGCCTGGGAATACCAGGTGCTGTAAGCTTTTTAGTTTACTTAACTAATGTTCTAACCTTTTAAATAGGCCGTTTTTGGCAGCAGATTTCGCTTACGGCCATACCACTTTGAGAACGCCCGATCTCGTCTGATCTCGGAAGCTAAGCAGGGTCGGGCCTGGTTAGTACTTGGATGGGAGACCGCCTGGGAATACCAGGTGCTGTAAGCTTTTTTGGTTTAAAAAAAAAAAAAAAAAAAAAGAGTCTAAGGTTTTCATCAAAAATCCTGAAATAGTCTCTGCGTTTCTTCAAAAAGCCAGGTCTTGTAGCAGAGTCAAAGTCTATGCATTTCTTCAAAAGGCCCGTTTTTGGCAGCAGATTTCGCTTACGGCCATACCACTTTGAGAACGCCCGATCTCGTCTGATCTCGGAAGCTAAGCAGGGTCGGGCCTGGTTAGTACTTGGATGGGAGACCGCCTGGGAATACCAGGTGCTGTAAGCTTTTTAGTTTACTTAACTAATGTTCTAACCTTTTAAATAGGCCGTTTTTGGCAGCAGATTTCGCTTACGGCCATACCACTTTGAGAACGCCCGATCTCGTCTGATCTCGGAAGCTAAGCAGGGTCGGGCCTGGTTAGTACTTGGATGGGAGACCGCCTGGGAATACCAGGTGCTGTAAGATTTTTTGGTTAAAAAAAAAAAAAAAAAAAAAAGAGTCTAAGGTTTTCATCAAAAATCCTGAAATAGTCTCTGAGTTTCTTCAAAAAGCCAGGTCTTGTAGCAGAGTCAAAGTCTATGCATTTCTTCAAAAGGCCCGTTTTTGGCAGCAGATTTCGCTTACGGCCATACCACTTTGAGAACGCCCGATCTCGTCTGATCTCGGAAGCTAAGCAGGGTCGGGCCTGGTTAGTACTTGGATGGGAGACCGCCTGGGAATACCAGGTGCTGTAAGCTTTTTAGTTTACTTAACTAATGTTCTAACCTTTTAAATAGGCCGTTTTTGGCAGCAGATTTCGCTTACGGCCATACCACTTTGAGAACGACCGATCTCGTCTGATCTCGGAAGCTAAGCAGGGTCGGGCCTGGTTAGTACTTGGATGGGAGACCGCCTGGGAATACCAGGTGCTGTAAGCTTTTTTGGTTTAAAAAAAAAAAAAAAAAAAAGAGTCTAAGGTTTTCATCAAAAATCCTGAAATAGTCTCTGCGTTTCTTCAAAAAGCCAGGTCTTGTAGCAGAGTCAAAGTCTATGCATTTCTTCAAAAGGCCCGTTTTTGGCAGCAGATTTCGCTTACGGCCATACCACTTTGAGAACGCCCGATCTCGTCTGATCTCGGAAGCTAAGCAGGGTCGGGCCTGGTTAGTACTTGGATGGGAGACCGCCTGGGAATACCAGGTGCTGTAAGCTTTTTAGTTTACTTAACTAATGTTCTAACCTTTTAAATAGGCCGTTTTTGGCAGCAGATTTCGCTTACGGCCATACCACTTTGAGAACGCCCGATCTCGTCTGATCTCGGAAGCTAAGCAGGGTCGGGCCTGGTTAGTACTTGGATGGGAGACCGCCTGGGAATACCAGGTGCTGTAAGCTTTTTTGGTTTAAAAAAAAAAAAAAAAAAAAAGAGTCTAAGGTTTTCATCAAAAATCCTGAAATAGTCTCTGCGTTTCTTCAAAAAGCCAGGTCTTGTAGCAGAGTCAAAGTCTATGCATTTCTTCAAAAGGCCCGTTTTTGGCAGCAGATTTCGCTTACGGCCATACCACTTTGAGAACGCCCGATCTCGTCTGATCTCGGAAGCTAAGCAGGGTCGGGCCTGGTTAGTACTTGGATGGGAGACCGCCTGGGAATACCAGGTGCTGTAAGCTTTTTTGGTTAAAAAAAAAAAAAAAAAAAAGAGTCTAAGGTTTTCATCAAAAATCCTGAAATAGTCTCTGCGTTTCTTCAAAAAGCCAGGTCTTGTAGCAGAGTCAAAGTCTATGCATTTCTTCAAAAGGCCCGTTTTTGGCAGCAGATTTCGCTTACGGCCATACCACTTTGAGAACGCCCGATCTCGTCTGATCTCGGAAGCTAAGCAGGGTCGGGCCTGGTTAGTACTTGGATGGGAGACCGCCTGGGAATACCAGGTGCTGTAAGCTTTTTTGGTTAAAAAAAAAAAAAAAAAAAAAAGAGTCTAAGGTTTTCATCAAAAATCCTGAAATAGTCTCTGAGTTTCTTCAAAAAGCCAGGTCTTGTAGCAGAGTCAAAGTCTATGCATTTCTTCAAAAGGCCCGTTTTTGGCAGCAGATTTCGCTTACGGCCATACCACTTTGAGAACGCCCGATCTCGTCTGATCTCGGAAGCTAAGCAGGGTCGGGCCTGGTTAGTACTTGGATGGGAGACCGCCTGGGAATACCAGGTGCTGTAAGCTTTTTAGTTTACTTAACTAATGTTCTAACCTTTTAAATAGGCCGTTTTTGGCAGCAGATTTCGCTTACGGCCATACCACTTTGAGAACGCCCGATCTCGTCTGATCTCGGAAGCTAAGCAGGGTCGGGCCTGGTTAGTACTTGGATGGGAGACCGCCTGGGAATACCAGGTGCTGTAAGCTTTTTTGGTTTAAAAAAAAAAAAAAAAAAAAAGAGTCTAAGGTTTTCATCAAAAATCCTGAAATAGTCTCTGCGTTTCTTCAAAAAGCCAGGTCTTGTAGCAGAGTCAAAGTCTATGCATTTCTTCAAAAGGCCCGTTTTTGGCAGCAGATTTCGCTTACGGCCATACCACTTTGAGAACGCCCGATCTCGTCTGATCTCGGAAGCTAAGCAGGGTCGGGCCTGGTTAGTACTTGGATGGGAGACCGCCTGGGAATACCAGGTGCTGTAAGCTTTTTAGTTTACTTAACTAATGTTCTAACCTTTTAAATAGGCCGTTTTTGGCAGCAGATTTCGCTTACGGCCATACCACTTTGAGAACGCCCGATCTCGTCTGATCTCGGAAGCTAAGCAGGGTCGGGCCTGGTTAGTACTTGGATGGGAGACCGCCTGGGAATACCAGGTGCTGTAAGATTTTTAGGTTAAAAAAAAAAAAAAAAAAAAAGAGTCTAAGGTTTTCATCAAAAATCCTGAAATAGTCTCTGAGTTTCTTCAAAAAGCCAGGTCTTGTAGCAGAGTCAAAGTCTATGCATTTCTTCAAAAGGCCCGTTTTTGGCAGCAGATTTCGCTTACGGCCATACCACTTTGAGAACGCCCGATCTCGTCTGATCTCGGAAGCTAAGCAGGGTCGGGCCTGGTTAGTACTTGGATGGGAGACCGCCTGGGAATACCAGGTGCTGTAAGCTTTTTAGTTTACTTAACTAATGTTCTAACCTTTTAAATAGGCCGTTTTTGGCAGCAGATTTCGCTTACGGCCATACCACTTTGAGAACGCCCGATCTCGTCTGATCTCGGAAGCTAAGCAGGGTCGGGCCTGGTTAGTACTTGGATGGGAGACCGCCTGGGAATACCAGGTGCTGTAAGCTTTTTTGGTTTAAAAAAAAAAAAAAAAAAAAAGAGTCTAAGGTTTTCATAAAAATCCTGAAATAGTCTCTGCGTTTCTTCAAAAAGCCAGGTCTTGTAGCAGAGTCAAAGTCTATGCATTTCTTCAAAAGGCCCGTTTTTGGCAGCAGATTTCGCTTACGGCCATACCACTTTGAGAACGCCCGATCTCGTCTGATCTCGGAAGCTAAGCAGGGTCGGGCCTGGTTAGTACTTGGATGGGAGACCGCCTGGGAATACCAGGTGCTGTAAGCTTTTTAGTTTACTTAACTAATGTTCTAACCTTTTAAATAGGCCGTTTTTGGCAGCAGATTTCGCTTACGGCCATACCACTTTGAGAACGCCCGATCTCGTCTGATCTCGGAAGCTAAGCAGGGTCGGGCCTGGTTAGTACTTGGATGGGAGACCGCCTGGGAATACCAGGTGCTGTAAGATTTTTAGGTTAAAAAAAAAAAAAAAAAAAAAGAGTCTAAGGTTTTCATCAAAAATCCTGAAATAGTCTCTGAGTTTCTTCAAAAAGCCAGGTCTTGTAGCAGAGTCAAAGTCTATGCATTTCTTCAAAAGGCCCGTTTTTGGCAGCAGATTTCGCTTACGGCCATACCACTTTGAGAACGCCCGATCTCGTCTGATCTCGGAAGCTAAGCAGGGTCGGGCCTGGTTAGTACTTGGATGGGAGACCGCCTGGGAATACCAGGTGCTGTAAGCTTTTTAGTTTACTTAACTAATGTTCTAACCTTTTAAATAGGCCGTTTTTGGCAGCAGATTTCGCTTACGGCCATACCACTTTGAGAACGCCCGATCTCGTCTGATCTCGGAAGCTAAGCAGGGTCGGGCCTGGTTAGTACTTGGATGGGAGACCGCCTGGGAATACCAGGTGCTGTAAGCTTTTTTGGTTTAAAAAAAAAAAAAAAAAAAAAGAGTCTAAGGTTTTCATCAAAAATCCTGAAATAGTCTCTGCGTTTCTTCAAAAAGCCAGGTCTTGTAGCAGAGTCAAAGTCTATGCATTTCTTCAAAAGGCCCGTTTTTGGCAGCAGATTTCGCTTACGGCCATACCACTTTGAGAACGCCCGATCTCGTCTGATCTCGGAAGCTAAGCAGGGTCGGGCCTGGTTAGTACTTGGATGGGAGACCGCCTGGGAATACCAGGTGCTGTAAGCTTTTTTGGTTAAAAAAAAAAAAAAAAAAAAAGAGTCTAAGGTTTTCATCAAAAATCCTGAAATAGTCTCTGCGTTTCTTCAAAAAGCCAGGTCTTGTAGCAGAGTCAAAGTCTATGCATTTCTTCAAAAGGCCCGTTTTTGGCAGCAGATTTCGCTTACGGCCATACCACTTTGAGAACGCCCGATCTCGTCTGATCTCGGAAGCTAAGCAGGGTCGGGCCTGGTTAGTACTTGGATGGGAGACCGCCTGGGAATACCAGGTGCTGTAAGCTTTTTTGGTTAAAAAAAAAAAAAAAAAAAAAAGAGTCTAAGGTTTTCATCAAAAATCCTGAAATAGTCTCTGAGTTTCTTCAAAAAGCCAGGTCTTGTAGCAGAGTCAAAGTCTATGCATTTCTTCAAAAGGCCCGTTTTTGGCAGCAGATTTCGCTTACGGCCATACCACTTTGAGAACGCCCGATCTCGTCTGATCTCGGAAGCTAAGCAGGGTCGGGCCTGGTTAGTACTTGGATGGGAGACCGCCTGGGAATACCAGGTGCTGTAAGCTTTTTAGTTTACTTAACTAATGTTCTAACCTTTTAAATAGGCCGTTTTTGGCAGCAGATTTCGCTTACGGCCATACCACTTTGAGAACGCCCGATCTCGTCTGATCTCGGAAGCTAAGCAGGGTCGGGCCTGGTTAGTACTTGGATGGGAGACCGCCTGGGAATACCAGGTGCTGTAAGCTTTTTTGGTTTAAAAAAAAAAAAAAAAAAAAAGAGTCTAAGGTTTTCATCAAAAATCCTGAAATAGTCTCTGCGTTTCTTCAAAAAGCCAGGTCTTGTAGCAGAGTCAAAGTCTATGCATTTCTTCAAAAGGCCCGTTTTTGGCAGCAGATTTCGCTTACGGCCATACCACTTTGAGAACGCCCGATCTCGTCTGATCTCGGAAGCTAAGCAGGGTCGGGCCTGGTTAGTACTTGGATGGGAGACCGCCTGGGAATACCAGGTGCTGTAAGCTTTTTAGTTTACTTAACTAATGTTCTAACCTTTTAAATAGGCCGTTTTTGGCAGCAGATTTCGCTTACGGCCATACCACTTTGAGAACGCCCGATCTCGTCTGATCTCGGAAGCTAAGCAGGGTCGGGCCTGGTTAGTACTTGGATGGGAGACCGCCTGGGAAT
>NW_027639412.1:7500-30000 GCF_949152265.1 Phoxinus phoxinus | reverse complement strand
AAAAAAAAAAAAAAAAAAAGAGTCTAAGGTTTTCATCAAAAATCCTGAAATAGTCTCTGCGTTTCTTCAAAAAGCCAGGTCTTGTAGCAGAGTCAAAGTCTATGCATTTCTTCAAAAGGCCCGTTTTTGGCAGCAGATTTCGCTTACGGCCATACCACTTTGAGAACGCCCGATCTCGTCTGATCTCGGAAGCTAAGCAGGGTCGGGCCTGGTTAGTACTTGGATGGGAGACCGCCTGGGAATACCAGGTGCTGTAAGCTTTTTTGGTTAAAAAAAAAAAAAAAAAAAAGAGTCTAAGGTTTTCATCAAAAATCCTGAAATAGTCTCTGCGTTTCTTCAAAAAGCCAGGTCTTGTAGCAGAGTCAAAGTCTATGCATTTCTTCAAAAGGCCCGTTTTTGGCAGCAGATTTCGCTTACGGCCATACCACTTTGAGAACGCCCGATCTCGTCTGATCTCGGAAGCTAAGCAGGGTCGGGCCTGGTTAGTACTTGGATGGGAGACCGCCTGGGAATACCAGGTGCTGTAAGCTTTTTTGGTTAAAAAAAAAAAAAAAAAAAAAGAGTCTAAGGTTTTCATCAAAAATCCTGAAATAGTCTCTGAGTTTCTTCAAAAAGCCAGGTCTTGTAGCAGAGTCAAAGTCTATGCATTTCTTCAAAAGGCCCGTTTTTGGCAGCAGATTTCGCTTACGGCCATACCACTTTGAGAACGCCCGATCTCGTCTGATCTCGGAAGCTAAGCAGGGTCGGGCCTGGTTAGTACTTGGATGGGAGACCGCCTGGGAATACCAGGTGCTGTAAGCTTTTTAGTTTACTTAACTAATGTTCTAACCTTTTAAATAGGCCGTTTTTGGCAGCAGATTTCGCTTACGGCCATACCACTTTGAGAACGCCCGATCTCGTCTGATCTCGGAAGCTAAGCAGGGTCGGGCCTGGTTAGTACTTGGATGGGAGACCGCCTGGGAATACCAGGTGCTGTAAGCTTTTTTGGTTTAAAAAAAAAAAAAAAAAAAAAGAGTCTAAGGTTTTCATCAAAAATCCTGAAATAGTCTCTGCGTTTCTTCAAAAAGCCAGGTCTTGTAGCAGAGTCAAAGTCTATGCATTTCTTCAAAAGGCCCGTTTTTGGCAGCAGATTTCGCTTACGGCCATACCACTTTGAGAACGCCCGATCTCGTCTGATCTCGGAAGCTAAGCAGGGTCGGGCCTGGTTAGTACTTGGATGGGAGACCGCCTGGGAATACCAGGTGCTGTAAGCTTTTTAGTTTACTTAACTAATGTTCTAACCTTTTAAATAGGCCGTTTTTGGCAGCAGATTTCGCTTACGGCCATACCACTTTGAGAACGCCCGATCTCGTCTGATCTCGGAAGCTAAGCAGGGTCGGGCCTGGTTAGTACTTGGATGGGAGACCGCCTGGGAATACCAGGTGCTGTAAGCTTTTTTGGTTTAAAAAAAAAAAAAAAAAAAAAAGAGTCTAAGGTTTTCATCAAAAATCCTGAAATAGTCTCTGCGTTTCTTCAAAAAGCCAGGTCTTGTAGCAGAGTCAAAGTCTATGCATTTCTTCAAAAGGCCCGTTTTTGGCAGCAGATTTCGCTTACGGCCATACCACTTTGAGAACGCCCGATCTCGTCTGATCTCGGAAGCTAAGCAGGGTCGGGCCTGGTTAGTACTTGGATGGGAGACCGCCTGGGAATACCAGGTGCTGTAAGCTTTTTTGGTTAAAAAAAAAAAAAAAAAAAGAGTCTAAGGTTTTCATCAAAAATCCTGAAATAGTCTCTGCGTTTCTTCAAAAAGCCAGGTCTTGTAGCAGAGTCAAAGTCTATGCATTTCTTCAAAAGGCCCGTTTTTGGCAGCAGATTTCGCTTACGGCCATACCACTTTGAGAACGCCCGATCTCGTCTGATCTCGGAAGCTAAGCAGGGTCGGGCCTGGTTAGTACTTGGATGGGAGACCGCCTGGGAATACCAGGTGCTGTAAGCTTTTTTGGTTAAAAAAAAAAAAAAAAAAAAAAGAGTCTAAGGTTTTCATCAAAAATCCTGAAATAGTCTCTGAGTTTCTTCAAAAAGCCAGGTCTTGTAGCAGAGTCAAAGTCTATGCATTTCTTCAAAAGGCCCGTTTTTGGCAGCAGATTTCGCTTACGGCCATACCACTTTGAGAACGCCCGATCTCGTCTGATCTCGGAAGCTAAGCAGGGTCGGGCCTGGTTAGTACTTGGATGGGAGACCGCCTGGGAATACCAGGTGCTGTAAGCTTTTTAGTTTACTTAACTAATGTTCTAACCTTTTAAATAGGCCGTTTTTGGCAGCAGATTTCGCTTACGGCCATACCACTTTGAGAACGCCCGATCTCGTCTGATCTCGGAAGCTAAGCAGGGTCGGGCCTGGTTAGTACTTGGATGGGAGACCGCCTGGGAATACCAGGTGCTGTAAGCTTTTTTGGTTTAAAAAAAAAAAAAAAAAAAAAGAGAGTAAGGTTTTCATCAAAAATCCTGAAATAGTCTCTGCGTTTCTTCAAAAAGCCAGGTCTTGTAGCAGAGTCAAAGTCTATGCATTTCTTCAAAAGGCCCGTTTTTGGCAGCAGATTTCGCTTACGGCCATACCACTTTGAGAACGCCCGATCTCGTCTGATCTCGGAAGCTAAGCAGGGTCGGGCCTGGTTAGTACTTGGATGGGAGACCGCCTGGGAATACCAGGTGCTGTAAGCTTTTTAGTTTACTTAACTAATGTTCTAACCTTTTAAATAGGCCGTTTTTGGCAGCAGATTTCGCTTACGGCCATACCACTTTGAGAACGCCCGATCTCGTCTGATCTCGGAAGCTAAGCAGGGTCGGGCCTGGTTAGTACTTGGATGGGAGACCGCCTGGGAATACCAGGTGCTGTAAGCTTTTTTGGTTTAAAAAAAAAAAAAAAAAAAAAGAGTCTAAGGTTTTCATCAAAAATCCTGAAATAGTCTCTGCGTTTCTTCAAAAAGCCAGGTCTTGTAGCAGAGTCAAAGTCTATGCATTTCTTCAAAAGGCCCGTTTTTGGCAGCAGATTTCGCTTACGGCCATACCACTTTGAGAACGCCCGATCTCGTCTGATCTCGGAAGCTAAGCAGGGTCGGGCCTGGTTAGTACTTGGATGGGAGACCGCCTGGGAATACCAGGTGCTGTAAGCTTTTTAGTTTACTTAACTAATGTTCTAACCTTTTAAATAGGCCGTTTTTGGCAGCAGATTTCGCTTACGGCCATACCACTTTGAGAACGCCCGATCTCGTCTGATCTCGGAAGCTAAGCAGGGTCGGGCCTGGTTAGTACTTGGATGGGAGACCGCCTGGGAATACCAGGTGCTGTAAGCTTTTTTGGTTTAAAAAAAAAAAAAAAAAAAAAAGAGTCTAAGGTTTTCATCAAAAATCCTGAAATAGTCTCTGCGTTTCTTCAAAAAGCCAGGTCTTGTAGCAGAGTCAAAGTCTATGCATTTCTTCAAAAGGCCCGTTTTTGGCAGCAGATTTCGCTTACGGCCATACCACTTTGAGAACGCCCGATCTCGTCTGATCTCGGAAGCTAAGCAGGGTCGGGCCTGGTTAGTACTTGGATGGGAGACCGCCTGGGAATACCAGGTGCTGTAAGCTTTTTTGGTTAAAAAAAAAAAAAAAAAAAAAAGAGTCTAAGGTTTTCATCAAAAATCCTGAAATAGTCTCTGAGTTTCTTCAAAAAGCCAGGTCTTGTAGCAGAGTCAAAGTCTATGCATTTCTTCAAAAGGCCCGTTTTTGGCAGCAGATTTCGCTTACGGCCATACCACTTTGAGAACGCCCGATCTCGTCTGATCTCGGAAGCTAAGCAGGGTCGGGCCTGGTTAGTACTTGGATGGGAGACCGCCTGGGAATACCAGGTGCTGTAAGCTTTTTAGTTTACTTAACTAATGTTCTAACCTTTTAAATAGGCCGTTTTTGGCAGCAGATTTCGCTTACGGCCATACCACTTTGAGAACGCCCGATCTCGTCTGATCTCGGAAGCTAAGCAGGGTCGGGCCTGGTTAGTACTTGGATGGGAGACCGCCTGGGAATACCAGGTGCTGTAAGCTTTTTTGGTTTAAAAAAAAAAAAAAAAAAAAAGAGTCTAAGGTTTTCATCAAAAATCCTGAAATAGTCTCTGCGTTTCTTCAAAAAGCCAGGTCTTGTAGCAGAGTCAAAGTCTATGCATTTCTTCAAAAGGCCCGTTTTTGGCAGCAGATTTCGCTTACGGCCATACCACTTTGAGAACGCCCGATCTCGTCTGATCTCGGAAGCTAAGCAGGGTCGGGCCTGGTTAGTACTTGGATGGGAGACCGCCTGGGAATACCAGGTGCTGTAAGCTTTTTAGTTTACTTAACTAATGTTCTAACCTTTTAAATAGGCCGTTTTTGGCAGCAGATTTCGCTTACGGCCATACCACTTTGAGAACGCCCGATCTCGTCTGATCTCGGAAGCTAAGCAGGGTCGGGCCTGGTTAGTACTTGGATGGGAGACCGCCTGGGAATACCAGGTGCTGTAAGCTTTTTTGGTTAAAAAAAAAAAAAAAAAAAAAAGAGTCTAAGGTTTTCATCAAAAATCCTGAAATAGTCTCTGAGTTTCTTCAAAAAGCCAGGTCTTGTAGCAGAGTCAAAGTCTATGCATTTCTTCAAAAGGCCCGTTTTTGGCAGCAGATTTCGCTTACGGTCATACCACTTTGAGAACGCCCGATCTCGTCTGATCTCGGAAGCTAAGCAGGGTCGGGCCTGGTTAGTACTTGGATGGGAGACCGCCTGGGAATACCAGGTGCTGTAAGCTTTTTAGTTTACTTAACTAATGTTCTAACCTTTTAAATAGGCCGTTTTTGGCAGCAGATTTCGCTTACGGCCATACCACTTTGAGAACGCCCGATCTCGTCTGATCTCGGAAGCTAAGCAGGGTCGGGCCTGGTTAGTACTTGGATGGGAGACCGCCTGGGAATACCAGGTGCTGTAAGCTTTTTTGGTTTAAAAAAAAAAAAAAAAAAAAAGAGTCTAAGGTTTTCATCAAAAATCCTGAAATAGTCTCTGCGTTTCTTCAAAAAGCCAGGTCTTGTAGCAGAGTCAAAGTCTATGCATTTCTTCAAAAGGCCCGTTTTTGGCAGCAGATTTCGCTTACGGCCATACCACTTTGAGAACGCCCGATCTCGTCTGATCTCGGAAGCTAAGCAGGGTCGGGCCTGGTTAGTACTTGGATGGGAGACCGCCTGGGAATACCAGGTGCTGTAAGCTTTTTAGTTTACTTAACTAATGTTCTAACCTTTTAAATAGGCCGTTTTTGGCAGCAGATTTCGCTTACGGCCATACCACTTTGAGAACGCCCGATCTCGTCTGATCTCGGAAGCTAAGCAGGGTCGGGCCTGGTTAGTACTTGGATGGGAGACCGCCTGGGAATACCAGGTGCTGTAAGCTTTTTAGTTTACTTAACTAATGTTCTAACCTTTTAAATAGGCCGTTTTTGGCAGCAGATTTCGCTTACGGCCATACCACTTTGAGAACGCCCGATCTCGTCTGATCTCGGAAGCTAAGCAGGGTCGGGCCTGGTTAGTACTTGGATGGGAGACCGCCTGGGAATACCAGGTGCTGTAAGCTTTTTTGGTTTAAAAAAAAAAAAAAAAAAAAGAGTCTAAGGTTTTCATCAAAAATCCTGAAATAGTCTCTGCGTTTCTTCAAAAAGCCAGGTCTTGTAGCAGAGTCAAAGTCTATGCATTTCTTCAAAAGGCCCGTTTTTGGCAGCAGATTTCGCTTACGGCCATACCACTTTGAGAACGCCCGATCTCGTCTGATCTCGGAAGCTAAGCAGGGTCGGGCCTGGTTAGTACTTGGATGGGAGACCGCCTGGGAATACCAGGTGCTGTAAGCTTTTTAGTTTACTTAACTAATGTTCTAACCTTTTAAATAGGCCGTTTTTGGCAGCAGATTTCGCTTACGGCCATACCACTTTGAGAACGCCCGATCTCGTCTGATCTCGGAAGCTAAGCAGGGTCGGGCCTGGTTAGTACTTGGATGGGAGACCGCCTGGGAATACCAGGTGCTGTAAGCTTTTTTGGTTTAAAAAAAAAAAAAAAAAAAAAGAGTCTAAGGTTTTCATCAAAAATCCTGAAATAGTCTCTGCGTTTCTTCAAAAAGCCAGGTCTTGTAGCAGAGTCAAAGTCTATGCATTTCTTCAAAAGGCCCGTTTTTGGCAGCAGATTTCGCTTACGGCCATACCACTTTGAGAACGCCCGATCTCGTCTGATCTCGGAAGCTAAGCAGGGTCGGGCCTGGTTAGTACTTGGATGGGAGACCGCCTGGGAATACCAGGTGCTGTAAGCTTTTTAGTTTACTTAACTAATGTTCTAACCTTTTAAATAGGCCGTTTTTGGCAGCAGATTTCGCTTACGGCCATACCACTTTGAGAACGCCCGATCTCGTCTGATCTCGGAAGCTAAGCAGGGTCGGGCCTGGTTAGTACTTGGATGGGAGACCGCCTGGGAATACCAGGTGCTGTAAGCTTTTTTGGTTTAAAAAAAAAAAAAAAAAAAAAGAGTCTAAGGTTTTCATCAAAAATCCTGAAATAGTCTCTGCGTTTCTTCAAAAAGCCAGGTCTTGTAGCAGAGTCAAAGTCTATGCATTTCTTCAAAAGGCCCGTTTTTGGCAGCAGATTTCGCTTACGGCCATACCACTTTGAGAACGCCCGATCTCGTCTGATCTCGGAAGCTAAGCAGGGTCGGGCCTGGTTAGTACTTGGATGGGAGACCGCCTGGGAATACCAGGTGCTGTAAGCTTTTTAGTTTACTTAACTAATGTTCTAACCTTTTAAATAGGCCGTTTTTGGCAGCAGATTTCGCTTACGGCCATACCACTTTGAGAACGCCCGATCTCGTCTGATCTCGGAAGCTAAGCAGGGTCGGGCCTGGTTAGTACTTGGATGGGAGACCGCCTGGGAATACCAGGTGCTGTAAGCTTTTTTGGTTAAAAAAAAAAAAAAAAAAAAAAGAGTCTAAGGTTTTCATCAAAAATCCTGAAATAGTCTCTGAGTTTCTTCAAAAAGCCAGGTCTTGTAGCAGAGTCAAAGTCTATGCATTTCTTCAAAAGGCCCGTTTTTGGCAGCAGATTTCGCTTACGGCCATACCACTTTGAGAACGCCCGATCTCGTCTGATCTCGGAAGCTAAGCAGGGTCGGGCCTGGTTAGTACTTGGATGGGAGACCGCCTGGGAATACCAGGTGCTGTAAGCTTTTTAGTTTACTTAACTAATGTTCTAACCTTTTAAATAGGCCGTTTTTGGCAGCAGATTTCGCTTACGGCCATACCACTTTGAGAACGCCCGATCTCGTCTGATCTCGGAAGCTAAGCAGGGTCGGGCCTGGTTAGTACTTGGATGGGAGACCGCCTGGGAATACCAGGTGCTGTAAGCTTTTTTGGTTTAAAAAAAAAAAAAAAAAAAAAGAGAGTAAGGTTTTCATCAAAAATCCTGAAATAGTCTCTGCGTTTCTTCAAAAAGCCAGGTCTTGTAGCAGAGTCAAAGTCTATGCATTTCTTCAAAAGGCCCGTTTTTGGCAGCAGATTTCGCTTACGGCCATACCACTTTGAGAACGCCCGATCTCGTCTGATCTCGGAAGCTAAGCAGGGTCGGGCCTGGTTAGTACTTGGATGGGAGACCGCCTGGGAATACCAGGTGCTGTAAGCTTTTTAGTTTACTTAACTAATGTTCTAACCTTTTAAATAGGCCGTTTTTGGCAGCAGATTTCGCTTACGGCCATACCACTTTGAGAACGCCCGATCTCGTCTGATCTCGGAAGCTAAGCAGGGTCGGGCCTGGTTAGTACTTGGATGGGAGACCGCCTGGGAATACCAGGTGCTGTAAGCTTTTTTGGTTTAAAAAAAAAAAAAAAAAAAAAGAGTCTAAGGTTTTCATCAAAAATCCTGAAATAGTCTCTGCGTTTCTTCAAAAAGCCAGGTCTTGTAGCAGAGTCAAAGTCTATGCATTTCTTCAAAAGGCCCGTTTTTGGCAGCAGATTTCGCTTACGGCCATACCACTTTGAGAACGCCCGATCTCGTCTGATCTCGGAAGCTAAGCAGGGTCGGGCCTGGTTAGTACTTGGATGGGAGACCGCCTGGGAATACCAGGTGCTGTAAGCTTTTTTGGTTTAAAAAAAAAAAAAAAAAAAAGAGTCTAAGGTTTTCATCAAAAATCCTGAAATAGTCTCTGCGTTTCTTCAAAAAGCCAGGTCTTGTAGCAGAGTCAAAGTCTATGCATTTCTTCAAAAGGCCCGTTTTTGGCAGCAGATTTCGCTTACGGCCATACCACTTTGAGAACGCCCGATCTCGTCTGATCTCGGAAGCTAAGCAGGGTCGGGCCTGGTTAGTACTTGGATGGGAGACCGCCTGGGAATACCAGGTGCTGTAAGCTTTTTTGGTTTAAAAAAAAAAAAAAAAAAAAGAGTCTAAGGTTTTCATCAAAAATCCTGAAATAGTCTCTGCGTTTCTTCAAAAAGCCAGGTCTTGTAGCAGAGTCAAAGTCTATGCATTTCTTCAAAAGGCCCGTTTTTGGCAGCAGATTTCGCTTACGGCCATACCACTTTGAGAACGCCCGATCTCGTCTGATCTCGGAAGCTAAGCAGGGTCGGGCCTGGTTAGTACTTGGATGGGAGACCGCCTGGGAATACCAGGTGCTGTAAGCTTTTTTGGTTAAAAAAAAAAAAAAAAAAAAAAGAGTCTAAGGTTTTCATCAAAAATCCTGAAATAGTCTCTGAGTTTCTTCAAAAAGCCAGGTCTTGTAGCAGAGTCAAAGTCTATGCATTTCTTCAAAAGGCCCGTTTTTGGCAGCAGATTTCGCTTACGGCCATACCACTTTGAGAACGCCCGATCTCGTCTGATCTCGGAAGCTAAGCAGGGTCGGGCCTGGTTAGTACTTGGATGGGAGACCGCCTGGGAATACCAGGTGCTGTAAGCTTTTTAGTTTACTTAACTAATGTTCTAACCTTTTAAATAGGCCGTTTTTGGCAGCAGATTTCGCTTACGGCCATACCACTTTGAGAACGCCCGATCTCGTCTGATCTCGGAAGCTAAGCAGGGTCGGGCCTGGTTAGTACTTGGATGGGAGACCGCCTGGGAATACCAGGTGCTGTAAGCTTTTTTGGTTTAAAAAAAAAAAAAAAAAAAAGAGTCTAAGGTTTTCATCAAAAATCCTGAAATAGTCTCTGCGTTTCTTCAAAAAGCCAGGTCTTGTAGCAGAGTCAAAGTCTATGCATTTCTTCAAAAGGCCCGTTTTTGGCAGCAGATTTCGCTTACGGCCATACCACTTTGAGAACGCCCGATCTCGTCTGATCTCGGAAGCTAAGCAGGGTCGGGCCTGGTTAGTACTTGGATGGGAGACCGCCTGGGAATACCAGGTGCTGTAAGCTTTTTAGTTTACTTAACTAATGTTCTAACCTTTTAAATAGGCCGTTTTTGGCAGCAGATTTCGCTTACGGCCATACCACTTTGAGAACGCCCGATCTCGTCTGATCTCGGAAGCTAAGCAGGGTCGGGCCTGGTTAGTACTTGGATGGGAGACCGCCTGGGAATACCAGGTGCTGTAAGCTTTTTTGGTTAAAAAAAAAAAAAAAAAAAAAAGAGTCTAAGGTTTTCATCAAAAATCCTGAAATAGTCTCTGAGTTTCTTCAAAAAGCCAGGTCTTGTAGCAGAGTCAAAGTCTATGCATTTCTTCAAAAGGCCCGTTTTTGGCAGCAGATTTCGCTTACGGCCATACCACTTTGAGAACGCCCGATCTCGTCTGATCTCGGAAGCTAAGCAGGGTCGGGCCTGGTTAGTACTTGGATGGGAGACCGCCTGGGAATACCAGGTGCTGTAAGCTTTTTAGTTTACTTAACTAATGTTCTAACCTTTTAAATAGGCCGTTTTTGGCAGCAGATTTCGCTTACGGCCATACCACTTTGAGAACGCCCGATCTCGTCTGATCTCGGAAGCTAAGCAGGGTCGGGCCTGGTTAGTACTTGGATGGGAGACCGCCTGGGAATACCAGGTGCTGTAAGCTTTTTTGGTTTAAAAAAAAAAAAAAAAAAAAAGAGTCTAAGGTTTTCATCAAAAATCCTGAAATAGTCTCTGCGTTTCTTCAAAAAGCCAGGTCTTGTAGCAGAGTCAAAGTCTATGCATTTCTTCAAAAGGCCCGTTTTTGGCAGCAGATTTCGCTTACGGCCATACCACTTTGAGAACGCCCGATCTCGTCTGATCTCGGAAGCTAAGCAGGGTCGGGCCTGGTTAGTACTTGGATGGGAGACCGCCTGGGAATACCAGGTGCTGTAAGCTTTTTAGTTTACTTAACTAATGTTCTAACCTTTTAAATAGGCCGTTTTTGGCAGCAGATTTCGCTTACGGCCATACCACTTTGAGAACGCCCGATCTCGTCTGATCTCGGAAGCTAAGCAGGGTCGGGCCTGGTTAGTACTTGGATGGGAGACCGCCTGGGAATACCAGGTGCTGTAAGCTTTTTTGGTTTAAAAAAAAAAAAAAAAAAAAAGAGTCTAAGGTTTTCATCAAAAATCCTGAAATAGTCTCTGCGTTTCTTCAAAAAGCCAGGTCTTGTAGCAGAGTCAAAGTCTATGCATTTCTTCAAAAGGCCCGTTTTTGGCAGCAGATTTCGCTTACGGCCATACCACTTTGAGAACGCCCGATCTCGTCTGATCTCGGAAGCTAAGCAGGGTCGGGCCTGGTTAGTACTTGGATGGGAGACCGCCTGGGAATACCAGGTGCTGTAAGCTTTTTAGTTTACTTAACTAATGTTCTAACCTTTTAAATAGGCCGTTTTTGGCAGCAGATTTCGCTTACGGCCATACCACTTTGAGAACGCCCGATCTCGTCTGATCTCGGAAGCTAAGCAGGGTCGGGCCTGGTTAGTACTTGGATGGGAGACCGCCTGGGAATACCAGGTGCTGTAAGCTTTTTTGGTTTAAAAAAAAAAAAAAAAAAAAGAGTCTAAGGTTTTCATCAAAAATCCTGAAATAGTCTCTGAGTTTCTTCAAAAAGCCAGGTCTTGTAGCAGAGTCAAAGTCTATGCATTTCTTCAAAAGGCCCGTTTTTGGCAGCAGATTTCGCTTACGGCCATACCACTTTGAGAACGCCCGATCTCGTCTGATCTCGGAAGCTAAGCAGGGTCGGGCCTGGTTAGTACTTGGATGGGAGACCGCCTGGGAATACCAGGTGCTGTAAGCTTTTTAGTTTACTTAACTAATGTTCTAACCTTTTAAATAGGCCGTTTTTGGCAGCAGATTTCGCTTACGGCCATACCACTTTGAGAACGCCCGATCTCGTCTGATCTCGGAAGCTAAGCAGGGTCGGGCCTGGTTAGTACTTGGATGGGAGACCGCCTGGGAATACCAGGTGCTGTAAGCTTTTTTGGTTTAAAAAAAAAAAAAAAAAAAAAAGAGTCTAAGGTTTTCATCAAAAATCCTGAAATAGTCTCTGAGTTTCTTCAAAAGGCCCGTTTTTGGCAGCAGATTTCGCTTACGGCCATACCACTTTGAGAACGCCCGATCTCGTCTGATCTCGGAAGCTAAGCAGGGTCGGGCCTGGTTAGTACTTGGATGGGAGACCGCCTGGGAATACCAGGTGCTGTAAGCTTTTTAGTTTACTTAACTAATGTTCTAACCTTTTAAATAGGCCGTTTTTGGCAGCAGATTTCGCTTACGGCCATACCACTTTGAGAACGCCCGATCTCGTCTGATCTCGGAAGCTAAGCAGGGTCGGGCCTGGTTAGTACTTGGATGGGAGACCGCCTGGGAATACCAGGTGCTGTAAGCTTTTTTGGTTTAAAAAAAAAAAAAAAAAAAAAAGAGTCTAAGGTTTTCATCAAAAATCCTGAAATAGTCTCTGCGTTTCTTCAAAAAGCCAGGTCTTGTAGCAGAGTCAAAGTCTATGCATTTCTTCAAAAGGCCCGTTTTTGGCAGCAGATTTCGCTTACGGCCATACCACTTTGAGAACGCCCGATCTCGTCTGATCTCGGAAGCTAAGCAGGGTCGGGCCTGGTTAGTACTTGGATGGGAGACCGCCTGGGAATACCAGGTGCTGTAAGCTTTTTTGGTTAAAAAAAAAAAAAAAAAAAAAGAGTCTAAGGTTTTCATCAAAAATCCTGAAATAGTCTCTGAGTTTCTTCAAAAAGCCAGGTCTTGTAGCAGAGTCAAAGTCTATGCATTTCTTCAAAAGGCCCGTTTTTGGCAGCAGATTTCGCTTACGGCCATACCACTTTGAGAACGCCCGATCTCGTCTGATCTCGGAAGCTAAGCAGGGTCGGGCCTGGTTAGTACTTGGATGGGAGACCGCCTGGGAATACCAGGTGCTGTAAGCTTTTTAGTTTACTTAACTAATGTTCTAACCTTTTAAATAGGCCGTTTTTGGCAGCAGATTTCGCTTACGGCCATACCACTTTGAGAACGCCCGATCTCGTCTGATCTCGGAAGCTAAGCAGGGTCGGGCCTGGTTAGTACTTGGATGGGAGACCGCCTGGGAATACCAGGTGCTGTAAGCTTTTTTGGTTTAAAAAAAAAAAAAAAAAAAAAGAGTCTAAGGTTTTCATCAAAAATCCTGAAATAGTCTCTGCGTTTCTTCAAAAAGCCAGGTCTTGTAGCAGAGTCAAAGTCTATGCATTTCTTCAAAAGGCCCGTTTTTGGCAGCAGATTTCGCTTACGGCCATACCACTTTGAGAACGCCCGATCTCGTCTGATCTCGGAAGCTAAGCAGGGTCGGGCCTGGTTAGTACTTGGATGGGAGACCGCCTGGGAATACCAGGTGCTGTAAGCTTTTTAGTTTACTTAACTAATGTTCTAACCTTTTAAATAGGCCGTTTTTGGCAGCAGATTTCGCTTACGGCCATACCACTTTGAGAACGCCCGATCTCGTCTGATCTCGGAAGCTAAGCAGGGTCGGGCCTGGTTAGTACTTGGATGGGAGACCGCCTGGGAATACCAGGTGCTGTAAGCTTTTTTGGTTTAAAAAAAAAAAAAAAAAAAAGAGTCTAAGGTTTTCATCAAAAATCCTGAAATAGTCTCTGCGTTTCTTCAAAAAGCCAGGTCTTGTAGCAGAGTCAAAGTCTATGCATTTCTTCAAAAGGCCCGTTTTTGGCAGCAGATTTCGCTTACGGCCATACCACTTTGAGAACGCCCGATCTCGTCTGATCTCGGAAGCTAAGCAGGGTCGGGCCTGGTTAGTACTTGGATGGGAGACCGCCTGGGAATACCAGGTGCTGTAAGCTTTTTAGTTTACTTAACTAATGTTCTAACCTTTTAAATAGGCCGTTTTTGGCAGCAGATTTCGCTTACGGCCATACCACTTTGAGAACGCCCGATCTCGTCTGATCTCGGAAGCTAAGCAGGGTCGGGCCTGGTTAGTACTTGGATGGGAGACCGCCTGGGAATACCAGGTGCTGTAAGCTTTTTTGGTTTAAAAAAAAAAAAAAAAAAAAAGAGTCTAAGGTTTTCATCAAAAATCCTGAAATAGTCTCTGCGTTTCTTCAAAAAGCCAGGTCTTGTAGCAGAGTCAAAGTCTATGCATTTCTTCAAAAGGCCCGTTTTTGGCAGCAGATTTCGCTTACGGCCATACCACTTTGAGAACGCCCGATCTCGTCTGATCTCGGAAGCTAAGCAGGGTCGGGCCTGGTTAGTACTTGGATGGGAGACCGCCTGGGAATACCAGGTGCTGTAAGCTTTTTAGTTTACTTAACTAATGTTCTAACCTTTTAAATAGGCCGTTTTTGGCAGCAGATTTCGCTTACGGCCATACCACTTTGAGAACGCCCGATCTCGTCTGATCTCGGAAGCTAAGCAGGGTCGGGCCTGGTTAGTACTTGGATGGGAGACCGCCTGGGAATACCAGGTGCTGTAAGCTTTTTTGGTTTAAAAAAAAAAAAAAAAAAAAAGAGTCTAAGGTTTTCATCAAAAATCCTGAAATAGTCTCTGAGTTTCTTCAAAAAGCCAGGTCTTGTAGCAGAGTCAAAGTCTATGCATTTCTTCAAAAGGCCCGTTTTTGGCAACAGATTTCGCTTACGGCCATACCACTTTGAGAACGCCCGATCTCGTCTGATCTCGGAAGCTAAGCAGGGTCGGGCCTGGTTAGTACTTGGATGGGAGACCGCCTGGGAATACCAGGTGCTGTAAGCTTTTTAGTTTACTTAACTAATGTTCTAACCTTTTAAATAGGCCGTTTTTGGCAGCAGATTTCGCTTACGGCCATACCACTTTGAGAACGCCCGATCTCGTCTGATCTCGGAAGCTAAGCAGGGTCGGGCCTGGTTAGTACTTGGATGGGAGACCGCCTGGGAATACCAGGTGCTGTAAGCTTTTTTGGTTTAAAAAAAAAAAAAAAAAAAAAAGAGTCTAAGGTTTTCATCAAAAATCCTGAAATAGTCTCTGAGTTTCTTCAAAAGGCCCGTTTTTGGCAGCAGATTTCGCTTACGGCCATACCACTTTGAGAACGCCCGATCTCGTCTGATCTCGGAAGCTAAGCAGGGTCGGGCCTGGTTAGTACTTGGATGGGAGACCGCCTGGGAATACCAGGTGCTGTAAGCTTTTTAGTTTACTTAACTAATGTTCTAACCTTTTAAATAGGCCGTTTTTGGCAGCAGATTTCGCTTACGGCCATACCACTTTGAGAACGCCCGATCTCGTCTGATCTCGGAAGCTAAGCAGGGTCGGGCCTGGTTAGTACTTGGATGGGAGACCGCCTGGGAATACCAGGTGCTGTAAGCTTTTTTGGTTTAAAAAAAAAAAAAAAAAAAAAGAGTCTAAGGTTTTCATCAAAAATCCTGAAATAGTCTCTGCGTTTCTTCAAAAAGCCAGGTCTTGTAGCAGAGTCAAAGTCTATGCATTTCTTCAAAAGGCCCGTTTTTGGCAGCAGATTTCGCTTACGGCCATACCACTTTGAGAACGCCCGATCTCGTCTGATCTCGGAAGCTAAGCAGGGTCGGGCCTGGTTAGTACTTGGATGGGAGACCGCCTGGGAATACCAGGTGCTGTAAGCTTTTTAGTTTACTTAACTAATGTTCTAACCTTTTAAATAGGCCGTTTTTGGCAGCAGATTTCGCTTACGGCCATACCACTTTGAGAACGCCCGATCTCGTCTGATCTCGGAAGCTAAGCAGGGTCGGGCCTGGTTAGTACTTGGATGGGAGACCGCCTGGGAATACCAGGTGCTGTAAGCTTTTTTGGTTTAAAAAAAAAAAAAAAAAAAAAAGAGTCTAAGGTTTTCATCAAAAATCCTGAAATAGTCTCTGCGTTTCTTCAAAAAGCCAGGTCTTGTAGCAGAGTCAAAGTCTATGCATTTCTTCAAAAGGCCCGTTTTTGGCAGCAGATTTCGCTTACGGCCATACCACTTTGAGAACGCCCGATCTCGTCTGATCTCGGAAGCTAAGCAGGGTCGGGCCTGGTTAGTACTTGGATGGGAGACCGCCTGGGAATACCAGGTGCTGTAAGCTTTTTAGTTTACTTAACTAATGTTCTAACCTTTTAAATAGGCCGTTTTTGGCAGCAGATTTCGCTTACGGCCATACCACTTTGAGAACGCCCGATCTCGTCTGATCTCGGAAGCTAAGCAGGGTCGGGCCTGGTTAGTACTTGGATGGGAGACCGCCTGGGAATACCAGGTGCTGTAAGCTTTTTTGGTTTAAAAAAAAAAAAAAAAAAAAGAGTCTAAGGTTTTCATCAAAAATCCTGAAATAGTCTCTGAGTTTCTTCAAAAAGCCAGGTCTTGTAGCAGAGTCAAAGTCTATGCATTTCTTCAAAAGGCCCGTTTTTGGCAGCAGATTTCGCTTACGGCCATACCACTTTGAGAACGCCCGATCTCGTCTGATCTCGGAAGCTAAGCAGGGTCGGGCCTGGTTAGTACTTGGATGGGAGACCGCCTGGGAATACCAGGTGCTGTAAGCTTTTTAGTTTACTTAACTAATGTTCTAACCTTTTAAATAGGCCGTTTTTGGCAGCAGATTTCGCTTACGGCCATACCACTTTGAGAACGCCCGATCTCGTCTGATCTCGGAAGCTAAGCAGGGTCGGGCCTGGTTAGTACTTGGATGGGAGACCGCCTGGGAATACCAGGTGCTGTAAGCTTTTTTGGTTTAAAAAAAAAAAAAAAAAAAAAAGAGTCTAAGGTTTTCATCAAAAATCCTGAAATAGTCTCTGAGTTTCTTCAAAAGGCCCGTTTTTGGCAGCAGATTTCGCTTACGGCCATACCACTTTGAGAACGCCCGATCTCGTCTGATCTCGGAAGCTAAGCAGGGTCGGGCCTGGTTAGTACTTGGATGGGAGACCGCCTGGGAATACCAGGTGCTGTAAGCTTTTTAGTTTACTTAACTAATGTTCTAACCTTTTAAATAGGCCGTTTTTGGCAGCAGATTTCGCTTACGGCCATACCACTTTGAGAACGCCCGATCTCGTCTGATCTCGGAAGCTAAGCAGGGTCGGGCCTGGTTAGTACTTGGATGGGAGACCGCCTGGGAATACCAGGTGCTGTAAGCTTTTTTGGTTTAAAAAAAAAAAAAAAAAAAAAAGAGTCTAAGGTTTTCATCAAAAATCCTGAAATAGTCTCTGCGTTTCTTCAAAAAGCCAGGTCTTGTAGCAGAGTCAAAGTCTATGCATTTCTTCAAAAGGCCCGTTTTTGGCAGCAGATTTCGCTTACGGCCATACCACTTTGAGAACGCCCGATCTCGTCTGATCTCGGAAGCTAAGCAGGGTCGGGCCTGGTTAGTACTTGGATGGGAGACCGCCTGGGAATACCAGGTGCTGTAAGCTTTTTTGGTTAAAAAAAAAAAAAAAAAAAAAAGAGTCTAAGGTTTTCATCAAAAATCCTGAAATAGTCTCTGAGTTTCTTCAAAAAGCCAGGTCTTGTAGCAGAGTCAAAGTCTATGCATTTCTTCAAAAGGCCCGTTTTTGGCAGCAGATTTCGCTTACGGCCATACCACTTTGAGAACGCCCGATCTCGTCTGATCTCGGAAGCTAAGCAGGGTCGGGCCTGGTTAGTACTTGGATGGGAGACCGCCTGGGAATACCAGGTGCTGTAAGCTTTTTAGTTTACTTAACTAATGTTCTAACCTTTTAAATAGGCCGTTTTTGGCAGCAGATTTCGCTTACGGCCATACCACTTTGAGAACGCCCGATCTCGTCTGATCTCGGAAGCTAAGCAGGGTCGGGCCTGGTTAGTACTTGGATGGGAGACCGCCTGGGAATACCAGGTGCTGTAAGCTTTTTTGGTTTAAAAAAAAAAAAAAAAAAAAAGAGTCTAAGGTTTTCATCAAAAATCCTGAAATAGTCTCTGCGTTTCTTCAAAAAGCCAGGTCTTGTAGCAGAGTCAAAGTCTATGCATTTCTTCAAAAGGCCCGTTTTTGGCAGCAGATTTCGCTTACGGCCATACCACTTTGAGAACGCCCGATCTCGTCTGATCTCGGAAGCTAAGCAGGGTCGGGCCTGGTTAGTACTTGGATGGGAGACCGCCTGGGAATACCAGGTGCTGTAAGCTTTTTAGTTTACTTAACTAATGTTCTAACCTTTTAAATAGGCCGTTTTTGGCAGCAGATTTCGCTTACGGCCATACCACTTTGAGAACGCCCGATCTCGTCTGATCTCGGAAGCTAAGCAGGGTCGGGCCTGGTTAGTACTTGGATGGGAGACCGCCTGGGAATACCAGGTGCTGTAAGCTTTTTTGGTTAAAAAAAAAAAAAAAAAAAAAAGAGTCTAAGGTTTTCATCAAAAATCCTGAAATAGTCTCTGCGTTTCTTCAAAAAGCCAGGTCTTGTAGCAGAGTCAAAGTCTATGCATTTCTTCAAAAGGCCCGTTTTTGGCAGCAGATTTCGCTTACGGCCATACCACTTTGAGAACGCCCGATCTCGTCTGATCTCGGAAGCTAAGCAGGGTCGGGCCTGGTTAGTACTTGGATGGGAGACCGCCTGGGAATACCAGGTGCTGTAAGCTTTTTAGTTTACTTAACTAATGTTCTAACCTTTTAAATAGGCCGTTTTTGGCAGCAGATTTCGCTTACGGCCATACCACTTTGAGAACGCCCGATCTCGTCTGATCTCGGAAGCTAAGCAGGGTCGGGCCTGGTTAGTACTTGGATGGGAGACCGCCTGGGAATACCAGGTGCTGTAAGCTTTTTTGGTTTAAAAAAAAAAAAAAAAAAAAAAGAGTCTAAGGTTTTCATCAAAAATCCTGAAATAGTCTCTGCGTTTCTTCAAAAAGCCAGGTCTTGTAGCAGAGTCAAAGTCTATGCATTTCTTCAAAAGGCCCGTTTTTGGCAGCAGATTTCGCTTACGGCCATACCACTTTGAGAACGCCCGATCTCGTCTGATCTCGGAAGCTAAGCAGGGTCGGGCCTGGTTAGTACTTGGATGGGAGACCGCCTGGGAATACCAGGTGCTGTAAGCTTTTTAGTTTACTTAACTAATGTTCTAACCTTTTAAATAGGCCGTTTTTGGCAGCAGATTTCGCTTACGGCCATACCACTTTGAGAACGCCCGATCTCGTCTGATCTCGGAAGCTAAGCAGGGTCGGGCCTGGTTAGTACTTGGATGGGAGACCGCCTGGGAATACCAGGTGCTGTAAGCTTTTTTGGTTTAAAAAAAAAAAAAAAAAAAAGAGTCTAAGGTTTTCATCAAAAATCCTGAAATAGTCTCTGAGTTTCTTCAAAAAGCCAGGTCTTGTAGCAGAGTCAAAGTCTATGCATTTCTTCAAAAGGCCCGTTTTTGGCAACAGATTTCGCTTACGGCCATACCACTTTGAGAACGCCCGATCTCGTCTGATCTCGGAAGCTAAGCAGGGTCGGGCCTGGTTAGTACTTGGATGGGAGACCGCCTGGGAATACCAGGTGCTGTAAGCTTTTTAGTTTACTTAACTAATGTTCTAACCTTTTAAATAGGCCGTTTTTGGCAGCAGATTTCGCTTACGGCCATACCACTTTGAGAACGCCCGATCTCGTCTGATCTCGGAAGCTAAGCAGGGTCGGGCCTGGTTAGTACTTGGATGGGAGACCGCCTGGGAATACCAGGTGCTGTAAGCTTTTTTGGTTTAAAAAAAAAAAAAAAAAAAAAAGAGTCTAAGGTTTTCATCAAAAATCCTGAAATAGTCTCTGAGTTTCTTCAAAAGGCCCGTTTTTGGCAGCAGATTTCGCTTACGGCCATACCACTTTGAGAACGCCCGATCTCGTCTGATCTCGGAAGCTAAGCAGGGTCGGGCCTGGTTAGTACTTGGATGGGAGACCGCCTGGGAATACCAGGTGCTGTAAGCTTTTTAGTTTACTTAACTAATGTTCTAACCTTTTAAATAGGCCGTTTTTGGCAGCAGATTTCGCTTACGGCCATACCACTTTGAGAACGCCCGATCTCGTCTGATCTCGGAAGCTAAGCAGGGTCGGGCCTGGTTAGTACTTGGATGGGAGACCGCCTGGGAATACCAGGTGCTGTAAGCTTTTTTGGTTTAAAAAAAAAAAAAAAAAAAAAAGAGTCTAAGGTTTTCATCAAAAATCCTGAAATAGTCTCTGCGTTTCTTCAAAAAGCCAGGTCTTGTAGCAGAGTCAAAGTCTATGCATTTCTTCAAAAGGCCCGTTTTTGGCAGCAGATTTCGCTTACGGCCATACCACTTTGAGAACGCCCGATCTCGTCTGATCTCGGAAGCTAAGCAGGGTCGGGCCTGGTTAGTACTTGGATGGGAGACCGCCTGGGAATACCAGGTGCTGTAAGCTTTTTTGGTTAAAAAAAAAAAAAAAAAAAAAAGAGTCTAAGGTTTTCATCAAAAATCCTGAAATAGTCTCTGAGTTTCTTCAAAAAGCCAGGTCTTGTAGCAGAGTCAAAGTCTATGCATTTCTTCAAAAGGCCCGTTTTTGGCAGCAGATTTCGCTTACGGCCATACCACTTTGAGAACGCCCGATCTCGTCTGATCTCGGAAGCTAAGCAGGGTCGGGCCTGGTTAGTACTTGGATGGGAGACCGCCTGGGAATACCAGGTGCTGTAAGCTTTTTAGTTTACTTAACTAATGTTCTAACCTTTTAAATAGGCCGTTTTTGGCAGCAGATTTCGCTTACGGCCATACCACTTTGAGAACGCCCGATCTCGTCTGATCTCGGAAGCTAAGCAGGGTCGGGCCTGGTTAGTACTTGGATGGGAGACCGCCTGGGAATACCAGGTGCTGTAAGCTTTTTTGGTTTAAAAAAAAAAAAAAAAAAAAAAGAGTCTAAGGTTTTCATCAAAAATCCTGAAATAGTCTCTGCGTTTCTTCAAAAAGCCAGGTCTTGTAGCAGAGTCAAAGTCTATGCATTTCTTCAAAAGGCCCGTTTTTGGCAGCAGATTTCGCTTACGGCCATACCACTTTGAGAACGCCCGATCTCGTCTGATCTCGGAAGCTAAGCAGGGTCGGGCCTGGTTAGTACTTGGATGGGAGACCGCCTGGGAATACCAGGTGCTGTAAGCTTTTTTGGTTTAAAAAAAAAAAAAAAAAAAAAAGAGTCTAAGGTTTTCATCAAAAATCCTGAAATAGTCTCTGCGTTTCTTCAAAAAGCCAGGTCTTGTAGCAGAGTCAAAGTCTATGCATTTCTTCAAAAGGCCCGTTTTTGGCAGCAGATTTCGCTTACGGCCATACCACTTTGAGAACGCCCGATCTCGTCTGATCTCGGAAGCTAAGCAGGGTCGGGCCTGGTTAGTACTTGGATGGGAGACCGCCTGGGAATACCAGGTGCTGTAAGCTTTTTTGGTTAAAAAAAAAAAAAAAAAAAAAAGATTCTAAGGTTTTCATCAAAAATCCTGAAATAGTCTCTGAGTTTCTTCAAAAAGCCAGGTCTTGTAGCAGAGTCAAAGTCTATGCATTTCTTCAAAAGGCCCGTTTTTGGCAGCAGATTTCGCTTACGGCCATACCACTTTGAGAACGCCCGATCTCGTCTGATCTCGGAAGCTAAGCAGGGTCGGGCCTGGTTAGTACTTGGATGGGAGACCGCCTGGGAATACCAGGTGCTGTAAGCTTTTTAGTTTACTTAACTAATGTTCTAACCTTTTAAATAGGCCGTTTTTGGCAGCAGATTTCGCTTACGGCCATACCACTTTGAGAACGCCCGATCTCGTCTGATCTCGGAAGCTAAGCAGGGTCGGGCCTGGTTAGTACTTGGATGGGAGACCGCCTGGGAATACCAGGTGCTGTAAGCTTTTTTGGTTTAAAAAAAAAAAAAAAAAAAAAGAGTCTAAGGTTTTCATCAAAAATCCTGAAATAGTCTCTGCGTTTCTTCAAAAAGCCAGGTCTTGTAGCAGAGTCAAAGTCTATGCATTTCTTCAAAAGGCCCGTTTTTGGCAGCAGATTTCGCTTACGGCCATACCACTTTGAGAACGCCCGATCTCGTCTGATCTCGGAAGCTAAGCAGGGTCGGGCCTGGTTAGTACTTGGATGGGAGACCGCCTGGGAATACCAGGTGCTGTAAGCTTTTTAGTTTACTTAACTAATGTTCTAACCTTTTAAATAGGCCGTTTTTGGCAGCAGATTTCGCTTACGGCCATACCACTTTGAGAACGCCCGATCTCGTCTGATCTCGGAAGCTAAGCAGGGTCGGGCCTGGTTAGTACTTGGATGGGAGACCGCCTGGGAATACCAGGTGCTGTAAGCTTTTTTGGTTAAAAAAAAAAAAAAAAAAAAAAGAGTCTAAGGTTTTCATCAAAAATCCTGAAATAGTCTCTGAGTTTCTTCAAAAAGCCAGGTCTTGTAGCAGAGTCAAAGTCTATGCATTTCTTCAAAAGGCCCGTTTTTGGCAGCAGATTTCGCTTACGGCCATACCACTTTGAGAACGCCCGATCTCGTCTGATCTCGGAAGCTAAGCAGGGTCGGGCCTGGTTAGTACTTGGATGGGAGACCGCCTGGGAATACCAGGTGCTGTAAGCTTTTTAGTTTACTTAACTAATGTTCTAACCTTTTAAATAGGCCGTTTTTGGCAGCAGATTTCGCTTACGGCCATACCACTTTGAGAACGCCCGATCTCGTCTGATCTCGGAAGCTAAGCAGGGTCGGGCCTGGTTAGTACTTGGATGGGAGACCGCCTGGGAATACCAGGTGCTGTAAGCTTTTTTGGTTTAAAAAAAAAAAAAAAAAAAAAGAGTCTAAGGTTTTCATCAAAAATCCTGAAATAGTCTCTGCGTTTCTTCAAAAAGCCAGGTCTTGTAGCAGAGTCAAAGTCTATGCATTTCTTCAAAAGGCCCGTTTTTGGCAGCAGATTTCGCTTACGGCCATACCACTTTGAGAACGCCCGATCTCGTCTGATCTCGGAAGCTAAGCAGGGTCGGGCCTGGTTAGTACTTGGATGGGAGACCGCCTGGGAATACCAGGTGCTGTAAGCTTTTTAGTTTACTTAACTAATGTTCTAACCTTTTAAATAGGCCGTTTTTGGCAGCAGATTTCGCTTACGGCCATACCACTTTGAGAACGCCCGATCTCGTCTGATCTCGGAAGCTAAGCAGGGTCGGGCCTGGTTAGTACTTGGATGGGAGACCGCCTGGGAATACCAGGTGCTG